>NC_137545.1:27435414-27908414 GCF_963082525.1 Nesoenas mayeri
GCTCCAGCTATATTGACCCACAGAGGCTGTCCTGCCCTGCCCTCCTCCTCCCAGCATGCACCCGAGCCAGCTGGAGGGGAAAGTGTGAGCCAGCAGTGGGCTGCACTGATTCCTGGAGTGTGGCTAGGCACTCATCCCACTGTGCAGGGCTCCTGGTGCTCCCTATGACCAGACCCATGGGCTCAGGCCAAGTGGTGCCTGCTGCTGCACCAGGGCACAAGCTGGAGCTGCTGCCCCTCACTCCAGGCATTGCTCTGATCCCACTGCAGAGACCTCTCCTCTTCATGTCTTTGCAGGGACCTGACTATGCTGCCAGACATGCATAGCAGTTGCAATTGCATCCTGTTCCTTTTTTTTCTTAAAGGTTATCCTGCGTCTTTGATCTGGACCCCACTCCAGAGGGTCACAGCAGTGTCTCCTGGCATGCCCCTGGGCAGCAGATCCCCTGTCCCCACAGGCAGGGATAGCTGTGTAAGCCCATGTCCTGGCAGCAAGGACAGAGACCTCTCCCTGCTGCACACAGCATGCAAGGCTGGGGCACTGGATTCTGCTTCTCCCTCAGCTGACAACTGGGCTGGTTGGTGGTCCACAGACCTTCAGCAGCAGGACCAGCCCTGGCACCAGAGATGAAGGCTGTGCTAGTTGGGGCTCAAATAAAGGGGCTTCTCTGACTGTAGTCACAAGTCATTGACAGCAAATGGGCTGCAATGACCCTTTTTTTGGCAGCTGGGCCAGCAGCCCAGATTTGTCATGATGATATTCAGTCTCATGGAGGTGTGTGGCACTGCTCACCTGTCCCCACCAGGAGGGAAGAGCAACCTCGGCCAGGGGTTGCTGAAATGCTGATGGCAAAGAGGGGTTTGGAGGCACCCTGGTCTCCAGAGCCTGACCTGTGTTTCTTCTCCTTTCCCCTGCTCTAGAGGCCCAGGTGATCTTGGGGTGTCTGTCACCAGATCCCAGAGAGCCTGCAGTGCAGAAAAGCTGGTGGGAGGGCAGAGTGGGATCTACTGTATGTGTTCCAGACCGCGGCCTGGTGGCTCAGCACCGCATGTCCCCACTGAGGGCTAGAGCCCAGACCTCCTGCACGCAGCTTGGCAGGACCCTCCCCGCTTCCCTCCCGGCAGAGGGAAAGCAACCCCAGCCCCCTGCACTTTGGGGTCCCTCTGCAGCCGAGAAGGCGCCTGAGCAGGCTCCCGCTGCCTTCGAGGTGCATACTCCCGCCCTGCATGCAAATATACCCAAATGAAGGGGGGCGAGGCGGCAATAAGCCCCTCCCACATATAAGAGGGCGCTGCGGAGGGGATTGCAGCAGCCGCTGGTCTGCGCCGAGCTCCGCCGCACCGAGTTGCCGGGAGAGCCCGGACCCCCAGCCGCAGCATGGTGAGTGCGGGCCGGGCCGGGCGGCGCGGCAGCGGGCACGGCGGCGGGGAAGGTGTCCGGCAGCCCCCCCCCGGAACACCGGGCACGGCGGAGCCGCCGCGACGCCCCCCCTTCTTCCCCGCCATGACCTTGGGCAGCCCCACCGACCCCTGTCCGGGGACAACCGTATCCTCCTCCTGCTTCTGCCCGGCTCCCCCCGCCGCCACCAGTCCCGGGGCTACCTGAGACCCCGCCGCTCCGCCGCCACAAGGGGTGCGGTAGGGATGGAGGGGGGGTGACCCCTCTGGTGGGGAACGTGGCTGCGGACGGACGGGGACAGCTGCTGGGGGTGGAGGCACCAGCCGGGCACCGGGTGCCGGAGTTGGGTGTTCGGCGGGGCTCCCCCCCGGGGCAGCGGGCGCCCTGCCGGAGCAGTGAGGAGCGGGTGTGGGGGTCCCGTCCTTGCCGTCCCGCGGGGGCTCGGTCTGGCAGCGACGGAGCGGCTCGGGTCCGCTGTCCAAACCGGGTGATCGTCGCTGTCCTCGCCTGGGGCCGGGCTATATTTAGCGGCTCGGGAGGGGGACGCGGCCGTGCCAGGAGGCGCAGCGCAGCGCCCCGCCTGCCGCAGCACCGCTCGGGCTCTGCTGGGGACCCTGTCCCGGGCAGTGCTTCCCACCGGTGGGCTGAGGCTTCCCCGGCCCTCCCGGAGAAAGCAAGAGTCCTTGTGCCCTTCCAGCACTGGACCAGGACATGGTCTCCATCGTGGCTCAGCCCTGTGTGGTTGTGGAAGATGGAAGCAAAGAGCCCCGGGACCCCCAGGCTGAGTTGTGGTGCCCGGCCTCGGGGAGCAGGGATGCTAAGGGTGTAGCAGAGAAGGAAGGAATGTCAGGGATAAAGGACCAAGAATGGCAGGAGTAGCAGAGGGGGGATGCTGGGGGTAGCAGAGCAGGCCTGCACCTGCAGGACGGAAGTGCGGGAAGCACATCTCCAGCTCAAAGGCTGCTCCCCGGCACTTCTGCCCACACGGTTTTCACAGCATGGGCTTGGGACTGCATAGCTCTGGGAGTCTCTGTGCTGCCTTGAATATTGCTGAGCTTCACCACCAGCCCTCCTCTGGCTGTCCCCCACTGCCCTGTATCCCCAAGGCCCCCTGCCCCAGGAGACTGCGTGCTTACATGGCTCTGGAACAGCAGGTGGAAGCATCCCCTGTGCTGGCTGCACCTCATGGGTTAAGTATATGATGGCATCAGCTCAGCACCTCGCTGGGCTGCTGTGGCACAGGGACGTGGCTGAGGCTGCCAGGGAGCCTGGCTGGGAGGCTGGGGCAGGTGACCTGGGCCAGGCTCTGCCCCCCATGCTGTTGGAGAACAGCCCTGGCCAGAGTCTGTGGGGCTGGTCGCCCTCAGCAAGGGCTGGGCACGAGGGACACCAGAGCTGGCTCCCAACCCAGCACGTTGCCTGTGCGTGGTTGAGGGCAATGACAACCGTGCAGGGCCCCTCGCGGACACACAGGAGGTCACCCAAAGAAACGTGCTCCCTGGAGCCACTGGCTGGAGCAGGTCCTGTGCAGGTGGCTGTGTGGCACTGACAGCAGGTAGAGCCCTCCCTGGGGCAGGCAAGACACAGCTATGCCAGGATCTGACCCTGCCTCCCCCTTCCCAGCGCGAGTGCATCTCCGTCCACGTCGGCCAGGCCGGCGTCCAGATGGGCAACACCTGCTGGGAGCTGTACTGCCTGGAACATGGCATCCAGCCCGACGGGCAGATGCCCAGCGACAAAACCATCGGTGGAGGGGACGACTCCTTCACCACCTTCTTCTGTGAGACCGGGGCTGGGAAGCATGTCCCACGGGCCATCTTTGTGGACCTGGAGCCCACTGTGATTGGTGAGTGCTGGAGTGTGCATGGCCTGGGGCGCACCACTAGACTGAGTGGCTGGTGCCCATGCTCTGCTGGCAGTATCCTGCATTGGGTTCAACCTGAGGGCCCTCCATTCCCCAGGAGAAGCCGCAAACCTGAGCACCACCTTTTGTTCCTGAAGTGTCCTAGAGGCAAGAGTGCTGGTAGTCTCTTGCTACCACATGTGCGTGGAGAGAAACCAGCCCAACCTGCATGGCAGCTCCTGCTGTGCTGCTGCATGCTGTGGGCAGGCAGCTCCAGATGGGTGGGAGAACCTGAGCTTCTGTGCAGGGAGGTGGCAGCCACCACCAGAGAAATCTGATGCTGGTGGTGTCCCTGCTCATGTGTGGATCCTTGGCTGTACATGCCAGAGCCAGGAGGAGGGCGAGGGATGGGTGCGCGCATCCGCTCAACTGCTTTTTGGCTGGCTCATACCTCCAGTCTGCGCCAGGCTCAGCCCTCCCCTGCTCTCTACTAGATGAAGTGCGAGCTGGAATCTACCGCCAGCTCTTCCACCCTGAGCAGCTGATCACCGGCAAGGAAGATGCTGCCAACAACTACGCCCGTGGGCACTACACCATTGGCAAAGAGATCATCGACCAAGTGCTGGACAGGATCCGGAAGCTGGTAGGTGACTGCAGAGGGGGAATGTGTCCCCTGAGTGGGTGTCCAGCGTCTTGCTGGAGGTCAGATAACACTGCAAGCCCTGCTGTGACCTGGGAGGGCTCTGCAGCTGCCCATGGCAGGGATGGACCAGGTCCTGACGGACACCTGAGCAGTGAGGTGTTCATGAAAAAGTGTATCTTGGAGCAATCTCATGTGTATCTCTCCGCAGGCTGACCAGTGCACAGGGCTCCAGGGATTTCTTGTGTTTCACAGCTTTGGAGGTGGCACTGGCTCTGGATTCACCTCGCTCTTGATGGAGAGACTCTCTGTTGACTATGGCAAGAAGTCCAAGCTGGAGTTCTCCATCTACCCAGCACCACAGGTCTCCACTGCCGTGGTGGAGCCCTACAACTCCATCCTCACCACACACACCACCCTGGAGCACTCGGACTGTGCCTTTATGGTGGACAATGAGGCCATCTACGACATCTGTCGCAGAAACCTGGACATCGAGCGCCCAACCTACACCAACTTGAACAGACTCATCAGCCAGATCGTCTCGTCCATCACAGCATCACTGCGGTTTGATGGGGCCCTGAATGTGGATCTGACTGAGTTCCAGACCAATCTGGTCCCCTACCCTCGCATCCATTTCCCCCTGGCCACCTACGCTCCTGTCATCTCCGCAGAGAAGGCTTATCATGAGCAGCTGTCAGTGGCTGAGATCACCAACTCCTGCTTTGAGCCGTCCAACCAGATGGTTAAGTGTGACCCTCGCCACGGCAAGTACATGGCCTGCTGCCTGCTGTACCGCGGGGACGTGGTGCCCAAGGACGTCAACGCCGCCATCGCCACCATCAAGACCAAGCGCAGCATCCAGTTTGTGGACTGGTGCCCCACGGGCTTCAAGGTGGGCATCAACTACCAGCCGCCCACAGTGGTGCCAGGGGGGGACCTGGCCAAGGTGCAGCGCGCCGTCTGCATGCTGAGCAACACCACGGCCATCGCCGAGGCCTGGGCTCGCCTGGACCACAAGTTTGACCTGATGTACGCCAAGCGAGCCTTCGTGCACTGGTACGTGGGCGAGGGCATGGAGGAAGGGGAGTTCTCTGAGGCGCGGGAAGACATGGCAGCTCTGGAGAAGGATTACGAGGAGGTGGGCCTGGACTCCTACGAGGATGAAGAGGAGGGTGAGGAGTAGAGAAGCCTCTGCCAAAAAGCACTGTGCTCCTTCCCTGTGTTTCCTGCAGAAGCCCTTTGCAATAAACCATTTCAGAGCCTCTGTGTATCCCACTGAACCCCCAGCTGTATTGGTTTCTTGCCAGCTCAGGTGTGTGGTGAGTGCTTCAGCTCTGCTGCTGGTGCTGCTCTGCTTCTTCCCAGTGCTCCAGCTCCAGCTTGCTCCCTGTGCAGGTAAGAGCCCCTGGGTCTGTTCCCTGTGGTCGTGGCACGCATCCCACCCCGCTCGCTGCTTCAGCTAGGGGTGGGTACCGCTTCCTCATGTGCTGTATGGCCCTGCTGTGGATCCTGGAGCCCAGGGGAGCAAATTTAGCCTGAGCAGGAATAAATCCTCAGCTGATGGGACTTCTTCCCCTGCGCAGCTAGAGAGCAGGTGGGCTCGTCTTTAAGGAGAGTGGTTAAAGCAGTAAGAGCAGACTGGCATCCCTGTCCCCATGGCCATAGCTTGGGGACAAGGAGCGTGCCCAGCTCTGCAGTGCAGTGCGTGCATCCTGCAAGGGCATCCAGCGCAGCATGAACCCCTGTGGTTGCTTTTCTGCTGTGTTGTGGCGAGAGGATTAAAGGAGGGGAATGCTTCCCTGTGAAACCGCTTGTCTGCATCTCTTTTTTTACCATCGCCCCTGCAGGCAGCCCAGCTGCTGCTGGTCCCAGTGAGCCTCTCCAGCCAAGGGCGGCTGTGCTGTCACAAGGCTCTACTTACCCCACCAGAGCAGGGCTGCTACCCCTGCCTCCCAAACTCTGGCAGCTCCCCAGCCTTGACACCCACCTCCCTCTCCTTGGGCAGCCAAGTTCTTCTGCTGCCTGTGCTGTGCTGAGCCCCTTCCCACAGTGGCCAGCCCCAGAGGCTCAGAGTAGCTGCGCCTGCCTCCAGCTGCAGAATTGTGTTAACTCCCATTAGGAGCGTGCTGGGGCCAGGGATTAACTTTCCCTGCTTACCGCTAATGCTCTGGCCATGCTGCCTTGCCGGGGCTGTCCTCTGCTGCCCTTCCCTGCCAGCAATGCTTGCTGCTCCACCCAGACAGCATGCCCCATTGTCCTTGTGCCCCAGTGGGACCCCATCCCTGAGACAGGGACACATCCACACCTCCACAAGAACATCTTTTACTCCAAACACAAGGCAACGTTGGCGCTGAGAGCAGCGTCGGAGCAGGCAATAGCAACCTGCCTCACTCCAGGACCACAGCTCTGCCCTGGGCAGGGAAGAAATCCTCCTGGGGTGCAGAGCTGCAGGGCTGTGGCTGCCATCACCTGGGGAGGGGTCCCGCAGCATCCTCTCCTGCAACCCCTGGGGGAGGCAGCGACCAGAGAGGGCCCCATGTTTAGCAGCAGGTCACACGTCCACAGTCCTGGGGCATGGACTAAGTCCAGGGTACAGAACACTCCAAATCCAACACACCTCTGGCACAGAGCAGCAGCTCTCCACTGAGCACAGCAAATCCCCCTGCAATGGTTCTGTCGGGGAGCAGGGACAACGGCAGCTGCTTTTCCCCAAGCTCATCCTCAGAGCTCAGCAAGACCATGAGGTGGGACAAGTTCAGATCTCTCAGATCTGCGTGGTGTCCTGCCCCACCGGCGCTGGCTGCAGCCCCTCCAGCTGGTGGAGGACGTCATCTATGCTGGGTCGCTCCTGAGGGTTCAGTGTCATCATGGAGAGGAGCAGGTGCTGCAAGGCAGCCGAGTATCTGGAGCAAGGACAGTGAGGGGGGGGTCTACATGATGCATACCACAGGAGGCTGCTTGGGAGCAGGGTCACCCTCCCCAGCCCCTCACCTGGTCGTGGGAGGCACAGTAATGGGGTTCTGCACTGCCAGAGCCACGCTGTCACCCTTCTGGAAGATGGCATCGTAGGGGCCCTCCCCAAACATCATGCAGTACAGCACACAGCCTAGGGACTGGAGCATGGTGGGGTCAGGGCAGCCCCACGGCAGTGAGATGGGGACCAGGGGGATGGATCCTTACCCAGATGTCCGTGCGCTCGTCTATGATGCACTGGCTCGGCACCGTGAAAAGCTCAGGGGCACGGTAGGAGATGGTGCAGCGCTGGGCAGCCCAGTCCTGCAGAAAGCAGGGTGAGGGCAGGGATGAAGGGCTCGGGGCTGGGATGGTCTGGTGGGATGATGTCTCACGGCACCCACCTGCACGGCCACGGCCTCTCGAGAGCTGTTGACTTCAATGCGAGCTTGATTCATGGAGCCCAGGTCCATCAGCACAGGCTGGTCATCCTCATCCAGCAGCACATTGGTGGGCTTGAGGTCCCTGTGGGGATGGATGTCACTGAACACCCGCTGGGGCCCCTGCCAACCCCCCCAGCCAGGGCTGTCAGCCCCCCACCTGTGTGCATAGCCCTTGCTGTGGATGGCTTGCAGTCCACGGCAGATGCCATGGAGGATGATGAGGATCCGCTGCTCTGGCATGAAGGTCCCTTTCTTTCGCAGTGCTTCCACCTCACTCCAGAGGGTTCCCCCCTGGCAAACACAAGCAGCCTGTTGTCACTGTCACTTCCAGCAGCAAGGGGGTGGGGGCAGACAGGGGAGCCCCCCTCACCTTCACATAGGGCAGGAGGAGCCAGGCTTCAGACTTGGTGCCCTTCTCCATGATGCAGTGGGCCACAAGGCGCAGGATGTTGGGGTGGTCAAAGAGGCCGTGCATCTCCACCTCGTGCAGGGCGGCCTGGCGGTCCTCCTTGTCATGGCACAGGATGCGCTTGAGGGCATAGAAGTGCCCGTCCCGCAGCCCCTCCACCAGGTCCACATAGCTGAAGCCTCTGTGAAGAGCCGAGCATGGCGTGGGCTGCATGTCACACTGCTGCAGTGCCCACACCAGGGCCCTGTGCCCAGCCTCAACTGTGAGCAACCACAGGCAGGGGACAGAGGGCAGTGGGTGCCTGCACCACCCTCTATGAGAACTCCCCAGTTACACACATTCCTCCCACTTTGAGGGCATCTGCCAGGTACCCAAAGCATCTCCGCTCTGCACGAACAGTTCCCCATGCCCAAACACTGCCTGTGCTCAAGCATTTCCCCACCATACCTGAGCATTCCCCCTGCCACAAGCATAACCCCCTATGCTCGAGCATCTCCCTGTGCCTGAACACCCCCTACACCCCCAGCATACCTGAGCATCCCCCCTGCCACAAGCATAACCCCCCTATGCTCGAGCATCTCCCTGTGCCTGAACACCCCTACACCTCAGCATCACCCCATGCCTGAGCATGCCTCCATGCACAAGCACCCACTATGCCCGAGCATCCCCCCGTCTAAGCATCAACTCCATGCTGGAGCAGTCCCCCCAAGTCCGAAAACCCATTCAAAAGCACCCTGACGCCTGAGCATCACTCCCATGCCCAAGCATCACCCCGTTCCCGAACATCCCCTATAACTCAGAATCATCCCCATACCCGCACATCCCCTCCATGGCCCATGCCCCAGCATCTCCCATGCACAAGCACCCCCGTGCCCGAGCACCCCTTGTGCTCAAGCATCCCCCCGTGCCCGCGGACCCCCTCGCCCGACACCCCCGTGTCCCAGCCCCGCCGCGGACCCCTCTGCCAGGCGGTGCAGCAGGAGGTACCGCACGCCCCCCAGGCTGACGGTGCCGCGGGAGCAGACGCACAGCGCCTGCCCCATCGCCCGTCCGCGTCATTGCCCGCTGCCGCGCGTCACCCGCCGCGTCACCCGCCGCGTCACCCCCTGGGCGGGGCGCTGCAGCCTTTCCGGTCCCGGTGCCGCCGTGGTGGGGCTCCGGTTCCCTTTCTCCGTAGGGGGCGGGCTGCGGGCGGAGGGAGCGGGGCGGGGCGTTGGGGCAGCGCCGAGCCCCAGGCTGCCCGCTTATTGTGACCAGGGTGAAACGCGGTGTCCCCAGCTGTGAGCGATGGTGGCAGCCCGCAGCCCCGCCGCCCCCCAGTGCCGGTCCCGGTGAGCCAAGCTCCTCGCCCGGGCCGGCAGGTCGGCGCTGTAGGGGACAGAGGTGGCGAGGCCACCCCAGCAGGGGTCGTCCTCGAGGGCATCAGCCCCTCACCATGCACCGCGGCAGCTCCGCGGCGCCCCTGTCAACAGCCTTGTCACCAGGCTCCAGCTCTCGGTCCAGGAACGTTTCCTTTGAGGCAGCGGCAGTATTCCCTCTTCCCGGAGCTGTAACCGGGGCGTGCCGGCACCACTGCTCTGATCTAACAAGTGGGCTGAGCTCCCTCAAAGACGTTTTGTCTGGTCGTGACATTTTTATGAGGCTCTTTGTCCCTCCACGTGTGTCACCCACTGCCCTGAGGGGCATGGGGGATGTGCCCACTGGCCCCACATCCCATATTGCTTTAAAGGGGGGATGCATGGCTGACCCAGGCATGGGGAGCCAGAGTCACCCACCCTCTTGTTCCATCCTCTTCCCCCAAGCTGTGCTGCTGTTCCAGCTTTCTGCTCTTAGGACCTGGAGGAAGCACCTGGTGCTGGCTGAGAAGGATCTTGTGATGATCCACATCCCTTTGTCCCCCATCCCAGGCCCGCCGAGCGTCCAGCAAAGATGGGGCTGACAACTCTCACCCTGCTGCTGGTGGTGGGGCTCCTGCACACACAGGTTAGCAAACACGGGTGGAAATTTAGGAGAAGCATGCGGGGCTGAGCTGCAAAGGATCTGGTGGGACGGCTCTGGGATCTGCCTTGCTTTTGTCCCTGTGTCCCTGCTCTTCTTGCTATGGCTCCCTCCTGCTGCAGCCCCTGCATCCCACCACAGCATCCTGCTTGTGCTCTCAGCTCCCCGCTGTCCTCCCAGCATCCATCCCCAGCAGCACCCATCCCCCAAGATGCCACCAGCTCAGCTGCAGGGTGTTTGATTAGATGGGGGAGTGGGAGGGGAGCGTCAGGTGGTGCAAAGGGCTGCCCTGCTTGCCCTTCCTGCTCTCCCAGGACGGCATGGTACTGGCCTTGTTCCTGCACCAAGGATGGGGAAGGTTCCCCCAGGAACCAGCCCCTGTCCGTCCCTGTCCCAGGGAGTGTGGGAGGGGGCAGCTGGCCTTGGGGAGGGTCTGCAGCCCCCCAGCACTGCCCCTCTCCTGCAGGCCTCACCCCCAGCAGGCTCCTTCCAGCTGGATTATGAGAACAATTGCTTCCGCAAGGACGGAGCCCCATTCCGCTACATCTCAGGCAGCATCCACTACGCCCGCGTCCCACGCCCCGCCTGGAGGGATCGGCTCCTCAAGATGTACATGAGCGGGCTCAGCGCTGTGCAGGTGTAAGTGACAGGGACAGCCCCAGCGGTGCACAGCCCACAGCCACCATGGCCCCTTGGGGTCTCTGGGGTCCCTGGAGTAGGGAGAGAGGCAAGGGTGTTGTCTGATCACACGGAGCGAGGACCAGCCCTTGCACTGGCCTGACTGGGACCTCCCTGCCAGTCCCAGTTCAGCTCTAGTTGCCATCCCCAGCCTAGGCTGGAGACCACTTCCCAGGAGCAGAGGGACTGGGATGCCCTTAGCCCCCATGTGCTGATGTCCCCTCTTGCCCCAGCTATGTCCCCTGGAACTACCATGAGCCACTGCCAGGGGTTTATGACTTTGCTGGGGACCGGGACATGGAAGCTTTCCTGGACCTGACTGCTGAGCTGGGGCTTCTGGTGATCCTACGTCCAGGGCCCTACATCTGTGCAGAGTGGGAGATGGTGAGTCCCAGCCCCCAGACCTGGGATGGAAGGGCTGTGAGTAGCCTGGGAAGGGCACAGCAGGGTTGGCACTTCTGGCTGGCATGCCAACCCTGGCGCCATGCCAGCCACATCCAGGTAGCTGCCTTATGGGAACACAAGCAGCTTTGATGCCGAGCATCAGCATTGTGCTGGCTGGGTTTTGGCTGTGCCAACCCTGGCTGCTGAGCAGTTCCTCTGCCTCCTTCTTGGCTGTGGGGGTTTCTCCAGGGTGGCCTGCCTGCCTGGCTGCTGTGGAAACCAGACATCGTCCTGCGCTCCTCTGACCCCGGTGAGCCTCAGCACAGGGCTCTGGTGTCTCTGTCCTTACAGCCTGGTGCCCATCCCAGCACACTGGTCTCTCTCCACGCACCTGCCAAACCTGCTGCATGGTCTCTCCCATCCTCTTCTCCATCTTTCAGGAGCCCCATAGTTCATTCTCTGCTTCCCCATCATGCTCAGCTATGCCCCATCTGCCCCATCCTCCTCCCGGCTGTCAGTGCGCTGGGGTGGGCGCCACAGCCAGGCTGAGCTGCCCTCCTTTCTCCCCAGCCTACCTGGCAGCTGTGGACTCCTGGCTCCATGTCCTGCTACCCAAGATCAAACCACGCCTGTACCAGCATGGGGGAAACATCATCAGTGTGCAGGTAGGGTGTGGTGGGACCCAGCCCCCTACCCCGCTCTGGGTTATGTTTGGATGTACCCCAAAAAGCCACCTATACCCCTCACGCCATGCCCTCATCTGGCACAGCTCTTAGATAAATCCCTCCTGACCTCTAGGCCTAGATTTAAATCCAAGGGCTGGGATTCTGGGACTCTGCCACCACGCTGTTTGTTGTTGAAGGACGCTGGGAGAGCTGGGGGTCATGGTGGGGCTGGAAGGACATTTTTGGGATGCACATGGGGGCTGTAAAGAGATCTAATGATATGGGGAGGGAAGGGCATAGCAGGACCCAGATGCAGCCCCTGCCCTGCTTACAGGTGGAGAACGAATACGGGAGCTACTATGCCTGTGACTACGGGTACCTGTGGCACCTGCTGGTCTCATTCCGGGTGCTGCTGGGGAGCGAGGTGCTGCTCTTCACCACTGACGACTCACGGGTGGAGGAGCTGCGCTGCGGCACGCTGCCGGGGCTCTACGCCACTGTCGACTTCGGGCCAGGTACCGCTGTGGGAGAGGAGGAAGAAAGCGGATGGAGGTCTCAGCTCCGTCCTGTTCCAACCTCCCTCCTTCAACCTCTGCAGGCTTCAATGTGACAGAGGCGTTTGGTGCCCAGCGCCAGATCGAGCCAAAGGGGCCTCTGGTGAGCTTGATGTGGGTGCTGTGGGTGAAATGACTCATGATGGCTTTGTGGGGGCAAAGAGGGGTGCTGGGGACAGGCTGCAGGTGGGCAGAGAGGATGTGGCTGACAGAGGGTTGCCAGGAGCCCCAGCTTCAGGCAAGTGACAGCACTTTGCTCCCTCAGGTGAACTCTGAGTACTACACAGGCTGGCTGGACTACTGGGGGGAGGCACATGCCAGCACCAGCTCGGTGCGAGTGGCCCGGGGGCTGGAGGACATGCTGCAGCTGGGAGCCAATGTTAACATGCAAGTACTCAGCTGGCAGGGGCACAGCCTGGGGGGACAGTGCCCTCCTATCTGCCAGCACGGGAGTGGATATTGCTGCTTGCTTTCGTCCCGCAGAACTCGGGCAGGGGGAGGCAGGCAGGGCTGGGGTGAGCAGGGAGGGGCAGCACCTAGTGAGCCCCTGATGGGTCTGTTGGGGTGCTGACAGGGCTCTCTGGGCTGTCCCCTAGGTACATGTTCCATGGGGGGACGAACTTTGCCTACTGGAGCGGTGAGTAGGGACCTGCCATGGAGAGGGTGGCACACTGCGGGGCTGGAGGCTTTCCTTAGCCATCCCCAAGGAGCCCACTTCAGGCTCCTCTTCTGTCCCATGGGGCAGGCTGACACATACCCAAGGTTCCCTGAAACCGAGCTTGTCCCCTCCCCAGAACTCCTTTTGTCCCCAGGCAAGTGGCTCCCAGTTCTGGGTCACATCCCTGCCATCACATTGTGGCCAGCCTGGGGCTGGGTTCTGTGCCCTGGGCTCTGCCAGAGCTCCTTTCTCCAGCTCCCATCGCTTCCCCACCAGGTGCTGACTTCAAGAACCAGTACAAACCAGTGACCACCAGCTATGACTATGATGCCCCTCTCTCAGAGGCAGGAGACCCCACTGAGAAGCTGTTTGCCATCCGCACAGTCATCAGCAAGGTGCTGGTTCTGGCAGGAGGAGGGGGACAGTACTGGGCCCTGCTGCCTATGCCAGGGAAGAGGGGGACACAGAGGGACCTGGCAGGGCAGGGGACATCTCCCTGCCTGCCCTCAGGGGCAGCTGACAGTTTGCTGTTCAGTTCCAGCCCCTGCCAGTGGGTCCGATGCCACCTGCCACCCCCAAGTACGCCTACGGCCAGGTGACCCTGCGGAAGGTGAGTACCTGCCCCAGGGGCTGTGCTGCCCCTGCCCAGCACTACCCGGCTGCCCCATACTCGTCCCTCTCTTTGCAGTATGCCAACCTTCTGGATGTCTTGGATGTCCTGTGCCCCTCCGGGCCCATCCAGAGCCAGTTCCCCCTCACCTTTGAGGCCATAAAGCAGGTGAGGGGCTGGGTGCAGTGAGGGACACTGGGGAGATGCTCCTAAGCTTGTCTGCCCTGCCCTGGGGCCGAGAAACAGCGTGTGTCTTCAGCTTTTCCCTTTTCTATGCCACTTTGCTGTGTCCTGCAGGCCCACGGCTTTGTACTGTACCGCACACAGCTGCCCCGAGACCTCCTGGACCCAGCGATGCTGAGTGCTCCTCCCCACAGCGTCTGTGACCGTGGCTATGTGATGCTGCAGCAGGTGAGGCTGTGGGAGCAGCCCTGTCCCTGCGCGGTGCTCGGGAGGGCTGTGGGACCTGCTGGCAGCGTGCCTGTGCCATGCCAGTGTGCTGGGAGCCACACTGAGCCCTTGTGGGGTAGCTCTCTGGCCTGAATTTGCCCCTTTTGGTGGCAGAGGACAGCCCTGGATGGCTCAGGGCGGGCAGGCAGCAGGATGCTACGCTGGCAGGCTGCTGGCAATGCTTGAGGCTGTGGGATCTGGGGATGGGGCGGCAGCACTGACCTTGTGGCTGTAGGAGTACCGAGGGACGCTGGAGAGGGATGGACAGACAGCGCTGCATGTGACAGGCAGGGCAGGGGACACCCTGGATGTGCTGCTGGAGAACATGGGCAGGATCAGCTTTGGGGCCAACATCAGTGACTTCAAGGTGAGAGGTGAGGGCCCTGGGGATCCAGAGGGGATGGACTGGCCCCTCTCCTGCCACTTGTGACAGACCCCAGCCATGGCAGGGCCACCCCTCGACCTGCTCCCTGGTTAATCTCCTGGCAAACCAGGACTGGGATAAGGCTGTGAGATGGGCACCCCTCTGCTCCCTTTACACTGCCATGGCAGTGCAGCCCCTCAGAGGGGATCACATCCCACCTTCACTACTGTGAGAGGGACATGCCCTGGGGAAGCCAAGCATCCTTCTGCCTGTGGCCAGATGCTGCTGCCTCATTTTCCCTTTTGCTCCATCTCAGGGCTTGCTGGGGAACCTCTCCTTGGACTCCAGCCCTCTCAGCAACTGGCTGATCTACCCCCTGGCCATAGACACTGCCATTGAGCAGGGCTGGCCCCACACTGCCCTGCCAAAATCAAGCAGCAGGACCAGAGCAGGGCCAGCCTTCTACACTGGGACCTTTGAGACCCCTGGCATCACCTGGGACACCTTTGTGAAGTTCCCAGGTTGGAGCAAGGTAAGGCAGTACATAACCAGGAGAGGGGTGAGGGTGGACAAGGGCACAGCTCAGACCCGTCTCCATCTTCCAGGGCCAGCTGTGGATAAATGGCTGCAATATGGGCCGGTACTGGCCCCACCGTGGGCCTCAGCAGACCCTCTTTGTGCCCGGCTCCGTGCTGCATGCTGGCTGCCCCAACAACATCACAGTGCTGGAGCTGGAGGGGGCACCCCCTGACCCCTTCCTGCTCTTCCTTGACCAACCCCTTTTTAACAGGACCCTCAGCCAGAGGATCGCAGCCACAGAATAAATGCAGGACTGTGGGCACCAGCATTGCGTCTGGCTCGGGCTGCAGAGGTGGCAGGGGGCTGGTGAAGCACAGGGGCCAGTGGAGGGGTTGCAGAGCCTTAGGAAAGGGGCACAGGCCCTGACATGGACACCCAGGACTCCCACCCTTCTCTGGGGCCAGGAATGGTAAGGGCTAAAGAAAAAGAGGGTCAGAATCAAGCTTGTTTTGCATGTTAATCCCAAATAGTTCCAGTAGTCATGCAGACACCGCCACTCCTAGGGGATCAAGGCACCTCTTTATTGACAATGGAGGCAGAGGAGGTAGTTGCTGACATGGCACGGCTGACAGTCCAATGGCATCCAGGAGAGGAGAGGACAAAGCACAGCCCACAGGGCGCCACAGGCACCGCTGCAGGCAGCTCAGGGCTGCAGGATCTGGATATGTCAGAATTGGCCCCACCACCACAGGCAGCAGCCTAAAAGGCAGAGGTGAGAAAAGCCAGCAACAAGACCCTCCAGCTGGAGCTGCACCATGGAGCAGCCCGGGCTCCTCACACTAGTACACAGGGACTTCCCAGTTGTAATGTCCCTGGACTCACCACCTACAGTGACATTCTAGCCCTGAGCCTTGCCAGAGTTACCCCCAAAAGTGACAAGTCCAGCTCAGTTGCTCTGACCAGCACTGCTCCACAAGCTCTCTCTCACTGCACAGCCAGTGCTCAGCTGTGTCTCCACTGCAGTGGTCCTTGTCAGGTGGCAACAGGCCCCAGTCTCACGTGTGGCCAGCCCGGGCCCGGCGGTGGGTTTGCAGACAGGCCGTGGAACAGAAGGAGAAGTCGAGGTAATGGAAAGGGGTCCGGCCCAGCAGGGACTCTCCACAATGCCAGCAGCGGCTGCAGGAAAGAGCAGAGGT
Source organism: Nesoenas mayeri (assembly GCF_963082525.1). NCBI lineage: Eukaryota > Metazoa > Chordata > Aves > Columbiformes > Columbidae > Nesoenas > Nesoenas mayeri. Next base: position 27,451,176 of record NC_137545.1, read on the forward strand.
GGCCCTGAGTGAAGGGGACACTTGCAAGAGGGTCAGCGGAGCGTGAGGATTCACTGCCTGGGCTGTGACATGGGACAGCAGCAGCATGAGGGAGCTGGGGCTCCCCTGGTCCTACAGGGCACACCCAGCAGCCCAGCCAGGAGGTAATGCTGTGTGGGACAAGGCAGTTTGAGGCAGGCAGTACAGGGGGGAATTTGGCCCCTTACAGAGCTGTAAAGCCCCTGCCCAGATTAGCACAGGCAGGGCTGGCTGCCCACAAACCTGAGGGGTGGTGTAGGGAAGGGACATGTGGTGCAGGGTCAGAGGCAGAGGAGTGGCTGGGGGATTAGCATGCCACAGCTCTGGCTGCAAGTGGACCAAGTTGTCCTTTCCAAAGTATTTCAGGGGGCCAAGGAAAGAGCAAGAGAAAGCTTTTAGACAGGCACTGCTGGGAATTCAATGGCCAGGAATAGCTTTAGGCTGGAAATGAGAACTGGAGCAAGAAGGGCAGGGAACAGCTGTGCTGACATGGGAGTTGGTGGCACTGTGCTGCCAGGGCTGTTACCTGATGTTGGCAAGGGTTGTGCTGGCGTCCTGCAGCTGCGCAGCCAGCCTCCGCTCGGCAGCCAGGGCCCTCTGGGGAGGAGAGACAGCTCAGTCCTCCCAGCCCTGCGAGCTGCTGTGCCCAGAGCCCACGAAACCAGCACTGCCCCAGCCAGGCTGGATCCCCTTCCCTACACACGGCCTCACCTTCTCCCTGTCCGACAGGGCTGCGAACCGCTGCTTCTCTTCCTGCTCCTGCTCCCAGCGCTGCCGCTCCTCCCGCTGCGCCTGCTCCCGCTGCTTCCGCTGTACTTTCTGTGCCCGCTTCTTCTCCAGCTTCTTGGCCTCCATCTCCTGTGTCAGGGGCCCTGGCACCTGGGGGCAGAGGGCAGTCAGCACCTCCAGCTGACCCAGGGGCAACACCACGAATGGGCAACGGGACCTTTGTTCTGGGGTTCCCCAGGCCCAGCAGGTGAGGGCAGAGGGCAGGCACCCACCTTGGCACGGCTGTAGTCATACTTGTTTGGATAGTCCACCATGAACTTGCGGAAGGCATTGCGGGTCGGTTTGTCAGCAGAGACGCAGTATGGGGCCTTATCCTGCCTGTCTCTGTGAAACAAGGAAGACCAGCTCATGCTGCCATCTTACCACCTGTCTACCACTGGGCTGTGAGCCCAGAGATGTGCAATGGGTATTGCAGGCCAGGGTATTGCACCCAAGGAGAGGAAAATTGCTTATCCCTACATCAGAATCCCCCAAATCCTCCCTTTATTTCATCTCAAATGCCCTGCAAAGGGTGGTCTCATCCCTACATTCTGAACCACCAACGAATAAGTGTGGGAACACTTTGAGGCAGTGACTACCTGCTTGCTGCTGTGCCAGATAGGGGAGAGAATGGTGGTTCAGCTCTTGGGCCTCCCATAACCAACACAGATGCCCCGTCTGGGAGAGAGCAACGCCGGCTGCCCAGGACAAGGCCAGCACCAGCCTCTGGTAGTTGCTCAGCTCCCATATCAGGGCTGGCATTGTCAACCACTGGGCACGTGGGCCATACCTGAGAGCAGGGTCCGCCCCTGCCTGCAGCAGCAGGCACACAGCCTCAGCCTTCCCTGCCCGCGCCGCCACGTGAAGCAGGGTACAGCCGCGCTCATCCACAGGCTGGTTGAGCAGGGAGCGAGGAAGATCCAGGGGCTGTGTGTCCTCCCCATCCTTGCTGTCCCTGAGCAGGCCCCCACTCTCTGACACACCCAGGAGGTGCCGCAGCATCCCCACGTCACCCGTTTTGCAGGCGGTGAACAGGGCATTGCAGAGCTGGGTCTGAGGGTCTCCTGTGAGGGAAGAGAACAGGAGGGGAGTCTGATGGCTCCCTGGGCAAAATGGTGCTCTAGCCTGACTAGGAAACACAGAGTGCAGTTAAAGCATCATCTGCTACCTGGATTTGGGCACTGCAGAATCTCCAGCACCTTCAGAGTCTGTGACGATGTACATTGTCACATTGCTAGGCACTGTTGGCAGCAGCTGAGCCCTCTCCTAAGATAAGGCCTGCTCCAACCCCCTCCCAACACGCCTGGCTTAGCCAGATGCTGCCTGGTTCAGAGCTATGGCTCCACACACACGGCTCTTCCGAAGGCATGTGGCTGCACTGGAGCCATCCCACATGCAGCTGCTCTGGGCACCTGTGTGACAACGTGCTCGTTACCCCATTGCAAAGCCACCAGCAAATGGGGCAGGCACCCACCAAGCCCAGCTCCCAACGCCACTTACCTCCGTCACCCCAGGGAAGGGGCTCAGCCCCAGCCTCCTCCTGCAGCTCTGTCACCAGCTCCAGGCTGGGCTGCCTGCACTGGGTGTCAGGGCATCCTGTCTCTTCAGCACGATGCCCTGCGCGGGGAGAATGTGCTGAGGACAAGGGCCAGGGCCAGCCTGCACCCCAGCCACGGTAGTCACTTCCCCAATGCCTTCCTACACTGCGCCCAGCCAGTTCTTCACCCTCACCTTTCTCCACCTTCTTGTCCCTTTTCTTCCTCCTTCTGCGGTTTCGCTTGGGCACCACTTCAAACTCCCGGAGGTCCAAGGTCCCCAGTGTTACTTCCACAGTCTCCAGTTCACCTGCAGGGCTTTCCTCTTCCTCCTCATCCTCTGGGGCTGAGTGGGCTGACAAGGCAGGGGCTGAGGCCCCCCAAACAGCACGAATCACTTCAGGCTCTCAGCCAAGCTCACCCTGCCCTTCTGCCCAGCACGAGGCCACATTTCTGAAGACCTCTGCTGTGGTGCCAGGCCCTGTCACAGGGCTGCAAACCTTGTTCCATGCCATAACATCAGACTCCACCACTTGCTCAGTCATGCCTCTCTCCATGGCTCAACTCACCACTTGCATCTTCTTGTGTGGAATCCACGTCTGCTTTCCACTGCCTCTTCTGCCAACCCTTCCGGGGGGACCCAGTGATGTCCTCCAGTGGTGTGTCTTTCCCTGGGCAGCAAGGGTGCTCCAGTCATTGCCTGGGGACAGGGAGCACCCCATGTCTCCAGGGACTGAAGGTTGGAGAGCTAGCATCCCCACTCCATAGCGCGGATGTACGTACATCCCTGATGTACGAGGGACCACATCACCCCACCTGCTCTGACCCACAGGCACTGGAGCCGGTCCGACTCACCATACACCTGCAGGCTGGCCAGTGTGGCGTGGACTCGCAGCACCTCTCGCAGGGTGGCCCTGCGGGTGCTGAGGGGGATGTGGTAGACGCGAGGGTCACCCTGGGTGAGGGGTGGGTTCCTGCCACTGAAGAGCAGCGCACGGTTGTGGCGTGGGGCCCGGAGGAAGATGCGCTGAGCTTCCTTCAGGTGCTGTGCCCAGGCTGCCAGCAGGTCCTGAACTTCCTGGGGAGGAAGGGAGGCATTATGGGGTCCTGAACATGCTGAGGGGCACAGGCAGCTCTGGAACAGCGACAGACCCAGGACAGAGCAGCCGCAACTGGGCCCTGAGCCCTTCCAGAGCTCACACTCCCCTATGCCCTCCAACAGCTGTGTGGTGCCACCCCACAGAGCCAGCTGCAGCCATGACCCACTACCGAGAGCCCAGAGCTGTGGTGCAGCCTCACCTTGAGCAGCGCTGCCTCGTTGTAACGCCGCAGGGAGGCTCCGGCCGACCTGGGTGCCGAGCCTGGGGTTTGGGAGTCCCGGAGTCCCTGGGCTGTGCCCCGCCGCGCTCGCACTGTGTAGCGGTGGAAGGTCTTGTGCTCCTGCACCTGGGGGCTGTGGAGAGGGGTGAGCATGAGCAACAGGGCCCCAGACAAGGAGAGGAGGTGAGATGGTGCTCCTGGGACCCCAGAGGGCTTGTGGCTGCCCCTGGGGCCCTAAAAATTTACATTTCTCTTGCAGAGCAACTGGGCTTAGCCAGCTCTCAAACAAAGACTAGGAGTTGTGGGAGCCCAGGGTGTGGTAAGCGCTGTGATGGAGGAGTGAGGAGAGGACAGCCACCCAAGGCCTAGCCTCACTTGACTGTGCCCAGAGGGGCAACCACAGTTCTGTGCGACTCACTCACCCCCGGAAGACAGCTCCTGCGAAGTGCCCGCCGCCCATCATCAGCACAACCCAGCAGGTGCTCATGCTGAGGCTCTGCAGTGATGCTGTCAATGCCGCTGGCTCCTCAATGCCACCCTGAGACACAGACACACTTGAGATCATCTCATTACCTCCTGCTGTCCCCCAAGACAGAGATCAGCCGCTCTGCTGGCACCAGAAGCAGGTTTCTGGTAGCACCACAGAGACAAACACCAGGCCACCAGCAAGCCTGGGGGTCTCACCTAGCACCATAGACTACCCTTCACATCACGGGAGGTAAAGGACTGTCGGACAGATGTCTACACCCCAGTGCCACCCACTTTCTCTGCAGTCTCTCTCCCAACAAGCTGGGCTGTGACTTGCCTTCCCAGTGCCCAGCACACAGCGGTAGGCAGAGATGAGCTGGCCCTTCGCATTGCGGAGCAGCACCTTGTGGGAGCGGGGGGCCGGGGGGGTCTCAGGGCTGTCGCTGGCAGAGGGCAGCAACTCCAACTCACTGCTTGCATCAGAACTCTCTGAGTCAGACCCTGAGATGCTAGAAACTTCACCTGCAAGAGAAGGAAATTTATGCAGTGGAGCAGGGCAAATATTAACCAACAGCCTCCCCAATGGATGCTAGGTGACTCCAAGGGCTAGCCCAAGACTCCAGAAATGTCCTGTCCAATATCCTACATATCACACAGGGGCTGTGGGCTGGGAAGACAGGTGTCTGGGACTCTGAATCCCAGGCATGCATAGGCAGGGGCTTGGGTAGAACACCTCCTTATCCCCACAAAAGTCAGCAGAGCTCAGGAGCAGTACTGGACCCCTAGAAAACCCCACAGGGCAAAACAAAGAGACCGTGAGCTGGCAGAGGTAGCCAGGGCCTTCATTCCTGCACAGAACACCCACAGTGAGGCTGACGACAGGTTCTGGGCTCCGCTGGGGGCAGTCCTGCTCCTCACCTGCACGTGTCTTCTCCTCAAACACCTCTACTGGCAGTATCTGGCGTCCCAAGAGTCGCTGCTTCAGGTTGAAGCGATGCCAGTCGAGACGGTAGTGCTCAGTCTGTGAAGGAAAGAGATGTGAGCTGGCATGGTCTTGGTGGTGCATGGAAACCAAGCGCCACCAAAGGGCCTCAATGTGGCAGATGCCAAGGGCTCAACCAATTCTGGGACCCTGCAGCGATCCTGACTGGAAGATCATGGTACATTAAGGAGTCAGCCATGTAACAGTTAATCTGAAGAGCTATAGTGCTGCAGGTACCACCTCCCTCCAGTAAAGGACATTCTAAGCAATAACATGCAGGGTCTGAATGACAGATTCCAACAGGACTTGGGCAGCAGAGCTCTGGGGAGCAGGAGCGCTGGTGCTGAGTCTCCGCAGCAGGACCCTCGCAGCCTCACTCCCACGTCCCGCTGGCCACCCGGCCCCACTCACCTGCTCCTCCCGGCTGCCAAACACTTGCCCACAGGTCGAGCAGCACATCCGCTCCGGCACCTCAGGGACCCCGGGGGTCTTCTCGCTGCCGGCAGACGCGGGTTTCTCTGGAAGGGGCAGCAAGGGCTGTGCACGGGCAGCTCCCCAGGCTGCACCACAAGCAGCAGGGCCTCCTGCATCTCTCCTCAGCCACCCAAAGAGCTTTAGGGGCCTCGGGGTGACAGCGAGCAAAGCCTATTGATTCACCCTCCAGGCAGCAACCACAGCCAAGCCGCGGGCCAGCCGCCCGAGCTGCACCGGGCACGGAGCTGCCCCTTCGCGGCCCGGGGGACACGCACTCGGCCACCCCCCGCCCCACGCACCGCGGGTCCCTGCTGCCGGCTCCGACGCGTCCGCTGCGGCTCCGACGACGAGGGTCAGCCCGTGCAGGAGAACGGGGTCCTGGGCGGCCTCGAAAACCGACCTGCTCTCCGGGGCCGGCATCACTCCTGCGCCCAGCGAAGGGAACAGCGCCTGAGCCGGGGCGGCGGGAACCCTCCGCGGGTGACCGGGCGGGCCCCCGCCGCTTCCCGAGGCCCCTCTACCAGCCCCACGGGCCCAGCCCTCTCCCGCCGCCCGAGCCCTCCGTGCGGCTGCTGCCCCCGGGCTCCCCCCCGCCCAGCTGCTGCCCCCGAGGTCCCGCCCCCGCCGCCCCTTGTCACCCCGCCGCCCGCCGCCGGTAACGGGGGCGCGCGCCCGCCACTCACGTGCGACCGCGGCCGGCCCGGAAGCGCCACCCGGCTGCCGCACGACACATCCTGCCCCCTACGGGCCGCCGCCGGGCTCAGCCCGGCCTCCCGCCCTCCCACCTTCTCATTGGTCTGTCCCCATCCCGCCCCGCGGCTGCCATTGGGCGCCCTGCCGCCAGTCGCGGGGCGGGGGCGGAGCGGGCCGGGCCCGGGGCCGGGGCCGGGGCCGGTGGCGGCGGGGGCCCGGCCATGGCCCACTTCGAGACGCAGTACCAGCGCCTGGAGAGCTCCTCCACCGAGTCGCCCCCCGGCGGCGGCGACCTGCTTGTCCACGTCCCCGAGGGCGCCAAGTGTGAGCGGCGGCACCGGCATGGGCACCGAGGGTTGGGGCCTGGCGCCCGCGGCCGGAGTCTGCGGGAGCCCGGGGAGTGGGGTGGGCCTTGGGCACCGGCGCTGTCTGGGCTGCGGGGGGCAGAGCTGGGCTGGTCCGGGCGGCTGGGGATGGGGGAGCAGCCAGGGACCGAGGGGAGCCGGGGGTGGGGGCTGTGGGGCCGATGTGGGGCTCCGGGGGCCCCGAGGGTGGGGAGAAGGGGCGGGTTGTGCGCCAGCGGCGGCCAGGGCGGGTGTGCCAGGGGCCCCTCACCCGCGGGTCTCCTCCTTCAGCTCCCTGGCATCACATCGAGAACCTGGACCTCTTCTTCTCTCGCATATCCTTTCGCAGGATGGAGTGCGGGCGGGAAGCCCCCACAGCCCTGCCTCCTGGGCGCTCAGTGCTGGTGGGAACACCGGGGTCGGTGTAACTTGGCGCTGGCGCAGTGTCTGCCCCTTCCTGGGTGGCACCACATGGCTCCGGAGGGGCTGGGAGTGGCAGAACCCCCTGTCTGTGGGGTGCTGTCACCCGACACTGAGGGGACACACGGGCTCTTTTGGGGATCCTTGGCAGAGTGGTGACAATATTAAGCTGCAATTACAATGAAAGCTTTATTTTTTAAATATAATTTTATTATTAACATTTATGATCAGAGTAGCACAGGGTTTTCTGTAAGCGGAGTCAGTGTAGTACAAGTCTGTAAGTAGCATAGTACAGAGTTTTATAGCACCACTTGGCATACGGTTTTTAATAATTCAAACCCTCTGCAGATGGGGTCATATCTTAAGACGTGGTTTGTTGTATCAGTATAACAATCATAATCCAGACTTGAAAATCCTGTAAAAGAATATGAATTGCTCATTTAGTCCTTGGAGAAAGGAGATGACAGTGGAGGTGTCCCTGGCTACTGAGGGGGCCTATGTCTCACTGTCCAGCAATGGTTCTGGTCCAAATTTCCCACTTAGGACTTTTAACTCCTTGATTTTATGGACAGTGCACTGTGTGCTGTTACACTTCCCTGTTCTGTGGTAGGGTCATCAACAGCACCGGGATTGGCTGGGTGCCTGGCACCTTCAAGGCCAGTAGGGAAGGGAGTGATCAGCCTGCTGCCCAGGAATCTTGAGGCTGGCAGGAAGGAGAAGAAGAAATCTGGTTGATTCGTCTACTTAGTTCACAGGGCATTCAGGCTCTGATAACAAGGGGAAAGTCAACTAATGCGTGAGCCACTTGGTCACAGAGAGTGGCTGTTTGCCTTATAAAATGGCAGCAGTCATGCCAACCACATTGCCAGGGGCTGGGAGCAAGGGGTACCAGTCACAGGTGCTGAGAGTATTAAGTGCATTTTTGCCTGTCTCTGTGCTATCCTGCCCTGCCCATCCTTGTGTGGCCTGAGGACAGGCTGAGCTTCTGCTCTGTGCTGGGACAGAACCCCCTCTGGGTGTTGGGTGAGGGAGAAAGGAGCCTGGATGGAGCCAAGTCCTCTTATCCCAGTTGTGCTTTACCAGGGCAGAGTGTGTTTCCCTGCAGTGGAGAACCAGTTGCCGATAAGCCCAGGAGGGATGGGAGGGGGTGTCTGTTGGTGATGGAGGGAGACTTGGCTGGGGAGCTGCAGATGCCAGTGGGACAGGAGCTGCTCCATCTTTTGCCAAAGGGAAGGAGTCTGCAGATTGTTCTCCTTGACTGTAGCTTTCACATCTATAACCTGCATCAGAAGAATGGCTTCACCTGTATGCTCATCGGAGAGATCTTTGAGCTCATGTAAGTGCAGGTTCTCCCTCCGTTGTGGCTGTGACAGCTGCTGGAGAACAGCCTCAGGAATCTGCCGAGCTCCTGTAGCTGGATGGGCGGGAGGGTTCCCTTTGTAGCTGTCCTTTCTCCCCCTCGTTAGTGTTTTCTATGTCCCGGACCTGCATGCCGCTTTGAGGAACTGGTGCCCCTGAGCTTTCCTGCCACCGTGACTGTGGGAGCACATCTCCATATGCAGCCCTGCCTGCTTCATGTTTTGGGGGTCAGAAGGGCAATTCCTTCAAGCCTGCTACCTTTTTTTCACAGGCAGTTCATCTTTGTGGTGGCGTTCACCACCTTTCTTATCAGCTGTGTTGATTATGACATCCTTTTTGCCAACAAAGCCGTAAATCACAGCCAGCATCCCAGTGAGCCCATTAAGGTGACTCTGCCAGATGCCTTCCTGCCTCCAGATGTCTGCAGTGCAAGGTAGGGTCAGTGGAGGGCACATTAGCCACTGCTCTTGCTTTCTTGGGTGGTCAGGGTGCATGCCCAGGCCTGTCTCCTACTATTTGCCTCTTCTTGCTTGCAGAATCCAGGCAAACAGCTTCCTCATCTGCATCCTGGTGATAGCTGGGGTTTTCTGGATCCACCGACTTGTGAAATTTATCTACAATGTTTGCTGCTACTGGGAGATTCACTCTTTCTACATCAATGCCCTCAAAATCCCCATGGTAAGTAGCTGGGCCAAGGGCTTGCTACAGGGCTGCTAAGGCATGTGGGTGGCATTTGCTGGGCAGTGAGGAGCAGCTCACCTTCACTCCTCTCCAAGAGACTTGGACTGAGCGCTCTTGCCTCTGCTCCATAACCACACAGGTCTCCTTTCAGCCTCTTCTCCCGCAGACAGCTTATTTCATGTTAACCGATCCCTGCCCAGCCTGCCTCTCTGCCTGTTGGCACACGCCTCTGCCATCTGCCACCCAATATGTGTATTTTTCTGTGATGGCCTTTTCTGTGATGCCTTACAACAGAGAAGGCATAAGCGGGGCTATCCTCGTACCTCCCTGGGTTGTGGACAATGTCGTCTTCCTTGTTTACTGGGAGGGAAACGGCGACATGGAGCTACCTATTTGGTGAAGATCACACTGGAGATCAGTGAGTCAAGGGTGGGCTTTGAGGCTTGCACATATATCCCAGTCCAGAGTTCTTGCTCTGATGGAAAACATCAAAAGGTGTGTGTGCATTCTTTGAGGAGAGACTGAGTCTTGAGAAAGGTGGGGTGAGCCAGGAGGCTTGGTTTGTCCCCAGCTTCCCTACAGGTTCCCTTCAGGACACTGGTGAAGTCCCCTCCCCTCTTCATGTCTCCCTGCTGACTCCGAATGGCAGCTGTGGGAGGACCCATGGAGCTGTGTTCCTGCCTCCATGGCAGCTGGTGTGTGAGTGGCTGGGAAACTGTCACCTGTGCTAATCTCAGGGCAGAGGGAACTGGGCAAGGTGTGGGGTTTCCTCACTGCAGGGAGGTGCCTCGTGTTGCAGTGTATTGTGTGTCTCTTCAGCACCCCGAGGCGTGTGCAGGGTCCCGCTGTTTGGGTGGGCTCAGCCTGACCCCCATCCCTGGGCACGTTCTGCCCCTAACGTTGCCGCTTGTCCCCTTCCAGTCCACCCTGCCATACTTCACCTGGCAGGAGGTGCAGGCCCGCATCGTGCAGATCCAGAAAGAGCATCAGATCTGCATCCACAAGAAGGAGCTGACGGAGCTGGACATCTACCACCGCATCCTCCGCTTCAAGAACTACATGGTGGCCATGGTGAACAAGTCACTGCTGCCCATCCGCTTCCGCCTGCCCCTCCTGGGAGACACTGTCTTCTACACACGTGGACTCAAGTACAACTTTGAGCTCATCTTCTTCTGGGGGCCTGGCTCCCTCTTTGAGAATGAGTGGAGCCTGAAGGCTGAGTACAAGCGGGCTGGGAACCGCCTGGAGCTGGCTGAGAAGCTCAGCACTCGCATCCTCTGGATTGGCATTGCTAACTTCCTTCTCTGCCCCCTCATCCTCATCTGGCAGATCCTCTACGCCTTCTTCAGCTACACAGAGATCCTGAAGCGGGAGCCGGGCAGCCTGGGTGCCCGCTGCTGGTCTCTCTATGGCCGCTGTTACCTCCGTCACTTCAACGAGTTGGACCACGAACTGCACTCACGCCTCAGCAAGGGCTACAAGCCAGCTTCCAAGTACATGAACTGCTTTATCTCCCCCCTCCTCACCATCGTGGCCAAGAACGTGGCCTTTTTTGCTGGCTCCATCCTGGCTGTGCTCATTGCTCTCACCATCTATGATGAGGATGTCCTGGCAGTCGAGCACGTCCTGACGACAGTCACCCTGCTCGGGGTGGGCATCACGGTGTGCAGGTGAGGTGGGTCTGTGCTGCCCCCCTGCTCCGGGCAGCATTGTGGGGAGCATCGGGGCTGACAACCATCCATGCAAATGTGCTCTTTGGTTGCAAGTGGATGTGAAACTGCCCAAGTGAAGGGCATATCTGGGGAGTCAAGGGCAGACAGGAGAAAGGGGTAGCGTTGATCTTGGGTGCAGTGGTTGTATGGTATGAGCAACACCCAGGGCTGGGCTGGCAGGATGATTTGGGTTGGGCGTGAAGGCTACAGGCAGAGTTGTGATACGGGCCAGTCACCCTGCCCTCCCTGGGTGAGATCTCCCAGGAACTGAGGTGTGATGCTGTGATGTTTCCCTGTCCCATCCTACAGATCTTTCATCCCCGACCAGCACCTGGTGTTTTGCCCAGAACAGCTGCTGCGGGTCATCCTGGCGCACATCCACTACATGCCTGACCACTGGCAGGGCAATGCCCACCGCTACGAGACCAGGGATGAGTTTGCCCAGCTCTTCCAGTACAAAGCAGTGAGTTTGGCTTGCAAGGGGCTGGGATGAGGACTCTCCCCCATCCCTGCAGGAGCGAGAAGCTGCGAGAAAGCTGAGCAGCTTCTGGGCTGGCAGAGGAACAAGGCTGCTCTCTCAGTGATACCCTGCCCCCCAAAATGGAGGGCTGGAGCTGAGGGCTGGCTTTGGGCTGGCAGGTTTCTTGATATCCTCAAGCTTGTGCTGAGCCCATCATCTCTGCACTCAGGTCTTCATCCTGGAGGAGCTCCTGAGTCCCATCATTACCCCCCTGATCCTCATTGTCTGCCTGCGGCCCAAATCCTTAGACATTGTTGACTTCTTCCGCAACTTCACCGTGGAGGTAGTGGGTGTGGGTGACACCTGCTCCTTTGCCCAGATGGATGTGCGCCAGCACGGCCACCCAGCGGTAAGTCCCGTGGGTGGTAGAGGAGCAGCCTGGGCTCCCCACCAGCACGTCTGGTCCTTCTGACCCATAAGAGACCATAACTCACCTCTCCTGGCAGCCCATAGCCCAGCCCAGCCTCTCTCTTAGGTGTCCAGGGCTGCCAGTACAGGTCACCAGCCGCAGGAGGCTCTTGTGGCCCAGCTGTGATCATTAACCTGATATTTTGTGAACCAGGCTTTGTCATTTCTTTTATTTGATGTCCTTGCCTGTCTTCACAACCAAGAGTCCTTTGTCCTCAGGAGAGAGAAATAGGGATATTTGGACACTTAGAAAGCATGACCACTGAGATCTGACCTGAAGAAGCTGGGCTGCTTGTGCCCAGGAGAGAGGCTGCCTCAGGGAGATGGGAAGCTTTTTCCATTATGTAAAATCTAGTGCTGCGGGAAAGGCGATCCACCTATTTCCTGTGCCTGGGAATTTAGGTTACTTGTCAGGAAAGACTCCCTACTGAGAAGGGCGTGAACTAGGGAGGGGATGGACTCACTGTGGCAGGAAGTTTTTAAGAACAGCCATTTGTTGGCTGTAGTTGCTCCTCCTGCAGCCTTTCAGCTCCCTATTTTGTGACTAGTCCCTGTCTCTCCAATTCCCTTGCAGTGATGCATGTTCTGGGGTGGAAGTAGAATATACTGTGCTTGCTGGTTCCTCCTCAGGCTGCGAGGGCTGCACTATCATGGGGCTTCTGGTGTAGTGCCTGCTGGAGCCATGTCACAGCTTGTGCTGGGTGTTGTGTGCTTTGCCCGACTGATTGCAGGATGCCAAGGCCTGGTGGGTGTGTAAAGCAGATACTGTCCCCCATTACCTGTCTTTGCTCCACAGTGGATGTCAGCGGGAAAGACGGAAGCCTCCATTTACCAGCAGGCCGAGGACGGCAAGACAGAGCTGTCCCTCATGCACTTCGCCATCACCAACCCCAAGTGGCAGCCACCCCGCGAGAGCACAGCCTTTATCGGCTATCTGAAGGAGCGGGTGCACCGAGACAGCAGCATGGCACTGGCTCAGCAGGCTGTGCTCCCTGAAAACGCCCTCTTCAGCTCCATCCAGTCCCTGCAGTCGGAGTCAGAGGTGCCCAGGCTGGAAGGAATGCGGGATGTTTTTGGGGTGCTTGCTGGGTGCTGGCAAACTGATAATCAGGCCCTCTGAGCAGTTTTGCCCTTGCCTGGGCTGTATCTGGGGATGCTTCTGGGTTTCCAGAGAAGGCAGCAGGCTGTTCTGAGGTCCTGTGAGGTGGGAGAGGGGCTGAGAGAGCTGAGGTGCCTCAGTTCTGTGTTACTGGTGGGGATCAGGCCTCCAAGTCTGCACGAAGCAGTAATTCTCTCCCTTTAACTCTTCAGCCTCACAGCCTGATTGCCAATGTGATAGCGGGCTCCTCGGCACTGGGCTTCCACATGGGCCGGGACGGACAGGCCTCCCGCCATCTCTCTGAAGTGGCCTCGGCCCTGCGTTCCTTCTCCCCACTCCAGTCTGCCCAGCAGCCTCCCAGTGGCTTCCAGGCGGCAGGAAGGGATGGAGAGGGAGCCCAGCCTCGTGGTGCCAGTGCCATGACAGCCTCTGGGTAAGCTGCAGGCTGGAGAAGGGTGGTCAGACACCTTGCAGATCCCTTTACTCCTTGCCCAGTGGCCATCCTATTGTCCCAGATGTATGGTGGCATTTGTCTCTGCAGCCGGGGACAGCAAGGGACATATTCACAAGCAGAGTTAGGCCCAGGTGCTTAGGTTGGCTTCAAAGGACAGTGTTGGGGTCCTGGTAATCTCCTGTAGGTACCACAGTGGTGAGAAACCCTGGTAGGGAAGAGGCAGTGCCATAGAAGGGCTGATCTGGGGAGATGCTACAGAGGGCCTGTTCCTACCCAGCCTAGGAGTGGGTCTCTGCAAGCCTGACATTAGAGTGGAGAGGAGCTGGGTGGTGCAGGGGGGCACCTGGGCAGCAAACGCCACTTGTTTGTCCCATGGCAGTGCTGATGCAAGGACCGTGAGCTCAGGAAGCAGCGCCTGGGAGGGTCAGCTGCAGAGCATGATCCTATCGGAGTATGCCTCCACTGAGATGAGTCTCCATGCACTCTACATGCATGAGGTGAGCAGTGTGGAGCTGTGCCAGCCAGAGGGGTGTGGGGCGAGGGCAGGCAGGACTGGGGTGCCCTGTCTGGAGCTGAAACCAGCGTGTGTACAGTGCTGGCGAGAGGGTGTGTTTGGGCGTCTGGGCTCTCCCACACAGCTGACTCACTTGTATTTTGGCCTGCAGTTGCACAAGCAGCACGCCCAGCTGGAACCCGAGCGGCACACTTGGCACCGGCGAGAGAGCGACGAGAGTGGGGAGAGTGCCCACGAGGAGCTGGATGCCCAGCGGGGTGTCCCCGTCCCCATCCCTCGCTCCGCCAGCTACCCCTTCTCCTCGCCGCGGCAGCCTGCTGAGGAGACAGCCACGCTGCACACCGGCTTCCAGCGGCGATATGGTGGCATCACAGGTACGGGAGCCAGGGCAGAGGTCTGAGCTCCAGGTCAAAGTCCCATATCTGATGCCCTGTATGGACTGGCACAAGCAGCCTGCCTGCCCCTGAAGAGTGACAGTCCCCCTGGTACCTAGTCTTCCTCCTTGCCTCTCCTGCAGACCCGGGCACAGTACACAGAGCCCCGTCACACTTCTCCCGCCTCCCCCTGGGAGGCTGGGCTGAGGACGGGCAGTCAGCGAGACACCCAGAGCCTGTGCCAGAGGAGAGCTCAGAGGATGAGCTCCCACCACAGATCCACAAGGTAGGGGTGAGGCTGTGGCTGAGAGGGGAAGCATGTACTTAGGGTGGTCCCGATAGGTGCTCCATCCCCTCTCTGTTTTGCAGGTATAGCCTTATAGACTGGGGATCTCGTGGGGGCTGCAGACTGGGAGTCGCCTGGGAAGCAGCATGTGGCATCTCACCCTGAGTGGACAGGGTAGTCCCAGGCTCTGTTTTGTTGCCATCAATTGCTGAAGAGACAAAACTGCCAGGCCGGCGGCTTTGTGGTGGCACCACGTGTCCAGCCATGTGTCAAGTCAACACCACTCTGACTCTTGTGGGGTGAATGCGTGTGTGAGTACATACATGTGTCTGTGTTCACATCTGTGACGTCCATGTCGGAGGATTGCTGCAGAGCCTGCAAAGGCTCATGTGACAGCACTAGCAGTGAGGAGCTGTGGACTGGCTTGGAGGTGGTGGTGGCAGCTGCTGTTTGAAGGGATGTGAGATGCCGCCAGGTCCAGATGTCTGCCTGGAGCTGGGACCTGCCTCCAAAATGAAGGCAGGAGCTGTTGAGTGGGGTACAGCTCAGCCTGTAGCACCCCACCTGTCCTGCCTGCAGCCCTGAGGAGGTGTCCAGGACCGTGTTCGCCCTCCTGCAGAGGACCAATGTTGTGCCCCTCAGTCCAGAGCAGGACAGCAGAGGGGCAGTTGCTCGCCCCTCTGCCCCAGCACCCTGCAGAGGGAGGGGCCCTGGCTGCCACCCCAGATAGGGGTGGGATCTGGAGCTGTTGGAAGCAGCTCTGGCCAGGATCCAGAGATGCTGCAGCTCTTCCCTGACTCTCACAACAGTTGGCCCGTCCCCTGCACGCAAGGAAGGGTCAGTGGGGTGGAAGTCCTGGGTCCCTGAGGTACCTCCCAGCTGGCAGCCTCCATGCTGTACCTCTAGGCTATGGCAGCATCCCCCGGCTGTGCAGCACTGGTTGGGTGCAGGCTGCTGGTGGGCCCTCCTGCAGTGCCAAAGGGAACCCAGGCTGGGGCAGCCCGGTGTCTCCCGGGAGTGCTCGCAGCCCCCTTGGAGCCCACCCTGAAGATCTTGTGTTCTGTGTGTTGGTTCCCTTCCCCCAGGAATGATAAAGATCTTTGCACCACGGAATTGGGTCTGTCCTCCTGATGCAGTCATTTCTCTGGGATCGGGCCTTTCCTCTTGCCCAAGCAAACACTTCAGTGTGTCTTGCATCCCAGACAGGAGCTCCCAGCTCCTCCTCCTTTCCTGAAACCATCCTTTTGCTTGCAGCATGACTTTGGCTGCTGTGGAGACCATGTACCAGGCAGCCGGCTTGTGCCTGGCGGGGCAAGGAGGGGTGCCTTGAACCCAGAAGGGAGAGGCAAACCCCAGTCCAGCCTTGGAGTGGTGGTGTGGGATTGGGATGCCAGCTCTGCAGCATGGCCTCAGATAGGATCTTCCCCGCATTGTTCTGGTTTCCCTATCTTTTCCAGTGGCAGCTTGTGAGGATCTGCATCCTGGCTAACACCTCCTAGGCTTTGCTTTCCCCTCCTTTCCCTTGCCTCTGCCAGGGGCTGCTTGCTTTTGCTGTGCCCTCCATGAGCGCCACAGGCCTCTTCTGCTGTCCCTGGAGGCCAGGGCCACCTTTCTTCCCCTGCCAGGATTGTCACCCTCTGCCCTTTGAGCCCGGGGTGTGCGTGTGCTGCCGAGCCAGCTGCTCACAGTGCTGCAGGGGTGTGTGCACCCAGGTACGCAGGGCAGAAGCAGGGCCGGGGTGTTCACGCGGGGGCAGACTCTTTGGGGGTGGTGGGCTTCCTGCTGCAGCGGGGCAGGGATGGGCTGGAGCTGTGACTGCTCTGGGCTCTGTAGGAGACCAGAGCGTGCTAAAGCAGAACTCGGGATGGGGATCAGCTCAGCGGTGTGGTAAGGACTGAGCTGGGCAGGGGCTCCACAGACCTGGGTGCTGCTGGCGTCCTCCCACGGAGGAGCAGCAGCAACAGTGCTGCAGCAGCTCTGCCTTGGGGCTGTCAAGGCACAGTGAAAGGAAACTGAAAGGAAATCACCCGGGAGCCCAAGCTTTCCTGTGGCTTCCCCCCAGCCCAGGTAGCAGCCCAGCACAGAGGTGAGTTTCCCCAGGGCTGTGGGATGCTGTGCCTGGGCTTCCCAGCAGAGCTGCTGATCTGTAAGCTGAGTGGCTGAAGGCTGGCTGTGCCCTGAGGCCAGGTGGAAAGTCTGGGCCTCACCCTGGGCTGGCAGGAGGCAGAGGCCAGGCAGGAGGAGGCAGGAGTCCTTGCCATATGTTTTGCTTGTGTCGTCAATGTCCCATGTGCATGGCCAGCCACTCTTCCTCATCTCCTGGGGTGTGTGGATGCAGGGGTCCTGGGGGAATGCAGAGTCGCACCCCCAGGCCCTCACTGTACAGCTGTATAGCCGTCTAATAAAGATGGACTGTATCATCCCCACCAGCTTCCGAGTCTCCCTTCACTCTGCAGCATCGTGCAGCACACCTGGACCTGGCCACAGTGTGGGGTACAAAGTTGGACGAGCTGCTGCCTGCGGTGGCGGCCGGAGGCTGCGAGGTGCCAGCCGGCTGCTGCGCCTGGGCCGGGAACGTCCTGGAGCCCGGCCCTGGCCGGCCGGGGGCCGCGGGGGGAGGCAGAGGCTATATTTGTCACCGGAGAGCGGCTCCCTGTCCTGCCTGACCTCTGCGGCAGGCGGGGCCCTCGCCAGGGCGGGGGGCGCTATCTGCGCACCGCAGGGCTGGGCTGGCGGCGGCGATAAGCGGGAGCGGGGCACCTCGCTTCGGCTTCGGGGACCCCCGTTGGCCGCGGCCCAGGAGTTCATCCCGCACCACCGACGCCTCCCCGGCTGCGTCTCTGCAGGCGGGCGGTTGTGGGGCAGGGTGCCGCAGGTCCGTGCAGCCTGGAGCTGGGCACCGAGGCCCGGGAACGGGGACACACCCGGGGAATGCAGCCTCGGGGTGCGGGCGGAGGGGACAGGGCGGACGCGGGTGCAGTCCCGGCGCCGGGGAGGGCGCACGGGAGCCCGGCAGTGCCGGCGCGGGGGCGGGGAGCGGGGCGGAGCCGAGCGGCGCCGGGGTCCGGCTGGCGGCGGCGCGGGGGCTCGGAGCGGACTGAGGCCGGCGGGCCCGGGGCAGGTGAGCGGGCGTGGGGCCCGGGAGGGGCGGCGGGGCCGGCGCGGCGGCTGCGCGGGCAGCGGGGGCCTTCTGTCCTGGGATCGAGCGGCGGCGGCGCCGCCCGGGCATTGCCCCGGCACGGCCCCGCCTCGCCCCGCGGTGTCCCTCGCCCTGCACCTGTGTTTCTTCGTGCGTGCCCCCACGCGTCGTCCCCGCATGTTCCCCACGCGTCCCTTGCCTTTGCCCTTGCATTTTCCCTGCGTTGCCCGCTGTTTCCTGGTGCATCCTCCTGCATTACCTCTCCACACCGCGCTACTGCTGTGTTGCCCCCATTGCTCCCCCCACCTCCGGCTCAAGAGTGGTCCCAGCACCTTGCTGCCTTCCATTCCCTGCGGTTGTCACTGCCCCCCATGTCCGAGTGCATCCCCAAGGGGTCAGCTGGCACGGAGGGGACCAGAGCAGTGTTACCCTCTCATCCAGGGCATTGCTAGGGCCCATGAGCGGACCTTGGCATGGTGCTCATGTCCATCCCCATGCATAGCTGGCCCTGCTTGCATGCGTGGCTGTTCCACACAGCATGTCCCGTGTGTTTGTGTCCAGTGGTGCTTGCCACTGTCCCCGTGAGCGTTTCCCTCTGTTTGGCTGTGCTGTCCCACCGTGGGTCCCTCGTTACCTAGCAGCCCATCCTGAGGCCTTGCTCCGGCCCCTCTTTTCTCTGCAGCTGGTGACCTGCCAGGATGGCAGTGCTGGGGGGCTACTGTGAGGGCAACAGCTCCATCGCCCAGGCCTGGGTACAGCAGGGCTTCCAGCCCTGCTTCTTCTTCACACTGGTACCAGCCGTGCTGCTGAGCGTCTGCTTGCTGCTGGGTGCCCTGCAGTACGCCTGCTACGTCCGCTTCGGCCGCACCATGGAGCCCAAGTACATCCCCCGCTCCCACCTCTACCGTGGCCAGGTCCTGCTGTCGCTGCTTCTGGCCCTGCAGCCCTTTGGTGGGCTGCTGTGGCAAGCAGCAGGAACGGGACGGCTCTACGGGTACATGTTGCTGCACGCCTGCCTCTGGGCCCTCAGCTGGGGCTGTGCCATCACCCTTCTGCAGCTGGAGCATACACGGGTACTGGCACACGACCGGACACGGGGCCATGGCACTGTCCTCCTTCTCTTCTGGGCACTGGCCTTTGCTGCCGAGAACCTGACCCTGGCGTGCTGGAGGAGCCCACTCTGGTGGTGGGGGCTGGAGGATACCAACCAGAAGGTGGGCTGGACGCCTGTGGGCAGGGAAGCGGGGCGTGGTACTTTGTGGGGGGGGTCTGCAGCATTGTGGTGCTGGGCTGAGATGTGCATGTCATGCCCGGCCATGCCCGGGGTGTGCACACTCACAGGTTGCACCCATGCATCTGCTGCATGTCTGGGCCCTGAGCTCAGCTGTCACACATCTCTCCCTGCCCCTGTCTAGCTCAGCTCCTGCTTCTGGCTGGCATAGTCCCAGGTGCAGAGGCAGGGGGTGTCTGGCTGCTCCCCACTGCCCTTTATCCCCCTGCTCCCCCCAGGGTATGGTTACCCCAAGCTGGAGAGCACAAAGCTGGGTGTGTCAGGGAGGAAGGAAAGGGGCTGGGTGCTGCCTGGGGTAGTGTGCTCAGCTAGGGGGTCCTGCTGAGCTGTGTGGGGTGTTCCCTTTCCCCTGGCTGCACTGCACCCTATTCCTCTTTGCCTCTCTCAGCTCAGGCCCATCTCATGCCTGTCTGGGCTGTGCTGAGGGGTGGCTCTGGCGCCGACCCCCTGCTTTCTGTCCAGGTACAGTTTGGTTTCTGGCTGCTGCGCTACATCTGCACATTCATGCTCTTCATCCTGGGCATGAAGGCCCCGGGGCTGCCCCGCAAGCCCTACATGCTGCTGGTCAATGAGGAGGAACGGGATGTGGAGAACAGCCAGGTGAGTCCTGGGGCTAGAGCAGTTTGGGGACATGGCCAGGGAGGAGCTGGGGACCAAATGGAGGTACAGCTGTCCTGGTATCAGCATCTTCAGAAACTGGGGAGGAGTGAGGTTTAGGGCTGCCTGAGCTCCCTGTCCGCTGTCAGCAGGATGCAGCTCTGCTGGGAGGATGGAGTGAGGACCCTGGGAGGACCCGGCTGGTTTTATGGGTCAGATGTTCCCTGGGGCTGTTGCCAGCTGGGCTGGGGTGCCAGGGCAGTGACCCCTCACTCTGCTCCCCGCCAGCCGCTCCTGCCCAGTGCCAGCAGGACCAGCTCCACCTGGAAGGATTTCCGGAGGAAGCTGCGGCTGCTGGTGCCGTACATGTGGCCGAGGGACAACCACCTGCTGCAGGGGCTGGTGCTGTTCTGCATGGCGCTCATGGGGCTGGAGCGGGCCATCAATGTCTTCGTCCCTATCTACTACAAGAACATCGGTGAGGTGCCTAGAGCTGGGTGTGTGAAGCTGCCCATGGCCTCGCCAAGTGTTGGGGGGTGTCATGAGTGACTTGGGGGGCTGCAGGGACCTGGCAGGAGCAGGGTCCAGGGGGCTGGGGACCAGTGCTGGGTGCTGGGAGTGGTTCCCATGGAGCACCCGGCAATGCTCCCTGCCCCTCTGCCCTGACCCTTGCCACTCTCTCCTCAGTGAACGAGTTGACAGAGGGTGTTCCATGGCGCACCCTGGTCTGGACTGTCTGCATCTATGTGGGGCTGAAATTCCTACAGGGTGGAGGTGCTGGTAAGGACCACCGGGAAGAATGGGGAAAGACTGCGTGGGGTACATTTTGCTGGGGCTGGTGTCCTTAGGGATGCCCTTGTGCCTCATCACTGCTGCTCTCTCTTGGGAGCTGCAACCAGGGCTGGTGCCAGGTTTGGGACAGTGTGGGTGGCCCATCCCAAATCCCTCTTTCCCAGCTGGGCTTTCTGAGCTGGCCACATGCTCCAGTGGCACCAGTCCCTGCTGACCATCCTGTGGCACCCTGCAGGCTCCACTGGCTTTGTGAGCAACCTACGCACCTTCCTGTGGGTGTGGGTGCAGCAGTTCACCAACCGGCAGGTGCAGGTGCAGCTCTTTGCCCACCTGCATGGGCTGTCCCTGCGCTGGCACCTGGGCCGTCGCACCGGAGAGGTCCTGCGCAGCGTGGACCGGGGCACCAGCAGCATCAACAGCCTGCTCAGGTCAGTGCATGCCCATGGTGGGCGGGGGGCAGCTGGGCAGCCCCACCAGGCTGGGCTGATGTGCCATCACCCTTCCTTGCTCCCCAGCTACATCGTCTTCAGCATCATCCCCACCATTGCGGACATCATCATTGGCATCGTTTACTTCACCTCAGTTTTCAGCGCCTGGTTTGGCCTCATCATCTTTGTGTGTATGAGCCTCTACCTGAGTGAGTGAGGGGCTGGGGTGCAGGGGTGCCGTGCTGGGCTGTGGCGCAGTAGGCACCTGCCAACACAGTCCTCTTCTGCCCACAGCTCTGACCATCTTCATCACTGAGTGGAGGACCAAATACCGGCGGGACATGAACACACGGGACAATGAGGCCAAGTCCCGGGCTGTGGACTCGCTCCTCAATTTCGAGACGGTACCGTAGGCGGTGGGTGGGATCACTGGGTACTGCCTGGTGCCGAGGGGGGCTGATCTGGGTGCTGACTCTGGCTGTGCATCCTGCAGGTGAAGTACTACAATGCAGAGAGTTACGAGGTGAACCGCTTTAATGATGCCATCATCAAATACCAGGTATCGGGAGTTTGGCAGCAGCGGGAGGCCAGGAGGAAGGAGCTGAGCTCCAGGGGCACCTGCGGGGAGGATGAACCTCGCCGTGGATCTGGGGTGGAGGCTGCAGCATCCCAGAGGACCCTGCCTCTTTCAGGTCTCGGAGTGGAAGGTCAGTGCCTCGCTGGGCCTCCTCAACCAGACTCAGAACCTGGTCATCGGCCTGGGGCTGCTGGCGGGGTCCCTGCTCTGCGCCTACTTCGTCACTGAAAACAAGCTGCAGGTACGGCTGGTGCCAGCCTAGGCAGCCCCTGCCCAAGGCAGAGCCATGGGGCTGGCTGTGACAGACACCTCTCCCCTGTCACCTCCAGGTGGGGGACTTTGTCCTGTTTGGCACCTACATCATCCAGCTCTACACACCGCTCAACTGGTTTGGGACTTACTACAGGTAACACTGGGACTTGCGGGGGGGCCTGGGGTCCCCCTCCCCATGGGTGCTTGGGTTGGGATGTGCTCCCCCAAAGACTTCCCTATGATCTTCACTCTCAGGATGATCCAGAACTCCTTCGTGGACATGGAGAACATGTTCGAGCTCTTCAATGAGGAGCAAGAGGTAGGTGTTGCCTTCTGAGGCCCCATTCCCTGGCATGGCCCCGTGGTCCTGCCCTGGGAACAGGCTGGCTCTGAGGCCGTGTCTCCCCCCGGCAGGTGAAGGATGCTGTGAATGCTGGTGATCTGCGCTTGGTGGCCGGGCAGATCGAGTTTGAGAACGTGCACTTCAGCTACGTGGATGGGTATGGGGTGGAAGGTGCAGGCTGGGCCAGTTGAGCTATGGGTCTGGCACAGGGATGTGGGGTGGTGGAGGTGGCCCTGAGCCCCTCTCCCTCCCCCTCTCCCAGGAAGGAAATCCTGCAGGACGTCTCCTTCTCCGTGATGCCTGGGCAGACCCTGGCCCTGGTGAGAGTGGGACCTTGGGTGTGAATTCAGTGCTGGAGGGTGGGCTGGGGGAAGAGGGGCTTGGAAATACAGGGGTGGGAAGGACAGACCCACAACAGGGCCGGCCCTTCCCTGCCCAGCCCCTGGCAGCGAGCAGTCTGGTGTCTTTACCTTTGTGTGCAGGTGGGACCTTCGGGCTCAGGGAAGAGCACCATCATCCGCCTGCTCTTCCGCTTCTACGACGTGCGGGGTGGCTGCATCCGCATCGATGGGCAGGACATCTCCCAGGTGAGAGTGGGAGAGCTATCGGGACCAGGGTGGGACAGACACTGGCTCCTCTGGGCCCCGCAGCATCGCTGGCTGCAGGCACTGGCGTCTCCCTGGGGCAGGGTTGAGCACCCAGCCCCTGCAACCCCTTCAATGGCTGATGTCTGTGCTGGGAGTGGGATGAGTGGGATGAGTGGGACGACTGTGGGACCTGTGGGCTGAAATGCTGGAGGATGCCCAGGGCTCCCTAGGAGGGGCTGCGGTCTCCCCACCACAGGATGGAGACGCAGCTGAGCCTGTGGTCCAGGGAGGACCCTGGAGCAGACAACCTATGGATGAGTGGTGTGTTGGGCTCATGGCTGAGGGGTAGGATTTGGTTTGTGGGGCATTTTAGGGGGGAGGTCTAGCTGAGCCCCATCTCCTTGTCTCCCCAGGTGAAGCAGGCGTCGCTGCGCGCTCACATTGGGGTGGTGCCGCAGGACACAGTGCTCTTCAACGACACCATCGCCAACAACATCCGCTACGGACGGATCCTGGCCACCGACCAGGAGGTGCAGGAGGCAGCGCAGGCTGCTGACATCCACGACCGCATCCTTTCCTTCCCTGATGGTGAGACCCCCATGGTACCTGCCTTGCCCGCCCTTGCGGTCCCGGGGTCCCCCATGACCTTGTAGCTGCCCTCACAGATGTCCTTGGGTGACATTCCCCATGGGGACACCTGCGCAACCTCGTGCCTCTCTTTGCCTCTCCCTGCTGTCTCTCCAGGGCTAAATCAGCCCCTGGGCAGGGATGAGGTGAGGCTGTGCCAGGTGGCTGTGTGGTCCCAGCAGCAGAGCCCTGGTCCCCATCCCTGTCTCGGAGGGCACCAGTGCAGCACATTCCTGCCCTTGTTGCTGCAGGATACAACACCCAGGTTGGGGAGCGGGGGCTGAAGCTGAGCGGAGGGGAGAAGCAGCGTGTCGCCATTGCCCGCACTATCCTGAAGGGTCCCCACATCATCCTGCTAGATGAGGTAACAGTAGCAACCCCCAGCCCAGCCCTGCTCTGCAGCAGCCCCTGCCCCAGCAGCTGCCTGTATCCCTTCCGCACACCCTGCCCCTTCCGCAGGCCACATCTGCACTTGACACGGAGACCGAGAGGAACATCCAGGCCTCCCTGGCCAAGGTCTGCACCCACCGCACCACCGTTGTTGTTGCACATAGGTAGGGACAAGGGAAAGGGCTGATCTGGGAAGTGCTGAGGGACTTGCAGACCTGTCCTCCTGCCCGGGAGTGACAGCCCTGTGACTGCAGCTCCTTGTGCTGTGTGACCTCCCCCAAGCCAGAATAACACCCTGCCTTTCCCTGCAGGCTCTCCACTGTGGTGGGTGCAGACCAGATCCTGGTGCTCAAGGATGGGCGCATTGTGGAGCGAGGCAGGTGAGCACAGGGGAAGGCTTGGTGCTCTCTGCCCATGGAACCCCTTCCTTGGCTCTGGGACCCTGCACCCCTCTGCTCTCCCCACAGGCATGAAGAGCTGCTGCAGAAGGGTGGTGTGTATGCCAGCATGTGGCTGCAGCAGCAGGCGGGGGATGAGGGTCAGAGCAAGGAACACCACACTGAGAAGCCCCCAAGCAGCAAGAAGGGGCCATGAGCATGGCCAGGGACTCTGCTCTGACACTGACTGGGGGCCTATGTCCCCCTCCATCAGGGAGCCCTATGGGGCTGTGCGCCAGGACCCCGTGCACCCCAGGAGCTGCAGGGGCTGTGTTGGACACTCCACTACGTTTGTATCTGTTTGTTTTGCTGTTGTGTAGTTTCTTAAACCAGGTCCTTCCCAGCTCTGTGTGTGTGTGTGCTCTGGGCAGGGTACTTGCCTGCAGGACCCCTCTCAGGGGGGCCATGCTGCAGGTTCGGGAACTGCCTGCACCCTTGGGTTGAGCAGCAGCTTTGCCACAGGGTTGAATGCCCTGGGCTCAGGCAGGTGAGGGGAGCAGGCTGTCAGCACCTGTGCCTTCCCTACACAAAGGGCTGAGTATTGCAGCGGGTTGCACTCCAACAGCAAAGGAAGGAAGACACAGCACAGCTGTGCCCCCTCCACCCCCATCTACACCATTGCACCCCTGTCCACAGAGATGTACCACTCGGGGCTGGAGACTAAGTGCCCACTCCCCCAAAACACCTCTCCACCTTGTGCTATACTTTTATTTTCTCCCAAGCAGCACTTTGACAAGTCTCAGCATTCTCTCAGCCCAGACTAAACCCACATTCTGCCCAGGTAGGCATTGCCAGCAGAAACCTCCCCCTTGGCCATACACTGCTCAGAGCAAAACAGGCCCCAGGCAGAAGCAGTTCTGGCACAGAAGCTCAAGAGAGCAGGTGGGAAAGCAGCACTGCTCTGCATGGCTGCAGGCCCCCCTGCAAGAGCTCAGCCGATGTTGCACCCCACTGTCAGCTCCTGCCTTGAAGTAGCAGTAAGGAAGGGCTGGCTCCAGGCTCAGGGCTGTGTTTGCAAGAAGGGGTTCTGTGCTGCTGCTGCCCACGGGGGGATCCCACACAGCACAACTGGGAGAAGGGAAGTGTTCCTGCTCCAGCAGCATTAAACCAGGGCTCTTGGATAGTTTAAGGCAGCAGAAAGCAGCCAGGTGCGGTCCCCCTGTGAGCAACGCTGGCACAGTCAAGTTATTGTCGAGGTTACTTTTCAGTTAATGGCCCTTGTTAAATTAAACCAGAAAGGAAATGCAGCTCCATTCATTTTCAGAGGGGCCCTGGGGCCCAGCCAAGTGGGGTAAGGCCCAACATACTGTTGTGCATGCAAACAGCAGGGGAGGCACAGAGAGCAGAGGGAGCAGGGAAGTCGCTGCCTTCACACTGCGGGGAGGTCATACATTCAGCCGAGCCATGCCCGTGCGAGAGACCATCCTGGCCGCAGCCCCTCCCAAAGCACAAAATCCAGCCCCCTGCTACTGCAGCAGGCAGCTGCATCCTGGCTGCATGTCTGAGTACACAGAGATGTCCCCATGTGGCATTTCCCCTCTAGGCCAGCTCTGCCCTCATCCCACAGTCCCAGCTGTGCTGGGCCACAGCTGTGGCAGCTGTGGCAACATGCTCCTTCCTTTGGTCAGCCCACTCACAGTCTCTTCACCTCTTCAGGAGCATCAGCAATTCGCTGCACCAGTTTTATGCAAGTACTAGAGTTTAGGTGTCAGTGTGCATCTGGTGGCTCACTTACAGCCCCCAGGGAGACGAGCTGTCCCTGGCGAGAGGCTCTCGGCATCAGTGTCCAGGCCAGAACCCCACGGCGTCCAGATGGGAGGCCAGAGCTGCTCCTCAGGTCACAAATGGGATCCCGCATCTGCTGGCAGACCCCACCTCACCTGCCTAGGACATGCTGCAGTTTGATGACTTTGAACCATGCGCCTGGAATGGGAAGAAGCACACAGTGAGCAAGAGAGGATGGACAGCTTCCTCTGTCCTTCAAGGGGGCACATCCACTGCTCAAGTCCTCAGCACTATGTGCTCAGCAGTGCTGCCATCACTGCCTCAGGCTGGGCTGCACTCCTGCTGAGAAAAGCAACCCTAGACAGAGCCCAGAGGAAGGAGAACCCAGGGAAGACCCCACCATGACACAGGCAAGCGAGGAATCAACCCCACCAGGGCACAGAGCCTTGAGCCAACCCCACTCACCTGCCGCTGCGACTGTTGGTACTCGGCTTCACTCGCTGACAGGGCCTGGGCCAGGGCCAGATCCTCCTCCTCCTGTGTGCTGCTGGGGACAGCGGTGGGATGTATGCATCGGCCTCCCCAGGCTCAGGGTCCATCCCTCAGAGCCCTACTCCTGTCACTGCCACCCTCCAGGACAGCTATGGGCAGGGAGCAACTGAGGATCACCCTGAACAGGGTGAACAGGGGCCGGGGAGGGACCAGAAGATCCAGCCAGGGCCAGCAGCCAGCACCCCGGGCCAAGCAGAATTTGTTAACTCCAGCCTGTAAGATGTTGCTTTTAGCAGCACCTGGCAATGAGCTGGAGGACAAAGGCTCCCAGGTGTCCTCTGTGAACACTCCCGCTTCACCTCTGTCATGCTGTAGCCAAGCTCGTTAGCTGACAAGTGATCGGACAATGGTTTGCCCTACTCTGTGCTGTCAGACGCTGCCCCTTCCCAGGACCCCAGAGCCCTTTCCGCTGAACAGAGCTCCATGATGGCCCTGGACTGTTCCTGTTTTTCCCTGTCAGCCACACAGAGAGATCAGCTGGAGCCACGTGCTGAGAGGAATGTCATCCCAGAGCCACATGACTCTGCCCCAGGCATCTCTCACATGGAGGCTTGGGGCATGACACCACATGTCCCCAGACCATACCTGGGTGGATGTGCCAAGCTGGGTGCTGACTCTGCCAGGGACATCTCCAGAGCTCGCTGCAGTGCCTCTTCTTCACTCTGAAACAAAACATCTTGTCACCAGCTTGGCTAAGGTGGCAGGAGGCAGCCCTGAGGGACACACAGCAGGCACAGCCGTGCCTGGCAAAGGGTGGGCGCACCTCTTCCCTCTCCAAGACCAAGGCCTTGGGCTCAGCACAGGCCTGCAGCTCTCTCCCTGTGCCCCAGGGAGTGCAGCCCTGCCTGCCAGTGCAGGGAACATGCTAAGAATACCAGTGGGAAGCAGCTTTCAGCCTCCTCCTCTGCCCTTGGCTTGCAGAACAGAAAGATAACACTCAGGGAAAACAGCCAGTGTACTTTGTCCCTTTGGGGAAAGCTGAGCATCAAGCACAGCAGAGAACTGCAATTCACAGGCACCAGAGCAAACTCCAACACCCCACTGAGCATTCAGGATCCCCATTTGCCAGAGAAAGCCCAGCTGGGGAGCACCACAGTCACATACAGAGCATGTGTTATAAATCAGTAGCTCTTCAGTGTACAGGAATGACCCAAAGCCACCCCAAATGCCCAGGCCAGGCCACTCACCAGTCCATTCTGCAGCATGACTGCTGGAGGGGAGGTGCTGGGAACCTGTGACACAGCTGCTGTGCCTCCTCTGTGAACAGGAGAGAAGCTGAGTTATTGTCAAGGCAGGGAGCCCTGGTAGGAGCAGGCAGCCCTGCCAATGCACAAGGAGGGAGCTGTTGCTCCTGCATCACACAGGCAGCCAAGCTGAACCTGGTTGTGCCAACCTCAGAATTACAAGTCAGGTTGTCACCATACCTGGCAGAGGCTGGAGAAGAGGGGCTGTCTGCTGGCCGGGCAGCTCCACTGCTCGATGCTGTGACTGCTTTAGAGGAAGATGACTGGGCTCTCGCAATCGCAGCATGCCTAGGACGGACAAGATGCCTGTGAAAGATTGCTTTACCATCACGGGTAACCCTAATGCTGCTGGAGGACTCCCTGGCACACAGGGCAGGGAGTGTGAGAATGCAGCAGCGGTCCCAGACAAGAGACCAGGAGGAGGTTGGCTTCTTCCCTGTGACCCATCTGGCAAAAACAGCCCTGTCCCTGCCAGCTCTCCTGTCCCCAGGCACTCACCCTGCTTTGGAGAGGGGACGCCCCACCCCACTGCAGTTGTGGTCCAGGGGGTGTCGGTGCTTGAGGCAGTAGTTCTGGTGACACTGGTCACAGATCACCTTCATCATCTCCTTCTGCTTGCAGCCTGGCTTCAAACACTTGTTGGTGAAGATCTGAAAGACAATGTGGAAGTGGTGAAACAGAACGTTCCTGGCAGGGCAGCGGCTGTCCCCTCCCTCCACGCCAGGCCTTGGGTGCTGACCAATGTTCTCTCCCAGTGCCACTTCTGTGGGACTCTGGAGTTTGTCTCCAAATACTAGTTTTCTGTAGATAGTTCATTAGTAAGTCACTAGTGCTTCAGTCCCCACAGACAATAGTCCCTATGATCACAGAACACACAGCAGGAGAGAGAATGCCTTGCCCAGGGACTCCTGCCTGGCCCACCATGGCAGTGGGGACAGCCCAGAGCCCTCCAGCTGCTGCTGGGCTGGATTCCTGCAGGGCCAGCTCCCTGCAGCAATCTCCCCTCCTGGCAAGAAGAGACAGTTAATTGCTGATTGCATTTTCCTAATGGCAGCATACAGTTTCCCGTCCTCGCATCCCATGTGGCTGCCCAGCCCCACTCCATCACTACCTCAGTCCTGGGCTTGCACCACAAAGCCCCACAGATGCACACACCTACAACTCTCCAATCCATCCTGCCCTCAGCCTGCTCAAACAGAAGCTGCACTGGGCAGGGCTGGGTCGTGTGTTGTTTTCACCCCACCCCAGGCTTCGGCGTGGACCCAGCAAAGCTCAGCACTGAGGTGGAGAGTGCTGGGTTAATACCTTGCGCTTGCGCTGCGCGGGGTCGGACTTGCAGTCACGGTCAATGTGCTCACCCACCACGACATCGGGCATCTCCCCCCGCCTCACGGGGACTGGGGTATTGCAAAGGGGACACACAGGGACCTGCACATCCTGTAGAGACAAGAAAAGGGGTCTGGAAGCACGCAGCTGGGCAACCTCAAGTGTTGTGTAGCCATCTCTCCCCCTTTCAGGATCTGCCTGTCACAGCTTCCACAGTGTCATCTGTGATGAGATCCTGCTCAGCACCCTCCAAAGAGGCTGTTTCTGATCCAGCACATGCACGCACTCTGGGAAGGGGAGACAGGAGGGACAGCAGACGCCCAAACCACTTCACTCAGTGGCAGAGAGCAGGCTGGAAGTTTGCAGCACAGAAATACAAATCCAGGCTTTCAGGGAACCCCCAGACTTGATGCATATGCCCAAGTGACCAAAGAAGTCATGCCCAGGTGCAGGCTCAACAAATTATTCTAATCGCTGGCTGGGAATGCCCAGCAGCTCTGTGCGTGAGGCTGGATTAGACCTGCCTACGCAGAAAACCTCCTCTTACCTTCTTGTAGGCAGAGGTGCAGTCGTGCTGGGCATAAGCAATATGGTCGGTGCAGAAGATCCGCTCACAGGCATCGCACTTCAGGGGGAGGAAGTCTGGGAGTGGGGAGACGCCACATGCAGAGAGC
This sequence comes from Nesoenas mayeri, assembly GCF_963082525.1. NCBI lineage: Eukaryota > Metazoa > Chordata > Aves > Columbiformes > Columbidae > Nesoenas > Nesoenas mayeri. The sequence goes on from NC_137545.1 coordinate 27,480,586, forward strand.
GTTGAGAGGTCAGTGCTGCCCACCTGCACCCAGAGGCCCTTCCTGGCTTCCCGAAAGCATAGCCCTGGCCCACTACAAAGCCACGGCCACTCTTCTCTTCCCCCAGCACGGACAAAAGGGGCTGTGGGTCCATGGCTAGGTCTTCAGAAAGACCTCGGGCTCCTCCTCAAAACGCACCCTCCCCGGCTCCAGGACCAGCAGCCTTACATCATACCGACCTCCCCGGGGGCTGCCGGCCGCAAGCCAGAAGCGAGTGATGCTGCCGCACCCACCCCGGGGTTCACCCACCCGGGGAAACCGCTGCCGTGCGCCCCGGGGGAAGGACAGGCCGCGCGACAGGCCCCCCGGCACCGCCGCGCCCGCCTGCGGCGTCCAGGGCCGGCACCCGCGGGGGTGACCGGCCCCTGCCCCACCGCCCCGGCCAGGAGCCGCCGTCTCGCTGCTCCGCCGGGCAGAGCCAGCCTACAGCAGCCGCGGGCTACCGGCACCCAGCGCCGCCCCGGCGGGGCACCCGCGCGTAGAAGGACGCACCAGAGACCGCGGCCGCCCCACGACCCTCCGCCCGGGGCGGGGCGGGCGGCGCCCCCGCCCTTCACCTCCCGCCGCACCAAGAGGGCGCCCGGCCCCTGCCCTGCCGGCCGGTCCGCGCCGCACAGGCCCAGACCCGCGGCTGCCGCGCCCGGGCGGGAGCAGAGCCCGACCGCCCGGTACCTCGGCCGCCTCGCACCCCCGTCCCGCCGGGCTCACCCAGGCGCTGGCAGGCGGGCCAGGAGCAGTGCGCGCCCAGGTCCGGGAACTCCATGGCGGCGGCCGCACCGGGGATGACTTGTGCGGTGCCCGCTTCCGCTATAGCGTCACGTGGGGCGGGGCCAGCCCAAGCCCCGCCCCCGGCGAGTCCCCGCCCCGCGGGCCCGGCCCTCGCGCTCCCCCTCCCCGCCGCGGGCACCGCGCTCCGCGGCCCCGGTACCCGGGAAAGCGCTTCCCCACGGCCGCTCCAGAAACACCCACCCCGGCGGGGGGAGGCTGAGGGCCGGGGGAGCGCGGGAGAGGCAGCGACAGGCGGGAGCGAACAGCGCAGCCCCAACGGGAGGGCTGAAACTCGGGGAGCTTCCCTCCAGCCTCCTCCTCCCGTCCCCTCCCCTGCCCCCAGAGACACAAAACACGGCTCCTCTGCTGTGCAGCAGAGCTCCTGGCTCTCTTCAAGCCACTTCCAAGTGTCCAGGTGCCACGCTGCGGTGCCTGGCCCAGCAAGGAGGGGGTGGAGAAAAGGGGTGCTGGTAGCACCCGAAGAGAGGTGCTCGGGAGAGGCCACGGCAGGAGGAAACCAGAGCACTGAGTAGGGCCAGGAGCGGCTTCATTGATTGCAAAACGACTCCACAGCAACCCAGCAGCAGAGGGAAAAACCTAGTATTGCCCAAGCCCCCGTTCAGCAGTGACGTGGACAATGGTGACGGTTCGCAGGAGGGGTCTGCTTGTGTCCCCTTACTGCTGCTCTCCCCTCCAAAGACACCTTTACCCTCCCCTAGCCCCCAAGAACCACATTTGACTGCGCACCCCATCCCTTCCCCCAGACAAAACCAATGAAAGTTAAAATTATTTACACTTTTAGCCATTTAAAAACCCAATAAAATAAGATTGCATCTGTCCTACTGGGGATGTGGGTATTAGCAGCAGCTACAGCTAGCTCGGTACTCTGCGTGCAAAACGAAAGACAAACAGAAGACAGACCAAAATACTGCACCATTACTAGGAAGCATTTGCTGGGGTTGGTGTTTTGATTGTGGCATAAGGCTTCTAGGAGCCGGCTCCTCCCCAGCTGCAGGGCAGGGGTATCTCACGCACAGCCGGGCTCTAGAAGGATGGAAAGGATGCGTTATTCCAGACACAGCACATTAACACTGATGCATTTCCATCCCAGTCAACACAAACATCTAAAAACCCACTGCATGTTCACCACGTGAGTTCTTCCTTCTTTCCAGTGATGACGGAGGAAAAAGGGGAGTGTGAAGAAGACCTAAGACATAGATGCTGCTGTCATCACTGCCTCCTCCTCCTCATCTCCTTGCTTTGGCAGCTCAGCAAGTGTGGAAGAGGGGGGAGCCGGAGCAGCAGGAGACTCTTGTGCCTCTTGCTCCTCTCCAAGCCCCAGCTCTACATCTATTTGCTCCAGCTCCCCCTGATCAAGTAGCTCAAAGTCATCTGCTTCCTCCTCATCCTCCGGTGAAGCTGCTGTTTCTGTCTCCGCTGCTTCGGTCTCTGACAGCTGTGCTTGGAAGCTCAGTTTCTCTTCGGGCTCAGTGGGGAGGAATTCGGAGAGGGAGGGCCCCTCGCTGGCCTCCGAGGACCGCAGCAGGGCAGAGAGGGTGTTCTGCACCGCCGTGGTGATGGCAGTGGTGACGATCTCCTCACTCAGCGTGTCAATGCAGACGCCCAGGCCCGGGGCAGGGACAGTCTCTGGCTCTGCGTTGCCTCCTGCCGCTTGCCCGCTCCCATTGAAGTGCGTATTTACAAAATGGAGAGGAGATGCTAGGCGAAGGATGGAGAGGTCCGCGGCCTCCTTCTCTGCTGAGTCCAGCTCACGGGCAGCGTGGGCAAGCTCAGGACCCAGAGGCACACCAAACGCATCTTCATCGCCCTGTGGTCCCAGGTCTCTGGAATGATATTCTTCCACGGAGGGAAACTCTGCCAGGTCCTTGGAAAACGACTCCTCTGGCTCACTGTGCAGGCTCTGCCGATCCAGGTCTGAAAGGCATCAGCGTTAAGCCACAAGTTCCCTCACCCTGACCCAGGGAACTGACACCTCCCATCCACCTCCCCAAGCTGACATGCCAGGGCTCACTTTTGGGCATCTTCCCAGCTCCGGGAGCACAGCAGGAAGGGATATGCAGTTAGTCCTTCTCTTGGTGGCACGACTGATGTGGAGTGTCTGTGTGCTCTGTGCTGAGAAAAGGACTATCCTTCTCCAGCTCATGCTCTCTGCATCTAGAGCCCTCCATTAAAACCCACAGGGTCAGGGAAATTGTGTTCACAGCACATCATCACCCCAGACACTCAAGTGACCACATCTGAGGGGTGACCTTCACATTCTTCACCACTGACCAGTCTTTCCCTGAGCCTGTAAGTCTGGCAGGGTGGGGTGTCTGACCTGTTTCACTCAGCATCATATATGGGTGTGTGACTACACCGTGCAATTATTTCTGTGAGACTTTGTGGATGGCTTTGCTGCCTTGTTGGAAGGACAAGAGAACATTGTCTTGTGGGGCAGTAATCAGGGCAAATGTCTACTCAGTACCAGCTCATGATCAGCCACAAAGCCAGGGCATGCTGCGCTGCTACTACTGCTTCCTCTTTTTGATACTCTTCACCCTGTCAATAGGCAGGTTCTCTCCCTGTGTTTGGAGGGACAGTTGTTCTGGAACAAAACACTCAGGGTCAGGAAGACAGTGAAGCATCCCATCACGTACCTTCAGAAACATCAGTCAGCTGTGGGGTGGTAGCCCTTGAGACAGAAAAGCCCCCACTCTCCAGGATGGAAGCCTCCTCATCAGAAAGTTCAGAATCTGTGATTGACAGTGCCAGGGCAGTCTTCTTCACATCCACCTGCATGGGATGAAGGCAGAGGGACAAATTCCTGGGTGTGTGGCTATCAATGCTGTCTACAGGCACCTCTGCACAAACCAGACCTTCCAGGCAGAAGTCCTTTGCTGGAGAGACTCTGCACAGAGACCATATGAAAGCAGAAGGGGCCTGGGCAAACCACTCACTGCACTGTCAGGGAAGGAAAGTCTCAGCTCACTGCCTTTCCTGAAATAATTCACTTTCTGAGGCTTTGTCTGCCCTCAGTGAAGAACCCAAAAGAGCCAACCCAAGATGCGATCAGCCTGTAGGAGTCTTAGAAGGCTCTGATCCTTCTGCCTCTCCTGGGATCACCAAAGAGCAAAACATCCCTTCCCCTTTGCATTCACTGGGCCAAATGAATGCTTCTACAAGTAGCAGTGGTTCAAGTATCTGCATTCCTTTGGAAGTTGAAGCTTCCCATCTCACAGCACAGCTAAATGCCCAGAGCTCCTGTAAAGGAAGGCACTCAGTCCATTTCTCTGACACACATATACAAAGGTCACATCCAGTCCAAATGAGCGCAGGGAACTGTGTAAGCGACACCAGTGCTGCTCATGTCCCTTTTCCAGTGGTGAGGAGCTTCTGCACATTACACCAGGACAGTTGATTTCTTTAGGAGGGTTTGTGCTCTTACCACTGGGGAGAAGCCTGACAGCTCTGCCTCACTCTCACTCTCTGTCTCTGCTGTTGGCTCATCACCGACTGCAGGCTCACTCCTCCCTTGTCGCTCTACAAGAAAGAGAAGAAAGGCTCCACATGAGACTGAAAGAATTTTATGCCTTTATACATCACTTTCCTGCTACTTCTGCTACTGTGTGAAGCTGCACAGGCTTCCCAGAAGCCCAAGTATCCCAGAGACAACTGTAATCTCTTGCTCTGATTTGCTGTTCCCAGGATCACCTGCCCAGTTGCTCTCTCCCTAACCCTCAAGTTTCAGTCTGTTTTCCCCCACCCCACTCTAGCCGTTCACCACAGGGTGCTGACAGACCTGTTCTCCCATTGTCCCTTTGCCAGGGCCCCACCCCGGCAGTACAGCACCAGAAAATTCAGAATGAAGGTGGGTCCTTACTCTTCTTCTCATGCTTGTGGTGCAGCGTCTCCACCTTCATACTGTAGTCCAGTTTCATCAGGATGGGCTCCAAACGTGTGTACATCCTCTGGATCAGTTCGTGGTAGACCACCAGAGGCCAGAGCAGAATGCTGAGCACTGCGAACACAGCATGGGCGAGTGTGAGAGACAGAACAAACAATCCAGCCCTTCACAGAGCGCCAGCAAGAAACTCTGTGTGAAGGGAAGTGCAGTTGAACGGCATTTGCTTTCTCATCTGACTGCCTAAAATCCTCATCTATGGCTATTCTTACTCATTCCAAAGCTGCTTGATTAGCCCATTTTTTCTAACATCTCCAATTAAGATACGGATTTATGTTAAGGTGAAGCATAAGCCCTCCACTTCGGCCACTGAGTCCCAGCCCCAACATGCAATAGAGGCTCTGAAATGAGGTTATTAAAACTAAAAATCACCAAAACGTTTATAAGGGTAGCAGCATAGAGTTCACAGGTAGATGTGCTAGCAGCAGATCACCAAGAGTCTTCAGAGTTAGCACAGACTCACGATGCAGTGAAAAAGTCTCATTTGCTAAACATGCAGCTTCTTTAACAACTCTTTCCGCATGCATTTGCCTGCTCTAGGAAGTGAGAGACTGCAGCTTTCTGCTTCCCTGGAGCCTCAGCAGCACAGCCCCGGCCGTGGGTGGATGTTTTAGCCACGGCTCCCTCTCCTGCTCTGCAGCTGTACTGCACGCATGCACGTAAATAAAGCAAGAGACTTCCAGGAGCACATTGTCCTGTATCGATTTGTCATCTAGCGCAGATCCCCTCAAGAAAACCACAAATATGCTTCTACCAGTGCATCAACAGCACAGTCATGTTTCAGCTTAAGTCAGACAAGAGAGCTGCTTATACTCACAAATGATGTAGGAGATCATTATGCCTGGAACATAGTGTCCAACCACAGCCAGAATCAGGCAGCCTGAACAGACACTCATGCAGAACTGAAGGAAGAGAGGAATAAACAGAAGTGACAAGAGGCAGAGATAAATCTATGCAGGAATCCCAGTTAGAGCAAAATGAGGGATGCTCCTAACAGTCAGTACACCAGCTTTGCACTGAGTACATTCAGATGCTGACAATCAAGACAGCTTGGTTGGGTTAAGCTGTAAGCATTAGAGGTTCAAGCGCAGGAAGACCAAGGTAACCCAAGACCCCAATAAAATGAATCAAAACTTTATTGGACAGTTCTTCATAAAGTAAATGATGCTCCCCAAGGCTAAGGTAAGACATTACAAACTGCAGTTTTAGAGCTCATCTTCCCTAAGGAGTTCAGCACTTTCAGAGAAGCCCATCATGTCCTGAGACAGGAATCTGTTACAGAGTCAGCAGACGCTGCACCACGGCTACACCATAAACCAGCTGGGAGAAGCATTAGTGGAACCCACACTCCCACCAGACCAGGACCTCCCTCTTCCGGAAAAAGTGGGAGTATAACAGTGCAGCCCTGATGGCTTGTCCTCCACCCTCCTAGGAAGGGGGAGAAGTGAGGACACCCTGCAAGTGAGGCCACGGGTTCAAACATCGACTAAAACCAACAATGAAGAGTTTCAGTCATAAGGGGAAGGGTCTACAAAAGTGAGGGCCACCTAAGGGCTTTGGTCCCAACAAATTCACGCTTTATGGGCATCTTGGTCCTGGTCTCCTACTCCCTGTAGCTGGGACAGCGTTTTAACAGAAAAGGAACAATTAGCAATGACAGAAACCCACTCCTTTTGGCACGCTGGACCCCAGCAAGCCTGATACAATCCCAGTGGTTGGTCTGCTCTATTGTTTTGTGATGCTAAGGCAACTCCTGTCTACATACCCTTCCCAAACAACACACGTCACAGCCATTTGAACGTGGTTAACGACAAGTTGCCATGCACTCAGAAACACCACCACATTTGCACTTGGCTAGCTACAATCTCGACTAGCAAAATAGGTAGGACCATCTTAAAGGGTTGAATGGAGCCTCTGAAAGGAGGAGCAACTGTAGGCTCCCCTTTTTTCTCCCCACTCCCAATGTAAGAGCTTCCTTTGCAGGCTAAGAAATAAAACTAAGCATAGCCAGGCATTCACAGAAGGGGTTAAGTTCAGCTTCAGTTTACAAATACCAGAAGCCAATTACTCATTATTTAAGCTTCCCATGCCCTAGAGTCTGAAAGGAACGAACAGCAAATGTTAAACAGGGACAGCAATTGTAAAAATATTGATTTGACATTCTTCCATCTCCTAGGCCACTAATAATGGAAAGAAAAGCCCCTGCACAGAAGAGTAGGTATCTCCAGCTTACCTTGGCAGGATTTTGCCTCTTGTACTGTAGCAGTTCCTGCAGGTACAGTCTGAAGGTGACCCAGCTCTCTGCCAGGCAGTGGCACAGCTCAGGGACACTGAGCAGGTGAGGTTGTGCCCCTGAAGTCACCCCCTCACTAGAGACAGACAAGAGCAAGAAGACAATCTTTGAACATGGTCTGTTTTGTTGGGAGGGGGAACAGCTGCACTGAGAAGCGGAGATCCCTACCAAAGGCTTGACAAAACTGACTGCATCTTCAGTCAAGCTATGGAAGACACTTGATTTGGAGGTACTTTTTAATCAGGAGGAGAGCCAAGAGACACCTGAGCCAAGCAGCAGCAGCAGACACCATGCCACAGCATCCCCGTGCCACAGGCCCAAGAAGCAAAGCGGTTTACTCAAAGCCAAGCAGACAGAAGCACTGGAGGTGGAACTAGTTGAGTGGCCTCCTCTGGCACCAAGTCCAAGGTAACCAGAGTGTGGTGCTCAGACCCATATCCACGGCCAAGCATGGGATGCAAGCTACGCCACCAAAGACAGCACATATGGCCTGCAGAAGTCAGTCTTGGGGATTTCCTTCTCTCTGGAGGATTCTTAAAATAGTCCAGGATAGATCCAGGGAAGAAACCTGTGAGTTCCTAACATCAGAAGCACCTGAGCTTTACTGCTCTTTAAAGAACATTAGCTTTCCCCAGAGTCTCAAACTGTGGCTCCTGAGCTGATAAGCAGCTCCTAGAAACTGCTACCACTGTTTCACAGCAGGAGCCATGCAGGCTATTGACAAGAACAAAAAGGGCAGGTGAAATCACCACACTAAATTAAGGCATCCCCAACTCTTGCCTCTCACCAAGAAACACATCAGTGTGCTTACCTCTCCCCTCCTGCCTCCTCTGATGGCTGTGCTGTAGAGAGAACACAGCAGATTAGTCAGTCAAGTGAAAAATACAAGCCGACATTTTTACCACTTGAACAGAGCAGAGCTGGAGATGTATCATCCTTAGCAGGGGATGCACTCCGGGGACCTTCTTCTTCATGCTCTCACGCAAGCAGGAATCACTGGCGTGGAGTTTGAGCTGTGCAGGCTTCAGTGAAGCACGCCTGGAGACCTGGAGTGGCCAGAGCTCAGATCTCAGGGTGCCCAGCACACCTTGAAACCTGTGTTGACAAATGCGTGGCACAACATTTGTACCAGCACATGGGCTTGGCTGCAGGGATCATACAGTTTGACCCAGTGTCCCACAAGTCTGGGCAGCACCATCCCTGCACAGCTGCCTGGCCCTCGTCATCCACAGAAGGCTGCCAGCACGGTCCCTGAACTGGGCACAGCTTCAGCTCCCGCCTCAGAGCTCAGCGTGGCAGGAGCAGGTCTGAGCTGCATTTCCCACTGACCAGTCTGGACCACAGTCCCTGGCAGGATGCTCTGTACAGATACCAGAGATCTCCCTGCTATCTCTATTCTTTCCCATGGAATTAAGTAACAAATAGCAGTATTGTGTATACTTATCCAATTTTAGGGCTCTTCAATGTCCCCTGACAGCCCTTTGTGCCAGGGACAGGTATAACTACACTCTTAGGGTCTGGTGGTCTGGATAAGAGCAAGGAAAAGCTTTTCCCATTCGTCTCTGTACCAAACCCAGTGACGATCAAACAGGGATTTACTCCGCACAGTGTTGAAGGGAGAAGCAGTGTTTCAACGGCAGAGTTCACACACGATTATGCTCTGCCTTCAGAGCCTTCAGAGGAGAAAAACCCAAATACTTCTATGACAACTGGAACTCATGAGCCTGGCTGCCCGTGGATCTGGGTGTCCTGGATAGCTGACTAGTGTCTGAGGATGTACAGGGCTCAACCAAAGCTCTTCCAGCAACATAGTCTTGATACGCCTCCTGTTTAACAAGGGTCTGTCCATGCTGTGAAGATCCCTCAAGGCCTACCCTCCCCTACCAGTCAACCTACTGTCCTAAAGCTGGTAGAAACAGATACATATTTGATGCTGCCTGGTCAGCAGCAAACTTGCTCCAAGATGTTCTAAAAATCAGTGAGACTCTATCCCTCACACTACCTGTCACCACATAAACAGGACTAAAATAAAGGAAGAGAGGTTGTGTCCAAAGTACATGGTAATTGTTAGAAACAGGCTGAAAAATGCAATGCGAGCAAAAAGGGGGTTGAATCCTTCCTGGAGTCATCAGCCAGATGCAAAGCCCAAGAGCAGCAGTGACTCCCCCAGGGAAACGCACAGAAGAGATGAACATCCATCACTGTCAACATCTCAGACCCTGGTTCAAACCGCAGAAGAGAGCAACTCCTTGTAGCAGCCTTGTCACTGCTGTCCCCAGACACAGGATGATGCTGGGCCAAGCCTGTCAGACTCCTCCTCCCCCTGCGGGCGCTCCCCAGCTGCCTGGCAGGGTGCGCGGAGCAGGAGGCGTCCGCCTGGGGAGGAGGCGATTCTTTGAGAGCGTGACCCAGATTTCCAGTAATCGGGTCTGACAAGAGGAGTCAACTGTTCTCAGACTGGGCTACCCGTCCGCTCCTCTGCCCATGACCGCCAGGCATGGCGGCCTAGGCAGCCAGCAAGCGCTGCTCACAAAGGCAGCTCGGGCTGAAAAAGGAATATTATGGACGCTGCTCCACCCCCATGGGGTGGTTCCTTCTCTCGCACAACTGCTGTTGCTGTATTTTGTTATTGTGCTCACAAATCTAAAGCTGCTTATTCGCAGCATGCAGAAATCCAGCTCTATCTCAAAGTCTCATCTATTACCTGCACTAAATCGCCAAATAAGTTACATCTGGCACTGGCTGGTCTGTGATGGCTCACTATACTGGTTGTACCACTTACCAAATGAGGTGCTGGGCTACTTGCTGTTCTCTGCTGGACAGAAGTGCCAGCAACACAGGGCACAGGAACCCCACTCCTCTCTGCCGAGCTACAGCAATCCAAGCAATCCAAAATATGCCAGCAGAGGGAGTGAAGCAGCTCTCCTCAGCTGCTGCTGAAGGTTTGGGAGACACTTTGGGGAGCTGCAGAACATTTCAGTAGGCTGCAGAGTGCTCACGTGGTTTCAACTATCTGGCAAAACACAAGCTGTCTTTAAAATCAACAGTATCTTGCTTCCTGTAGTAGAGTAGCCTGCCTGCTGGCCACCCCAAAGCACTGGAGTCTTACACCAGTTGGAGGAACAGCCCAACCACAAAAAAAACTAGAGCATTTCTGACAGGACACTTAGATAAGGCTTAACTCCAACCTGTGCTGCAATGCTGTCTAGCACTGGTAGAACTGTGCTAGCAAGCAGGACACCCACAGGTGGCCTCAGATCATCAATAACCAGCTCAGATCTTGCTGTCGGCATTTCACACTGGATTGTGGGTTAATACAAACCACTTGACATACACCAGACTCTTTTGGGAGTCCAGGCAGCCAAAGTTTAGGTTACATGTTGGTACTGACAAATTATCACTGATGGATTCCTTGGCTCTTACAGCTTTTCAACACTTCTTCAAGAGGCATTCTTCATCTGTGTGTACACTTCATCTGGAAAGCAGGGGCCCTTTTTAAGAAGCACCAGCATTCAACTGCAATGCAGGTTTTGCTAAAGCTCTTCCATGCTACACTCTCCTGAGCTGACCAAAACGCAGCTGCCAAACAGCGGTACAGAAAACATCCTTACTTGATACCTATTCCAGGAGAAAGTGGAGGTGCTTCCTACGTCCTTAAAATATATTTAAGTGGAACCCCATGTAGAGGTTGTTACATATGGAGAAAATACCCCGAGTGGGAGCTAAAAATATGCAGTCCCTTCTGACAGGACCAAAAAAGGGTGTGCATCTTGCTTCTGTTAGTGTGTCCCTGATCACAGAATGTGAGTAACTGCAAAATACACGCTGAGGTTTTAGCATTCCTTCAGGAGTGATGTTATAAGCAGTCACCTGAGACATGCAGAACTGCCACAAGCTGAGGTTTGTGTATGTACGTGCCGACTCTTGAAGGTGTGGTACTGACCTACTTCCAAAAGCTCCTGGAAAAGCTCACAGGAAGCACTGAGGAGGAAAGCCACAAAGCTACAGCTCTGCTGCAGCGGGAAGCGAGAGCCACACAAGAACCCCTAAGTGTTCAGCAGTGCCATTTCAACGAGAGGCCCCTCAGGAACGCAGAGCACTGCTCCTTCCTCACGGAGGCTGAGGAAATACAATCCGTGGACCATGCTGAAAGCAGGGTTGTGATCTAACCAGGCACATCAGAAGGGTGTCCCTGTTCTTTGCTGTCAGCAGCAGAAAAGGCAGCAGGGAGTGAAATATGGATCAGCAGGATGAGCACTGACTTCTTCCAGAGCTGATGACACGGGATGAGCCTAACCCCTGGTGTGTGGTTGTTTTTTGTTTTGGTTTGTTTGTTTGCTTGTTTATTCCTTACTGCTCTGCATCATATAAATTGATTTCAGCACGAATTTCCTATTTATTCTGTGATAACACAACTTTTACAGGTCTGGTACTTGCTGGAGTGATTCTACCCCCACCTGTCTCAATGACACCATTCTGTATTGGACACCAGGCTTTTGCATTTCTGGACATGTTTCAAGTGAGATGTTTTGGATTGGCTTTAAACTATTCCCTTAAAAATCCAACATGAATAAGCAGGAAATTAAATTGGCCAGTCCAGTTTGGCTGCCTGGTTACCTGAACCACACAAAGCAAACAGTTTCAAGACTACAGCTGAAACGTATCTAATCTTATCAGGACTTCTGTGAAAGCACCCTTTAAGTCAGTACCCTTTTAGGTCAAATACAGGGCACCTTACAAACACACATATAGAGGGGCTTTCATTCAGAAAGCCTCCCTAGAGTAGGGGGGCAGGGATGGATGGCCCCAAGCTGCCTTTGAACAGCGGCAGTAGATGCAGTGGGCAGGTCTGGGTCCAGTCATTTAATAAATTCCAATGAAGGAGGCACTCAAAGCAGACAGCAGCCAAACCATGTCCATCATCGTTATGAAACTACTCCTCTTGTTGCTTTTGTTTCTAATATTGGCAAAGACCCTTCAATAAATGGAAAGATAAGCCAAGTGATCAGACTCACCAATTAGCTGGAGACCAGATGCTGTTCAGTACAGGTACAATACACTACCTGTCCCTGCTGTCAGACCTCATCATCCACTCTGCTACCTGCCGCAAGGAGAAGTGGCTTTCATCTGCTCTGCTTCTTCCAGGGCATAAGCCCATGCTACACTTAACTAAAACCAGTGCCAACCTCCCCATTTCCTTCCCCCAGCTCAATTGGCCAGATATGCTCAGACTTGGAACGATCTTTTTGCCACAACATTTGCAGGAGAGAAGAGACATAGTAGAAACATGGTGTCATCCCTGTCACCACCTCCTCTGACAAGCTAGCTGGGCCCCCTTAGTCACTCTCAAAATGAGCTACTTCCAGAACTTCTCAGCACTGGGAACAATTCTCCCCATGCCAAGAGTATTAGGATACATCCTAATACTCTGACACAAATAGGGAAGAGGCAGCACCAAAGCCTGCAGTTACAGTAGGAACAGGGCTTACACGACCTATGAGAAAGACAGGAAAGGCCTGGCTGTGGCCACAGCCCAGCAGCTGCTAACACCAGAACTGTGTCACTAGCTACAGTGATATTCATCACATACCTGAGAAATCAAACAGGAACCTGGGCTTCCACCTCTCCAGCAAGAGGATGCCAAGAAGGGACATGCTGAGGAGAAAGAGGGGTCTCAGGGAGGTGGAAGAGAACAACCTAGAAATCAAACAAGAAATTATTAGGCTGGAAAAAAGCAGCAAGTTACTGTTTTTAATGAGTAAACAGATACAGCTCAGAGTAGGACAGAGTAGAAATATCAGACTGCTACCTGCCACTGCAGGAAGCACTGTACCCCACAGACACCCACCCCCGCCAGAACGTTCTCAAATGGTGCCTTTGCCCCACAGCAGACAGCTGACTACCTGCCACCTCCAGTGCTCTGCTCCCCTGCTCCTGAGCTCCTCCTTCGCTTGTAAAACAAGGCTAGTGCTCCCTTGTACAAGTCCCTCTGAATCCTCAAGGTGGAGGCTCTAGACAATGTAAATACAGATTGCTGTAGCAGAAGACTGGTTGATAATCAGCCTGTTTGCTGAAAACTAATGTCCTATTTGTTATCAAAAGGTCCAGCATTACCTGCAGGTAGCACCAAGACACATCCTGCACGTGCTTCTAGGTGCCCGTTCTTTTATCACAAATCACTCCCTGTTTAATCAGACCCTAGCACTTACACGGTTTAGTTGCTCACTCTATTGTAAAATCTTTGGTGTCCCTCAACAACACACCAGCTTAATCCAAACACCAGCTCACACAATACTACTCACACATAGTCAGGCAATCCCACCATCAAAGAGTTTATCTCCCCACTCCACATAGACAGAAAAGCACAGGTCCCAGGGCGGTGCCTATGCCAGCCGTGGCTGCCTGCATTCTCCTGTCCTCCAAGCAAGAGCATTAGCACTTTCCTTCCAGCTCAGGGAGGCTGTTTTTAAGACACTCCAGAATCAGATGCTGGGGAAATGTATACATCCTCTCTCCTTTAATGAAAACTCCTTTCCAGAAAAGAAAAGCTGCTCTGCTGTTTTATTTTGCTTCTCTTCAGTGAATATTTGTCAATAACTAATCTCAAATGCACCGAACAATGACTGGAGTCAGAGAGCATCTCGCCGTACTGCACAGAAAAGGGCTGTGCTTCCACCCAGCCACAGTCATGGGCAGAGGACTCGGAAGTGACATCTGTCTCACTGGGCAGCACAGAACAAAAGCCACACACTTTCCAAGGGCTTGCAGGACCTATAATGACCTAAACAACAGGATTTTTACCCCTTCTCATGGGACAACAAGTCTGTGCTTAACATGTCAGCTCAGGAAGAATTCCTCCTATTCTGTCTCATCTATGGACTGCAGTTGAAGGATGCTGGCTGAATCCTCCATGAGACTGTAAATAATTCCTTCCCTTCCATGATATTTAAATCTCTCTGCTGTCCCATATTCTGGGCATTTTTCATTGTTTCTTGACCTTTTTATGCACAGACCCTTAGCCATCATCATTTAGCTCCCCTGCCACCTCATGGCATGTCTCTCCCCCTGCCACTAACTTCAAAGCTCTGCTTTCAGACCTTTGCAGCTGGTAGAGGCATCCAAAAACAACTTAGTGCCCAGCTACCACGTATGCCTCTGATAAGCATGCGGATGAGGGAGCAGAACATAAGCGACCTCTTGAGAGTGACTTCAAAGGCTGTTTGGTCACATACTTTCCCCTTCTCTGACTTCAGTCTATTCCTTCCTATTTCATCTGCAATCAACATTTAACTCTTTCCTTGAACAGTCTTGCTCTTTTCTGCTGGGAAAGCTGCTGGCAGAGAGTGTTTTCGCCAGCGAAACTGACTCACTGTTTATCCAAACAAACAGGATGTTTTTCATTCCCATCCACAGCTGGGCTCTGCCACTCACCCTCCCGGCGCTGCTGCCCTGCCCGGGGGGCAGAGGGGACAGGAAGGCCGGGCTGGGGGAACGTGCTGGTGCCCAAACCGAGCAGCCTCGGCTTTGGTGAAAAATCAGCACCCTCCGGAAAAAAAAGGTCACCGAGCAGAAGGGATTAACCAACACACACACACGGCCGCGTGCTGCCGCGGGCGGCCCGGGGCTCACGCACCGCGGTTACGGGGTGAAGCGAACCGATAAAGCACAGATGCAGAAATGAACCAGAAACGCGCCCGGGCGCGCGTCCAGTTGGGCGCAGCCGCGGTTTATCACCGCAGGGCAAACCCTGCCCGAGCTGCCGGCGCCTTCTCCCCGCGGGGAGGGGCCTGCTGTGCTTGCGCGAGCCCGAGCCGCCCGGTCCCGCCCGGCCGCGCACATCCCCCGGCTCCGCCGTAGCACCGGCCGCAGCACCTCGAGGGGATCGCCGGGCACCCCGGGGGCTCACAAGCGTCCCCTCCTCGGGCCGCACCGCCACACCCGCCCGGCTGCTGCCAGCGCCGTCCGCCGGTGCAGGCCCCCCCGGCCCCCCGCCCCGGCTCACCAGAGGGCCCCGCCGAGCGCGGCGGCGGTGACCAGGCTGTGCAGCGGCCTCTCCCACACCAGCAGCCGCTGCGCCGCCGCCAGCGCCGCCTCCCAACCCCGCAGGCGCTGCCGCAGCGCCGCCGCCAGCCGTGCCGCCGCCGCTGCCGCCGCCTCCTCCTCCTCCTCCTCGGCCGTCGCCGTCGCCGCCGCCGCTGCCTCCTCGGCCCGGCCGCTCGCCATGGCTGCAGGGGGAGGCGGGAAGGGGGAGGGCGGGGCCGCTGTCACCGCGGGCGGGGGGCGGCGAGCGCTGCACCGGCCCGGGCGGGCGGCACCGCCTGACAGGGACCGGCGGCCGCTGCGCCGCGCGCATGCGCAAGCCGACCCACGGCGGGAGGGACCGGTCGGCAGAGCGCTCGGGGGGGCCGGGGCGGCGGAGCGCGCTGCGCAGGCGCGCCTGTGCCCACGCCCCCTGCACCGGAACAGGAAGAGGAAGGCGGGCAGCGGGGCTCGGCCTGGCAGTGGTTTCTGGGCTTCGGCTCCGGTGACCAGACGCGGCCTCGGCGCTCCGGAGGACACCGGCTCCGCGCCCTTGGAACGGGCCCGGTACCCATCGGCTACCGGAGGGGACCCGGTCTCTGAGCTGGGCCGGCACCCCCGGAGGGGGCGGGCGGGATGGAGCTGGACGGGCTGCTGCTGGATGAGGAAGGAACCTTCTCCCTCAGCGGCTTCCAGGACTTCACGGTGAGTGTCCCCCGGGGCGCCCCTACTGGTGCCCGGTATCCTCGGCCCAGCCTTTGCTCAGCCCTTTGCCTCCGCAGGCCCCTGGGGCTTTGCTGCTTGGTGCTCTGACGGGCCCGTGTGGCCGTGCCCCTGGCTGAGCTCCTGAGGGCCTTCCCAGCCCCTTCGCACCCCGAGGCTGGATTGAGGTGAACAGCCCAGTGCAGGGAGTGCCTGAGGCTTTTCTCACTTTCTGTCTGTCTGCCCTCAGTTCCTGCCCAGGCACCAGCAGCTGAGCGAGAGGGTGCGGAAGCGGCTCTATTATGGCTGGGACAAAGACTGCAGCCTGGATAATCTCTCCAGCCCCGTGGCAGGTGGGTTGCTGAGTGTCCCCAGATGGGAATGCTGAGTCAAGGGGGTTGGAAGTAGCCCAGGGGCTGAGAGCAACAAGTCATCTGCTCCCTCCCCAGTGCCAAATCCCACCCCTACCCAGCCTTCCCTGCTCTGTGCAGCACAGCAGGCAGGGTGCCAGAGCCTCATGGCTCTTGCTCTCTGTTTTATTGACCTCTCTGGCCCACTGCTGCATTTTAGTCACCTTGTTGGTTGTGCAGAGGCCCTTAGGTTGTTTGTGAATTCTTTGGTGGTGAAGGCTCTGTCCCTGTCCCTGATGAGAGGTGTCTTGCACAACTTGTGCACTGCAAAGTACTTGGAAGTTCGGAGATAAGTTGCTGCTGTTTGTTTGTCTAGATCACATCCCTTTATTTCCTGTTGATTCAGTACTGCTTGGGGGAGCTGAAGGACGCAGCTGGGTGGAGGAGGAGGAGGAGTTAGTGCAGGTGATGGCAGAGAGGAGTGGTCAACGGCAAGCAGTGATTTGCTGGGTGGCCTTGGCAGCAGGATCCCATGCTCTCACAGCTTGCAGGGGGCATTGAGCAGGTTGCAAAACGTGCTTGCATTCAAACCCCTTGAGATAGTTTTTGGGAAATGGTCTGAAGTCACCAAGAGGCTCAGTGTGACGTACTTTGGTGAGGAGGGGGACGCGGGACATGGTGTGATGGGGCAGGGCCACCAGCTGCCTGGGCGCTGCTTGGAGTCACGAGTTCTGACATGGGTGGTGTGAGGGTGGCTCATTGTTGGGGCTGGTGGCACACCCGGCTGTGAGATGGGGCTGTTCCACAGGACACTGCCAGTGTTGAAAGTTCAAAGGGCACTTTCATGGAAGAATACTCTGTTGAGGGCTATTAACTATAAAGACAGCCTCGCACCTGGGAAATGCCTCTACTCCAGCAGCTGGTGCTAGGAGTGGTGCACAGAGATAAGCCTCTGCAGGCTTATCTGCCCTTACAACTGTCTTTTGCCAGCTGCTGTCAAAAAATAAGAGTTGGTGCTATGGCATCTGTCTTGGTACAGCTGGGCTGTTGCTACATGATGAGTTTATGGCACTGCTCTTCAGATGAGATAGAGGCAGTTGTGAGGAGAGTCCAGGGTAGCAGGAAGAGCTGGAAAAGATCTCTGACACTGGGGAGCATTTGTAGGAGTCAGTGTGGGGATGGCTGAGGAGAGAGGTTGAAAAGTGTATTTGTTCCTTCTGGAAAGGAAGGACCATAACAACCTTAGTGTGCCCTGCCTGTGAGATGGGGACTGTGATCAGCTGTTCTCCATGTGCTCTGGGGCAGGATATGCTCTGATGGGTTGGATTTGTAGGCTGAAGAAATAAGTTTCATGTCGGGACAGAGCCTGGGGGGGCATTGCTGGTGGCTGGCAGGGTGGCCAAGCAGAGAGCACAGCAGCAGTGCGAGAGGCTGGAAGTTGCCAAGGGGTGGCTGGAGCTGTGTCTGCCTGGCTGTGGATCCCAGCAGTGGTGTGGCTGGAAGGACCTGGGGAAGTACCACAGAGCAGTGTGTTTCTGAGCTTAGTGGTTGCTGTCAGGCAAGTAATTCCTGTGGGACAGCAGCTGTTCTCTTTGTTGCTGGAAAGACATGGAAAGGAGGTATGTGGAGATAAGAGGTTGTGTGGCGATGCTTCACCTGAGAGCTGAAAACGTGAGGCTGCTGGGACGAACTCTGCTTTTGACTCTGTCAGCCAAGGGCTCAGCAGCAAAATGGAGCTGGAGTTGCCTGTCAGATGCTTCTCGGCAAGCACTGGACTGTGGTGCTGTTTGGGATGCTCCCAGCTGATCCTGTCACACTGAGAAGTGACATGGAGCTGTTGAAGCATTTGCCAGCACCTGTGAGTCTCTGACCTTTTCAGTGCCTGAATGCTGAGGCACATCTGCAGGTGGGGCGAAGTGGGCTGAGGTGAGGAGCTGCTGTTTTACCATGTTGCTGCTTCCCTGCCCTTTTAGTGCTTTTAGGCTCCTCCTCATGTCAATACATCGTGCATCATCATCTTGGGGGCACTGGGGCTGTGATGGGGGGGAAGCCGCGTCAGTGCAGACCAGCTCTGTAGGCAGAGGAGGATGCTGGTTGGAGGGGAGCAAAGAACTGGGCAGACCTGGTATTGATATCAGGTCCTAGAAAGCCTCCAGGACTGCCTGAGGTCCTGCAGGGTGGGGGGAGGGTGTTAGCCTTTTTGTGCAGTTGACTGCAGGTAACTCCCCATGACGCAGATGTGCTAATCTGGATCTGACACTGCCACTGGGCCTTGGACACTCACGTCCTCTTCCTGCTTTGGTTTGGCTCTCCTGCCTATTTGTTTGTTCCTCTCTCATCCCTGACTTCTGATAAGGCCTGTTCTATGTTCATAGTTTAATTTAATCGTGAGAAGCTAAGTAAATATCAAGACTCAATGGGCTTGTGGAGAAAAGGGGAAGGGTGGGGCTGGACTGTGCCATATGGGGTTAAGCCCTTTTGTTGCTTTTCTCTCCTAGATATTGCTGTGGAGTTGCTGCAGAAAGTGGCTCCCAGCCCTATTCGCAGACTCCAGAAGAAATATGTGTCTCATGTATCTCGGTAAGAAGCAAAACCTGTCCCTTTGTGTCCCATGTCAGAACTGGGACCTCTGCTCTCACCTATGACTTGCTGCTGTCCCCTGGGCCAGCACTGGCTTTGCTTAGACTTGATTAGTGTCAAAGAGGAGCTGGAGGCAGGTCTAAGGCCAGCAGGCGTAGTGGCTGGCTGTGCTCTCTGGGGTGCCCAGGTCCTCTTGTTACTGGGAGTCTGTACTGCCTGGGTCTGCAGTTCACTGGGGCAGCGTGATGTGGAACAGGGCTGCTTGGTTTGGAGCTGGCTGTGCCTGGGAACATGAGCCAGGGCTTTCTGCTCTCCATCCTGCATCCTCTGTGCTCTCTCTTGCGGCTTCTCAAAACAGCTGGTGCAGAGCTGGCAAGGCTGGGACATATCTAGTTAACTATTTACTAAACTCCCCACTGCCTACATGGGGAGGGAACAGCCAAGTTGTGCTGCAGTGACTGGAATGTTTGCAGCACACAAATGACCTTTGGGTTGGCTCATGCGTTGTCTCCCAGGGAAGCCTGCATCTCACCCTGCTCCATGATGCTGGCACTAGTTTACATTGAGAGACTTCGTCACCGGAACCCTGAATATCTCCAGCAGATCTCGTCTTCGGACCTCTTCCTGATCTCCATGGTGAGCGGTGTGGGCTTGGGGGTCACTGGGTTGGAGGGAGGCCTGGAGGAGTGCAGGGGGGACTGAGATCCTGTCCTTTGTGCTGCTTTTAGATGGTTGCTAGTAAGTACCTGTATGATGAGGGTGAGGAAGAGGAGGTGTTCAATGATGAGTGGGGAGCAGCAGGGAAGGTGGATGTCCAGACCATGAACACTCTGGAGATGAACTTCCTAAGCGCCATTGTAAGTGAGGCCATCACGGTGGTCAGCTATTTCCTGGAGCAGGGGAAAGGTGGTGTTAAGGGGACTCTGGGTTTCTGTTTTTCTCCCACGTACTCCCATGAAGGAATAGAGAAGAATGTGTCCGAGTGATGGGTGGCCTCCGCTGACCTTTCGCTGCTTTTCCCTCAGGACTGGAGTCTCTACACAGACCCCCGGGAGCTGTTTGAAGTGCTGAGCTGGCTAGAAGGACGGTAGGTGTGGGGTGGGGGTGACCCTTTCATTCATCCTGCAGCTCTGGCTCTGCACCTGCTCGGGGCTGGTTCTGCTGCAGTGAAATAAGAGGTTGAGTACCTGTGAGCCATTGCCAGGCTCTGCAGCTCCGTTCCGTAGACCTTGAGCAGGGTCTTCTCCAAGCCTGCCTGGACTGAAGCTTCTTCAATGGAGAACATCCATGCCACATCCACCGTTCCCCTTTTTCCTGCAGTGTGGCAGAAAAGCAGGGCATGTGGCGTGGCTGGTTCACCTACACGGATCTGTGTGTCCTCATGGAGCAGACTGTGTGGCAGCATGTGCTGGGTCAGTTCTACCAGCAAGTGATGAAGGTAAGGGCGTGAGGTGGCAGCTGCTTGGAAGACTGTGGGGCCCAGTGTGGGTTTGGGGCCCTTTTTTCCACTGGGAGCTTCTCCTTGGTTTATTCCCTGTTGAAAAGGAAAGGTGTCAAACCAGAAGCAGCTGTTTTTGCAGCTGTGCTAGCTGAGGCACTGCAGCCTGGTGCTGGGTTAGTCTGTGCCCTGTGCTGGACCGCAGCACCACAAGCTGTGGTGTAAGGTTGTGGTGGTGGCATGGAGGGAACTGGGTGCTGGCTGGGGATTTAAACAGGAACTATTAGATTTTTATCTGGTGTATTTTGGTTTGTGGTATTTAGGCCCTGCTTTGAATGAGTTGTGTGTTAGCAGCATGGCTGCCTGCTTTCTGGCGTCCAGCCCCAGTGCTGGTGGTACCATTTGCCGTCGTGGCTGCTGGGTGGATGTGTGGCCATTCTGGGTCATGGGGAGCTACAGGGGTTCTGGGCTAACCATCAGCTTTTCTGCAGCTGGCCTGTCTCCTGGGTGTGGTGTACCTGACTGGCTTCGCTGCTGTCTTTGCCTCCGTCACCGTGGTGCACCGGTCCGTATGCATGAGGAGCGTCAGCCCCACAGCCCCCCGGCCTGTGCTGTTCCCTGAGGAGAGCAGTTGCCAGCTGGATGCCCAGCCAGCCCCTGAGCAGCCCCAGCCCGAGCTGCCTGATGTCTCCCCGGCCAGCAGCACCCACTACCTGGGGGAGAATGAGACGACCGAGGAGCCGCGTCATGGGGGTGTCATGGCGACTGCGCTCTACGTGTGGGGCAGCATGATGACGGCTCTATCGTACCCGAAGGCGCCTGATCTAGCCCTGCACAGGAGCCCATTGCAAAGCACCTTCCGGAGAGTTCCCCCTGCATGTGAGAGATCTAACCGTACCGCACCTGGCCAGCCTGGCCATTTCGGACTTGCCATGCTCCCAGCTCCTCTGGTGCTCCGCTGCCCTGCCTGCTCTGCTGGTGCAGGCCCTGTGTGGGATGCAGCCCCCAGCCGTAAGGACTGGCTGGATCCGCTGGGGCTGAGGCAGTGCTCCTTGCACACTGCCATGGATCTCAGCAGAATCAAGAGCTTCATTTTCCCCAGCTAGGAGCATGGGGTAGCAGCCTCTTTCCCCTTCCCTTCTGTTCTGGCACAACTCACTTCCTTGCACTTCTGGGATCCCCATCCCTGAGGCTGCGTGGGCCTGGAGGCTTCTGTATTACTTTCAAACCAGCATTTGTGTCTCTCCACCCAAGGCAGGGATGTCCCTTAATTTGGGGGCTACTGGGACAAGTTGGGGCAGAGCTGACTTGCTGTTGGGGTGCTGGGTTGGGAACCTACTAGCTGGAGGGTAGAAATGAGGTGCCCTTGGGCTGGGGTGCTGGGGCAAGGGGAGTGTTGTACCTCTTCCTACAGTGAGTGGGTGGCCCTTGGTGGTGCTGGGCAGAGGTGGTATGTGAGATGTAGGATGCTGGGACTGTGTGTGCAGGGTGGAGAGTGGGGCAGTGACCCCAGTGGGTGGGCAGGGTGCTCCAGGAGGAGGTGGGGTGCCTGGGCGAGGGCAGAGAAGGTTGAAGGCGTGGCGTGTGAGCAGCCTGAGCTGGTTGGCCATAGCGGCAATTTCCCTTGAGGGCTGCCAGGCCACTTCTCAGGAGGCATGAGGGTCACACCAGCAGGGGAGCCCAATGTGGCTGTGTCCCAGGGAAAGGTGGTACCCCACTGGGCTTGGAGGTGGTGAGGTGTGGTTAAGGCTGAGCTTCCTTATCCTGCTTGCATTGGGTGCTTCGAAACTGGGGTGCTCCGTGACCTCATCCCAAACTCCAGCAAACAGTGTCTGACTGCTTCTCGGGGCGGGGAGAAGGCACCTTGTCTTGCTGACCAGCCCAGCTCATTGTGCCCCTTCTTTTTACTGTGGATTTTACACCTGTTTTTCACTCTTTTGTAGATGCAAATCTCTTCCAATAAAAGTAGCTCTTGTTGTGCACCTGCCATGTCCTGCTGAGCTGTTCTGTGCTGGCAGCATGCCTAGCCAGCACGGAGCCCTGTTGATGGAGCTGCACTTGCTCTCCTCTCTGAGCAAGGGGGCAAGACAGACCCTAGTGCTGGCACGTGAGCCCAGGAGCAGCGAGGCCTGTCCTGTAGGGCTCAAGAGGAACCAGGCTCTTTGGTGACAGGGGATAGGAAAGATGTTAGGTCTGGTGCCTGGGAAAGGCAGGGAGAGGAGGTTCCCTGTCCTGGGGAATGCATGGTCTCCAGGGTTCTTTGCTGTCCAAAGTCTGTCCAGTTAATGAGTGAGCCCTGAGCAGCAAAGGCTTGGCAGGGTCATTGTTGTGGTTGCTGGCACAGCCTACTCTGCCCTGTGACAAAAACATGAGCATCTCCTGCCTCTGCTCCCTTGGGAGCCTTCCCAACCAAGTGAGCAACTCTTGTCCAGGGTGGGATTTGATGCCCTCCTTCTAGGAACACCAAGCCTCCTCCTAAGAGCATGGGGGATGTGGAAGACCCCATCAGAGACCCTCCTGCTATTGGTACAGTGCCCGCAGATGGGAATGGCAGGACTTGGCAGGGAACTGCAGCTTTTAACAGGCTCCTCAGGGTCTGATGGTGAGGAAGAGCTGGGCCAGGAGGGCATGGGGATGCTGTGCTGGGGAGGAACAAGCATGGGCAGGGCTTGCTGGAGCTGGAGGATGCTGTTGGTGGGGGTGCTCCAAACACATGAAGGAAGAGGTGTTTGTGCTGCCAACTAGTCCCTGCTCCCTGTACCACAAGATGCAAAGACTGGACCTGGGCAGCTGGCACTGGAACAGAACTGGTGTCCTGGCCATGGGTGGCTCTCACTTGGCCCTCAGGGTGACATTTGCATTCCTGGCCACAAGGGCAGGTTACTCACCAACTCAAGTTAATGGCTAACCCTGGGGCAGCTCCTGCAGAAGGTGGAAGTTCAGCTGTGCATGGGCTGTGAGGAGTCCTTGTGGGGGTGGGAGCCTGCCCACCCCCTCTGCACTGCACACCAGAACAGTGTGGGGAGATACCAGCATGAATGGGGGCCACCGCAGAGTGCCTGGTGCCAGGAGGCCCACACTGGCATCTTGTTCCCTGCAGAACATGTGCTCCTGGCTGCTCAGCTGTTGCTTGGCACTTCAGGTAAGTGGGGACCACAGTGAGAGGCCAGAGAGCGATGGGGAGAGGGCTGGGATGGATCCCCATGGGTGGCAGGGCAGAGGCTGCCTCCTGCCAGGCAAAGGGTGTGTGGGGCTCTGGCCAGGGTGTTCTGGGAGGGGAGCAGGCAGGATGGTCGGGCACTGGCAGGCACTGCCTGGGGGCTGTCCATGACCAGCTCCTCTTTTACCCCCGTAGCACCTGGCTGTGCAGGCCTCCTTGCTCTGCATCTTCCACCTCTTCCTGCTGCCCACCCTGCCTGAGGAGCCGCCCCATGTGCAGGCCACCAGCGAGCTCCTGGCACGCAGCTTCTTTGCCTGCGGCATCTCCACGGTGCTGCAGACCACCCTAGGGAGCCGGTGAGGAAGGGGGATGAAGGGGAGATGCAGCTGTCGCCAGAAGGAGGGTGATGCCATGGCAGGGCATGTGTCTGCTCCCTCCTAGGCTGGGAGAGGATGGGCTTTGCTGGAGGTGGGAAGGCACAAGGACAACTCCTTGCCCTGCATCTCTGGATGGCTGTTCCCTCCCTGCTGTTACTGCATCTTCCTCTCACTTGTCTCTCTAGCAAAACTGCTTGTGCTTTCTCCTTGCTGCCTTGCTCCAGCATCACATGGAGATCCTCCAGGTCATCCAGAGTCTGTGCTGCCCTCACTCATGTATTTTGGCAAAGCCCTTGACCTGTGCACACCTAATGTGCTGGTGCTTTGGGTGTGCTAGGGCACATTTGGGACACTGGGTGCCCTCCTGCCGCCTTGGGTTTCCCACCTCCTCCACTTCCCATCCCTCACTCCTCGAGCAGCCCTGCCCCTGCTTTGCTCCCTAATGTGCCCTTGTTGTCCCCTTCCCCAGGCTGCCACTGGTTCAAATTCCATCCTTTGAGTACCTGGTCCCTGCCATGGTGCTGAGCTCCCACCTGTCCCTTGGTGCCAGCACAGACAGAAACGGTGAGCACAGCCATGGAGCCTGCATTCCACAGAGCTTGGGCCATGCTGGTGCCAGGGGAACAGGGATGAGCAGGTGCCCAGCACATGGGGTAGGGATGAGGGGTAGCATGGAATCCTGCCTACTGGCCCCTTTAGTGATGGTGTGCAGCACCCTGCTCACCCCTGAGTGCACCTACAATGCATCTGGTCACCTCCCCAGGGTTGGGGCTTATGGGCATGCTGGCACACTGGCCCTTCTCTAGCCAGCAGCCTCTGCGCTGTGTACTCTTGGACCCAGCTCCAGGACCCCAGTGTATACCCGAACCACATCCCTCCGAAATTCCCCTCCAGGCACGGCTGCGGCCAGCGCCTGCCCTGCACCACACTGCACCGCTGCAGGGAGCCGGGCTGCCTCACTGCAAGAGGTGGGTGCTCCTGTGCTGGGCTGGGGCTCCCCATCCTCCTGCTCCACCAACACCCCAGTTGCTACCTGGGTCCCTACACCCCCCAGCCTCTCTTCTGGCCCTCCTGGGGATTGCCATGAGTATGGGAGACACAAGGGGGTGCACAAAGGCTATGGGCATTGTGGTGCATGTGGGTGCATGTCTTCTCCCTGACTTGGGGTGAGCAGGGGAACAAGTGACGCTACTGAGGCAGTGGCTGGGTTGTGGTTGAGGGGGAAGGTGTTGGGCTGCTCACTGTATATCCTGCCCCATGGGTCCTGTCCTTTTCTCCTACAGGTCTCTGGAGCCGTGCTGGTCTCTGGGCTGGTTCAGCTGCTGCTGGGAGTGTTGGGTGTGTGCGGGTGGGCAGCGCGGCGCTGCGGGCCCATGGTCCTGGCCCCCAGCCTCTCCATTATCGGGCTGTCTGCATACAAGGAGGCCGCTTTCTTCTGCTCCACTAACTGGGGGGTAGCACTGCTGTACGTGAGCCTGGGGGCCATGCTGGTGTGCAGATCCCAGGGCTTTACTTAGTTATGGGGAGAGGAATGAGAGGCATTCCTGCTGTGCATGGCATGCCTATGGAGCCCCATTTCTGTGATGCTGTGTGGTGACCTGTGCTCCCTCTCCTAGGCTCATGCTCCTTGCTGTCATCTTCTCCCAGCACCTGGGATCCTGCCGCCTGCCTTTCTGTGCCTGGCCTCAGGCTCGGGGTGGCCCCACGGAGCCATCCATCCCCACCCCACGCACGTTCTCGGTACTGTAGTGTGTCTGCTTCTGCTCCCTTCACTGTGCCCAGGCTTCTTTCTGAGCCTGGATCTTTGTTGTGGGATTAGGGGGGACCTGGGTGCTGGGAGCAGAGGCAGGGGTGAAAAGTCCTGGTGTGGCTCCCAGAGCCTGGGTGCTGCTGGGGGGAGTGTAGGGGACCTGTACTCAAGTGTATTGGAGCAGCAGAGCCTGGGATGCTCCTGCAGGGGCAAGGGGAGTTGTGGCATGGCTCCTTGGGAAAGGTGACAGGACAATGACCTGTTGTTTGAGGCAGAGCAGTCAGGGGAGGAAGGTCCCCTGTTGAGATTCCCCTTGCTGCCTTGCAGGTACTGCTCCCATTTGCTGGTGTCTGCATTGTCTGTGCCATCCTCAGCCACCTCCATGTCCCATGGGAATCACTGGACCCAGCCACAGCACAGCTGTCCTGGGCCAACAGCACCTCCTATGCCCCTTGGCTTCGCATCCCCTACGCAGGTGGGGATCAGCAGGGCTAGGTGCAGCCATCCATCCTCAACCAGGGCCCCATCACTCGTACCCTCTCTTTTCCACTGCAGGTGAGTGGGGCTGGCCTTTGCTCACCACCCGGGCGCTGGCAGCAGGCATTGCCATGGCCATCAGTTGCAGCATGAACTCAGTGGGCTGCTATGTCCTGTGTGGGAAGCTGCTGAGAGCCCCTCGGCTGCCCCCCCATGCCTGCAACCGAGGGCTCTGCATGGAGGGGCTGGGCAGCCTCCTAGCAGGGCTGCTGGGCACCCCAGGGGGCACGGCTGCCAGCATCGCCAACGCCTGCGCAGCCGGCCTCACGCAGGTACGCGCGGGTTGGGAGAGGAAGGTTGGCAATGGAGCAGGGGGTGCAGGGGACCTGTAGTACCCAGGCTGTCACTGAGCCAGTGCTGGGAAAGGCAGGTCTGTATGGCACTATGGTGGGTGACAGTTCCTCACTTCCCCATCCTCCTTTCTACCAGGCTGGCTCTCGCCACTCAGTGCAAGTAAGTGCGCTGGCGTGCGTAGTGCTGGGCATGTCCCCGAGGCTGGCAGGGCTCTTCACCCGCATCCCACTGGCAGTTCATGGTGGGTGCCCTGCCCTTCCCCTGCACTGCGGTGCCTGCAACCTGCCTGGCACTGCCTGACTCTTGTCCCTTGCAGGAGGGGTGCTGTGCATCACCTATGCTGTGGCTGTGGGCACAGGGATCTCCTACTTCCAGTACGCGGACATCGACTCAGGGAGGAACATCTTCATCGTTGGCTTCACCATGTTCATGGCTCTGCTGGTGCCGCGGTGGCTCAGCACAGCTCCGGCTCACCTGGTCACAGGTAGTAGGGACATTCCCCAGGCAAGGCAAATCCTCAGGCCCCATGGCATGGTGACCACGCATCTCTGATGTCCTGGGAGGTTGAGGCAGCTCACAGCAGCAGGCAGCTCTCTCTCCAAGCCCCGGATCTGCTGTGGCGGCTCCTGTCCCTTCCCAGTTGTAGGGCTGGGATGTCCTGAATGATTCTGGCACTGTCCCTGCAGGTTGGGTGCCCCTGGACCTCCTCTTCCTCTCCCTGCTCATGGTGCCTGTCTTCTTAACTGGCTTCTTGTCATTTTTCATGGAGAACACAGTCTCAGGTGAGGGGCTGCTCCAGGTGCTCTTTGTGACCCCATGTTCTGAGGGCTGGATCTGGCCATGGGACTGTCCCTGAGCCACTGGCTTTACCTCCAGGCAGCTCTGCTGGGGGTCCTGAGGCTGGTGTGGGGCAGGAGGGTGCAGGTGGAGGAAGGTGCTCCCATCTCACTGCCCACCACCCTGCCTGCAGGAACCCTGGAGGAACGAGGGCTGTTCTCTGAGCTGGTGCTATGGAAAGCTGGGAGAGGTGATGGCCACTCCCATGGAGAGAGGGGTGCAAGCAGCCAGGCGTATGGGCTCCCCACCAGCCTGAGGCAGATGCTGCCATCCTCCTGCAAAGCCTTTCCCTGCTGCTTCCTCTGCCCGAGGAGTGAGGAAGAGAAGGAGGAGGAAGAAGAGGAGGAGGGCAGCCATGCCCCTGAGGAGGGGACTGTTGCCCCAGGGGAAGGGACACACCTGCTCCCCAGACTGGGCTCAGGGGAGCCACAGCCACCTGGGAGGCCGACTGAGATGGAGATGACCTCCTGGCACACTGTGGCCTGACCCCATGGCACAGTAATACCTCAAGGAGGACTAGGGCTGTGCCCCCAAGGCAGCTCGGACCCACTTTTGCTCCTTGTTTCTGAAGCCCACATGGACTGGAAGGATCTGTGCTTCCACACTCCCAGCATGAACCTCATTTCCCTGCTTGGGGGTAAGCTATAAAAACCTTCAACCAACTTTGCTCTTTCCCGGGTTTCCTTTCCAACCAGGATGTGCCAGGGAGCTGCCAGCCTACCCTCCCCTGGTGCCCTGAGGACTGTGACTGCCAAGGGCATAGCCACCTGAAGCCACTGCAGCTGGGGCTGTGGGTGCCCCTGTAGACCACCAGCACACTGGGGATGCAGCTGGGGCCCAGTGCTTTGCCCAGCCTCAAAAGGCTGATGCTCAGGCTTCTGCTCACCTGCTGGCACCATGTCCTGGAAGGGCTGGCTCTCCCCCTCCCCATGGCCATATCCTGACTGTGTCCATGCCTACTTCAGGGGTGGGGTGATCCCAGGACTGTTCACTGCTCAGCTGTCCCCCAGGTATTGCTGTTAAACAATTCAGCAGCAGATTTCTCTGGGGAAAACAAACAAACATCGTCTTTGACCGCTGTGCTTAAGGTCACTGCCTGGGCTAGTTTCCTGCTGCCGGCTGGTTATGCTGCCTGCAGCAGAGTCTGCACCAGCCCTGCTCACTGCTCCAGCATTTACAGCAGGTCAGAGTCTGCAGGCAGGGCTGGGTGCTCCCAGTGTTGCGTCCACCGGTCTGAACTGGCTGCCTGCGCCCGAAGTCCAAGTGGGTCCCACATCCCAAATACTTCTGCACGCTAATCTGGCCATGCAACCTAATCTGTCCTGCACACTGTCTGGGTCTTGCACCCGAAGTCCCTGCCTGCTCCCCCTCCCCTGGCACCCACTCCGGATGCACTGCCCCCGGCCCCGCCCCGGGGGGCGGCTGCAGCCTGCACGGCCGGGAGAGCAGTGAGTGAGTGGGGAGTGCAGACAGGGTGCCAGTGGGGCTCAGAGGCAGTGCATGGGTGCGAGAGGGGTAAGTTCATGGGTGCAGGGTGGATGGCCTCAGTGCATGGGGCGCAGGTGAGGGATCACAGTCAGCACGTGGGGGCTGGGAGGGCTCATTGCCCAGGGCAAGGATGGGGCTGTGCTCGGTTTGGAGGAGGCTGGGAGCTGGGCAGTGCCCGTGGCCTCTGCCAGACTGACGCTGCCCTACTCTGTGTTTTGTGAGCCCACGCCCAGGCATGGGGGGCACAGGAACCTGCAGCCCCAGCTATGCAAGGCTTGCTGGGGTGCATCAACTGGGTCCCAGCACAAGCCTGAGAGAGCAGCACTTGCAGCTGCCTGCCCTGTGCCATGCCTGTGCGGACAACCTGTGGCTTGCCGAGGCAGGAGGATAAACCCAGGGGCAAGGGACAGGAGCCCCTGCCTGCTGCTGCCTCTTCAGGCTGTACCGTGCCTGCAACCTGAGGGCTGTCCCCAGCTGGGCACTTGTACCAGGACATTCCGTAACAAGAGCAAGCACAAAACAACGTCTTAAGACATTTCAGTCCTGATGGCTTTGCACAGCGTCTTGGCAATGACACTTCCTGTGACAACAGAGGATGCCAGAGAGGGACGCATCAGCTTGGGTCTCCATCCATGTCAGCAAGTAAGGGAGCAGGAGCAGTTTCTTCCTGGGCCCTGAGGAAGCGAGAGCCGAGGCAGTTTCCCTGCACTGGTGACCCATGGCGTGCGGTGCTGTGCATCCCGGCATGCCCGGGCCCCTCGCACGCCGCGGAAGTGAGCAGCATGCTGGGAGCCGTAGTCTGGCCTTCGCCTCCGGCCGGCATCGCTCAGCTCCGCACAGCCTCTGGCCTGCCTGCTCCTCTTGTCCTTGGGTAACTCCACGGCTCCGCAGAGCCCCAGCCCTGCAGGGACGCCACGTCCCCGAGTGTTTCGGCAGGCACAGAGCCTGTCATGGGGAGGAGCGGGAAGCAGCATGGGCTGCTGCTGGCACTCTGCTGGTTTCAGCGCAGGGAGGGGACGGTGTGTGGCTCACAGGGAGCACAGGGACTGGTTATCCATGCAGGAGGGGCGCTGCAGTATCCTGCTGTCCATTCTGGTGCAAGCAGGGCAGCTTAAATGTTAATTTGGAGGTCTTGCCATATTAATGGCAGCAACCCTGAGATAATACTGGGGACGCAGCAGCTCCATTGCCATGTGTCTGCTGGTGCATTTGGCATCCTTATTGTGGGCTGGGGTAGGAACTACCCTCCACAGAACTCCCCAAAATGCCCACCCCAGCAGAGCTGCGTGCATGCGCGGGGGTTTGTGTGACCAGAGCTGCCCGAGCATCCTCACCTCCGAGCTACGGGGTGGGGGCTGGCATCATGGCAGGGCACGCAGGTACCAAGGGTCCCTGTGAGGCCACCGCAGGGACTGGGCTCTTCCTGGGTGGGGTGTGAGGCAGAGACCTGATTGCTCTCTTGCAGATGGAGGGCTCTGAAGAGCTGGAGAGCAGCCTCCTGACACAGCCCTGGGCTTCTGTTTGCTTTGGCGAGTCTGCTTTTCTTGCCAAAGCGTGCTTCAGCGATACCGGCTACGTCCTGCTGATCTCTGACCTCAGCAGTGTCTGGTATGAAAGTGCAGACGCTGTGACTGTGGGACAAAGGTCCAAGGTGAGCATCTGGAAAGTCTAGGGACCTGCTTTTTTCCTCACAGCAGCTGATGTCCCAGCATAAACTGCTTGCTGAAACAATGGATGTTCTATCTGACAGGGCTGGGGTGCAAACACCTGGCCTGGGAAGTCCCTGTCTGGCTGAGCACAAGCTCTGTCACCCTGGTTGGAGACTGGGCCAGGCTAGGTGTTTGCTGCCCCAGACAGGGCAACCAGGTGTTCACTGTGGCTGCAGGCTGAGGCTGGCATGCTCATTTCACTTAGGGGCTGGATGTGCAGCTGGTTTTCCCAGGACCAGTGTCCTAAGGAGGAGTTTGAAACAGTGCTGCCTTCCCACCAGTGATGGAGAGAGTCCTGTTCTCATTCATAGCAAGGAACAGACTCCCATGGGGTATCCTGTCAACATGGTCCGCAAAACACATGGTCCGTAACTCATCCTATTACCCAAGCCCTTGTGTCCAGGCCCCAACGTGCCAACCCTGTCTGCCATGTCCACCTGTCACAGAGTGGCTGTGCTGAGCAGCTGGTGGCAGGAGGGGGGACATGCAGTGGCAGCCATCGCCCAGCTCAGGCAGGTTAGCTGAGCTGTGGCAGCTCTCAGACAGCTCTTAACACTTGTGGTGGCATGTAGGGCAGATGTGCTAGTGGAGACCATTGCACCCTGCCTACCACCTGGACCCGCTGTGGGCTGGCAGGACAGGAGAGCCTTCCTAGCTTGTCTGGCCTGGGAGAACCCTAGAGAAAGTCCTGTCATGGGGCTGGAAGCCGAGGCCTAGGTGTGGCTTTTTGCAGTGCTCGGACACACAGAAGTAGTTTGGCTTTTTTCTGTGCTGCAGTTTCTGCTGCTTTTTCTCACTGCTGAGCTCCCTGGGGCATTGCTGTACCCCTAACCTTGTCTTTCCCTAGGAGCTGAACAAGCGGCTGACCGTCCATGTGTCCTCCTTCCTGCA
Source organism: Nesoenas mayeri (assembly GCF_963082525.1). Classification (NCBI taxonomy): domain Eukaryota; kingdom Metazoa; phylum Chordata; class Aves; order Columbiformes; family Columbidae; genus Nesoenas; species Nesoenas mayeri. Next base: position 27,511,779 of record NC_137545.1, read on the forward strand.
CCGCTTGCGCAACTTGATGTGCCCCTTGCTGACAGGGCAGCCGGATGCTGCCACCTCCTTCTCCTGCCACCGTGCTGCCAGCGGGCTCAGCCTGCATGTGAAGAGCGAGCTCTCGGGACTGCCATTCTACTGGGACTTCCACTGCTGCCTTGCTCCTGTGGAGATGGTGAGCAAAGCCGCGGCGAGTTTGGGGAGGGAGACGGCCGAAATTAAGGACTGTCTTCTCATTGTTTGGAGGCTTTGGGGTGGTCTTGTGCTGTGCTGGTGGCTGTAGGGTGCCTGGCTCTGCCTGCTGCTCCTCACAACGTTCACTATCCCTGTTTCTTCCCGTTGAGGTTTTGGCACCCTGGTTTGAGCCTTGCAGTGAGGCAGAGACCGCCCAGCTCTGCTGCTACCAGGGCGGGAGGGAGATGTCCAGTTTGGGATAATGCCCTGCCAGCACCCGCATAGCAGAACGGTGCTGTTCTCCTTTGGTGCATGCCGTGAAGAGCACAGAGCAGCAGGTACCCCCAGAGAACCTGTGGGTGATCTGTCACGATGGAGGGAACTAGAGCGGGGTCTCCCGGCTTTTAAGGGATTGCTTTTATGGCAGGGCTGCCTAACATTTTGGGTTTCAGGAAGCAGTCCCTGTCGCAAACTCAGCACCCAGCGGCAGCACCTCCACCAGACGCGCTGCAGCCGGGGTGGGCTCTGCAGGGCCGGGGCTGCCCGGCCGGCCCCCCTGTCCCCGGCACCCTGGGGCCCTGCAGCCCGGCGCGCACAAGAGGGCGCCCGGCACCCGCTAACGACCTCGGCGGCGGCTCTGGCCCCGGGCCTGCGGCTCCGCTCCGGCGGGCGGCAGCGAGAGGCATTGCCCTAAAGCCCCGACACAGCCCTCCTGCCGGGTCCTGCTGGGGGGCACGTCCCTTTGCCCCCACCATGGCTGTGCTTGGGCATCACAGGGAGGAGAGCGGGGCTCCCCAGCTGCTATGGGGGTGTCTGTCCCTGCTTGCGAAATTGTATTGGGGAAGAAATAAACTCGGGGTCGTGGCTTGGCTCACCCTAGTGACTTGTCCCTCCCTGAGCAAGAAGCAGAGAGGCTGAGCTGAGAAGTTGCAAAGCCCAAGCTCTCCCTTTGTCACGTACTGTCTGCAAGGCACCCACAAGGTGGGGAGCAGTTGGGGTGTTGAGTGTGGCTGGTGTGGATGTGGGAATGGGGCAGCTCTACCCTGCTAAGCCCTACTCAGCAGCCAGCCAGGGGCTAGATGCAGGCACGGAGTCACCTGGCAAAGTTTTGCTTGCCCCGTCCCAGCTCTGCAGTGGATGGTGTCCCTGAGCACCTGGTCAGCTGATGATCATCACCTCTGTGACTTGTGCCTGTGGATGAGCAGAGCACAGAACCCACCGTGGGCTTGCCGCAGGAGCAAGAAGGCTTCATGAGTGATGCTGAGTTTGCTGCCCTCTCACCTGTGGGCTCAGCCTGGCCACAAAGACAAGGGGTGTGCCGGGGTGGGGGCATCCCAAATGGCCTCCCAGGGGCTGCGGGAGGTGGTTGGCAGGAGGCTGCTACCTGCACTTGGTGGGCCAGGGCAGCCCAGCCTGGCTCTGGAGCAGGGGACATGCCCAGGACTCTGCGTGGGGCTTGCACAGCTGTGAGCTAAGAGTGGGCTGCAATGGGGACCTGCAGCCTGCACGAGTCCTGCACACAGGGAGCCATGCTGCTTTTGCTCTCACTTCCCTGGGAAAGTGTCTCCCTTTCCTCAGGCTGCAGTTTGACACCTCAGGTCCTTCTGTTGTTTCACCCATTTGTGGCTGTTCCCTGTGTAGGAAGATGCCTTGGGTTGTGCAGAGCCATGGAGAAGGTCTGGGTGGCATGTTGCAGTCTCTTGGCCTCCTGCTGCACCCCAAATGGCGGGTGGAACATTGCCCACCCTTCCACCATGTCCCCATCTGGCTCTCCCACCCAAACTCTCCCCTACTGTGGCCCCTAGATGTGAAAAGATGGGGCTGGAATGGAAGAACATGTCCCACAGCATCCTGCCTCCCTTCTCCCAGCTCATGTCTTTTGACCACTTTTCACTGGATTTGGGTGAGATGTGGGGTACCTAGGGGAGCCCTGTGTGACCTGGGGTGCAGCTCTTGCTGGTACCCCTGCTTTGACTGTTCCATGGACAGCTATGTGCATCCCTGGGCCTTCCCTAGAGCATCCCTCCTCCCTCCTAGGTGTCCCGTCACCTCGTGCGACCCCTGATTCAGATGAGCCTGGCGCTGCAGTACCAGGTGCAAGAGCTGACCTCCCTGCTGCTCCAGAAGGATGCTGAGATCGAAGACTACAGGGAGAGTGGGGCTGCTCTCAGCAGAGGTGAGGAGGGATGCCCAGAGCCAAGAGAGGAGCAAGTAGAGAATGAGTTTCCTCTGTAGCGTGGGGCTGGCATGCTCTGCTCCCTCTGGCTATTACCCAGCCAGGCTTGTGTTTCATGTTCAGCCACGCCAGCAGCAAGACGGTAGCCAGAAGGCTGGGGAGCAGCCCCTGGGGAGAGATGGGGAGGAATGGTTCTTGACCGGTAGCCGGAGGAGTTGGGGAGTTGCCAAGGGGCTATCCGCTTTGCTGAGAGCACCTGGCTGCTCCCCAGGAGCCGGCAGGGATGCCAGTGAGGGCCAGTCCTGGAGTGGTGTCAGGCTCCCTTCCTGCCCGCAGCTGCTCACGGAGCACTTGGAGAGCAACCAGGGCCTCCTGGCTCTCCCTGCCACGGGAAGCACAGCCGTGCACGTAGGAACCCTGCAGTGGCCAGTCCACCTTGCCATCAGGGGGCATGGCTGGGACGAAGCCCCCTTGGGCAGGACATGAGTCAGGATCAGCCTGGAGGAGCCACCCAGGGGGTGGTTGTCCTCTGTTCATGAAGGCTGGCTGTTCTTTGGGTTGTCCCTTGCCTGCTGCCAGAGGTGATACTTGCCCTTCCATGGGAACCTTGCCCCCTCACCCCAGGGATGTGGGGTCCGATGGGAGCCAACCTTGGATTTGCAGTATCATAATCAGGAAGATGATGTGGTCCAGACCCTGTCCCACGGCAGATACCCCACTCCAGGAGCCTGGATCTGCCCTGCAGCTGCACTAGAACTGTGCGAGTTGCATGCTCTCCTCTCCTGCTGTGTTCCAGCTCTGCAGGGCTCAGAGCAGCCAGGACAACCCAGTTTGGGTCCATGGGCTGATGCTGGTGGGCAGGTGGCCTTTCTTGTCCCTTGCATGGGTAGGAAGCTGGGAGGAAGCTTTGCAGCAGCTCTGCTGAGCAAAGATAGCCAGGGGCTGCTCCAGACAACATTTTAGCAATGATGGGGAAAAATTAGTGCTTTAAAGGAGGAAGCAGAGAAGAATGAGTGATGACAGGAGTTTGTCCCTGTCTTGCAAGAGGAGGACATAGGCTGGCTCACCTCTCCAGAAAAGCAACTGGAGACAAGCAGTCCCCTGTCCCATGGCTGTGCGGTGCTCAGACCCAGGGAGCTTTTTCAAGCTGGGAATGGTGCTGACCATGTCCTGCTACTGCTCCCTGCTCCTGTGTGTGGGAGGGTGCTGGGACAAGTGTGGATGGGCTCTGGGCTCTGCTCCCTGACTGCTGTGTGCATCAACAGGCTCAATCTTATTTCTTCACTTCCCTGCAGTCCTTGCACCTTCTGCTAACTGGGTGAGGTGCCCCTAGCCCAGGCGGCCTGCTGACCTCTCCTTCAGGCTCTGGGTTGGGTATGCTGGAGCAGTTCCCTTGCAGTCCCCTCACCCCATGGGCAGGGGAAGGGGAAGCTGGGGTGGGAGGTCTGGCCTGATCTGCCCAGGCTGACCCTGATCTCCCTTGCAGACCGTCTGCAGACAAAACCCTTCCAGGAGGAGACATTTCAGCAGAACTTCATGGCTGAGGTAAGAAGTGCTGCAAGTCCTCCCTCTTTCAGCACAGGGGTAGTAGGAAGCTGGAGCTAGCAGCCCCAATGTGAGCTGTGCCTGGCTGGACTTGCCTGAAGAGGGGTAGTTAATGCCCACTGGCTCTCCCACAGCCCTCCTTGCATCCTTGCACCTGGTCTGCAGGGTGAGCAGAGCGGGGGGCACGCCTGGTATGGCTGCATCGGGACATTTGCACTGTGTTTTGTCACCCTCTCACCACTGCTGGCAGTTGCCAGGGATGGGAACTGGGCTGGCTGCTCTGTGGGAGATGCCATCACTGGGGCATCCTCACCTGCCTCCCGCACTTGCCGCGGACCTGACACACTGATGCTGATGGCAGGTAGGGAGCAGGTGAATGAGGAGAAGCCATCTGCTCCATTTCATTCAACTGCTGCCTTTAGGGGTGGTTTTGCAGTGGTATATTGCGGGGACAAGTGCCTTTCAGCCTATTATCTGTGCTGTGCCCACCGATCTCCCTTTGGCAGGCTCAGCTCTGAAATCAGACACATGCTTTGGAGAAACCAAGGCTGGAAGGAGAAAGTCTTTCCTCTGATCCTTTTTCATTACTGGAAATAATCACAGAAGCACTAAAATGATTCAAACCAATGTGGCAAGATCAGAAACTATTGATGCCAATTGAGGCAAAAAGACTCAGGATGTGTCTGAGTGTTCCTGTGCTCATTGTGAAGGTGCAGGAGTGGGGGGCAGTGGTGTCTGCTGGGGACCAGAGTGTCAGCCAGGGTGTCCATGGTGTCACATGGGCTTTGGGAGGACATCGCTTTGTGAGATACAGGCTGATGCTCTTGCACGGCCAGTAACAAACCATCTGCAGAGTTTCTAAAAATTAGAGATGATCTATCTTTTATGAGAGAAGCATTGCATCCAGCACAGGCAACTTTTGTTTCCCGACAGTTATGATGGATAGAGATGAATTCACTGCTGGACTGCATCTTGGAGGTTTCCTAGGCACCAATGATCATGACCAGATTACATTCACCCTGGGCAAAGAAAGGACATTCCTAACCAGTAATTTATATCCTTCATGCTTTGAAAGGGCTAATTTCCCAAAGCAGGGGGAAAATTATGAGTGAAATCAACTTGAAGGAAACATTTAGATAGAAAAATGTGAATGAAAATGGTCAGCTCTTTCAGAAGAATTTCAGAAGCCACAAAAAGCCACAATTCCACAATCAAGAAAGAGGGCAGTGCTGGCCGAGAGCCTGTTCTGGTTCAGCAGCAAAGTGAAGGCAGCAATTAGAAATAAAAGAGCAGTTTATAACAAATGGGAGAGAGGGAGTAGATAGCAATCAATATAAATTTGAAATTATGAAGTGTAGAAAATGGATAACAGAAGCTAAAGACATCAGGGAAAAATCATGGAGGAGGACAGAAGGAAAGGCTTTTATTTAGTGCAGTAGGAGAAAACCCCAAGCTCCTAGCAAAGGGATAAGCTTATTAGTAGACAGAGGTGGTAAAATGATTGATACTGGAGCAGACATGGCAGAAGCTGTTGGTAAATATTTTGGTGCTGTTGCTGGAAGGATGCAGGCGGATGTACCAGGATTGGGGGATGATAGTGTGTCTTTGTCCAAGGGATGACTGAACATCATCTTCTAAAGATGAATGTCAGGCTTGAAACTCAGTGTTCTCTGAGAGCTGGTAGGGTGCGGGGCATGCAGGAAGGTGCTTGGTGTGCAGCATCAAGCAACACCACGCAAAAGGAGCGGATGGGGAGCTCATCTGGCAGAGACTGAAAGATGGGAGGGCAGCTGTGCTGTATGTCCCGAGAAGGGCCCAGGAGCAGTGTTTTGGAGCCAGAGCACTAGACGGGAAATGGGAGGGTTTGGGTGATGCTCACCCTCTGCATCCCCCGGCAGCCAGGTCTGTGCATCAGCTGCAGGGAAGAGGCTGGTGGAGGGATGCAGCTGTGTGTTCAGTCTGCCGGAGGGGATCTGTTCTCTCTGCATTCATCCCGTTGCTTTATAAACCTGCTGATGATGCTTTTGGCCTGTGTACCATCCTGCGGCAATAAGCTGTGATATGCAAGCAGCTGCTGCCTTTGGTTTGAACGTGGCACCCTGTTGTTCCTCCTGATGCTTCCTAGGTCTTGTGTTAGTGAGGAACACCAAACATGGCTTTGCAGCTCTTCACCACCGAATCCGGCTGTTCACCCTCATCTCCTCTCTTTTCCTGCAGCAGAAGGGTGGGCTGGATTATCTCGTTGTCTCTGGGCAGGTATTTTGGAGCCCTCAGGTAACTTTGTACTCCATTTGCCATCTCCAAAAAGCAGCAGCATGCGGGGCTGAGGTCCCTCAGGAGCATGCTGCAGGGGTCTGGGAAGGATGGGACCGACTCTTCTGTCTAGATTTTCAAAAAGATGCCAGACAATCAGTGTAGAGTCACAGGAATGAATTGAGGACTGGGGAGAGAGCCCAGCATTGAGAGGCTTGGAAGGGGAGAGCTCTGTCTAACTTATTAGGGAGAAAATCGAGATGCGCCTTGATTACAGTGCATGAGGGTCTTTACAAGGAGAAAATGCTGGTTAGTGAAGGCCTCTCTTTAATCTCGCGGAGAGCAGCAGAACACAAGCCAGGGAGCAGAAGCTGGAGCCAGGCAATTTGAAGCTAGGACAGAGGCACTTGGGTTTGCTCCTGTGGGCGATTAGTGATTGGGGCATGTTCCCAAGGGCAGTAGTTGATTCTCCATCTCTTGATGTCTTCAAAAGTGGGCTGGGAGCCCTCCTGGAAGAAAACCAAGTCTCTGGGCTCAGTCTAGGGATGTGAGTGGTTGAATGTCAGTAGACAGGAGGTCAGGAGGAGAGATCTGAGGGTCCTTCCAGCCTCTCCTTCTGTGAAATGGTGCTTCACGTTGTGGATGTTTGATAGCTGGTAGGAAAGGGGCTGTGATGGTGTGGCATGGGGCTGACGGGATGTGTGAAAACACTTCATAGCTTTGCTCACATCCGAAAACTTTGCCATATTCCCCACTGAGAGGGAAGAAGAACCTGACAGTCCCCCAGGGCAAATCTGCACGGGGATGCTCTCTCCTTGGCTTAAAAGTGTCCTTTCCCTGGGCTTGCATGCACTCAGATGTCCATGGCGTTCTAACTAATTGTGGGGAGTTTTCCAGCAAAGTCCTGGGAATATTTATCTAGGAAACAACGCTTTCACACACATGGTTTTTTGGCAAGGGTTCACTGCTGAGCAGCTGCCTGGGCTTAAGCAGAGCTGGAGGGAGAGCAGCATCCATGCATGAGCCAAGGCAAAGCCGGCACCTTTCATTGGCAGTCCCCAGGGTTTGCGCCATGAAGGGAAAGAGCAGGCAGACAGAGAGTGCTCAGCACCCTGGGGCTACCCTAACACCCTTCCCAGCAGCCTAGCACCTAGTGGCTTGGGGTTATTTCATCCCTGGGTGTCCCTGTGAGTTACAGCGATTACCCTGCGGGGCAGTGTGGGGTGCCCATTCATGGGTTTTGAGAGCTTTGCCCCATCCTGGATACAGTCGGCATTTCATGATACAGCTTCTGCCAGAGCCCGTTGTCCTCCTCCCCAAGGAGAGCGGAGGCAGGGGCACTATGCAGAGCCATGCCCTTCGCCTTGAGGGGAGGGCAGGGACAGGTATGCTAGGGACAAACTAAACGATAGCATCAGTACAAATATAGCTCCACGCCTCAGGATGCTTCACCCTGCGTATTTTTATCTGCTGCGGCTGACGTGCGGAGGTGGCTGCTCCGCACCTCCGCAAGCCCAGCGCGGGACCTCGGCAAACAGGACGCAGAGGGTTCACGGCTCGACCCTGGGGCCAGCGAGGAGGAGGAGGATGTGCCATCAAAACAAGCAACGCCAGAGAGGAAGATAAACAAACAGGCGGCTTCCAGCACAGCCCTGGCTGAGGGTGAGCAGGAGCCTTGGGGCTGGGGCTGGCGGTGATGCCGATGGCAGTGCCGGCTGACGTCAGGGGGCCTGGGGGTCAGTGTCCCTCTTATTGTTCCCTACCAGGACTGGGACGGGGGCCAAGCGCCCATCCCCCTCCTTTGAGGGGACATGGGCCAGCAGGGCAGGTGGAGGGCGGCTAGGGTGCCTGCTAGGGCCACTGACCATTGCCACCCAGGGGTCCAGCCTGGCCCTGGCACCTGCCTGCAAACTGCCTGCCAACAGTGCCCTGCCTCTTCTTTTTAATAGGCAGTAAAAATAAGCCCCAGGGAGTGGAGCTGCCACAGTCTGGCCAAGGATAAAGGCAGCGGTGGGCCATGCATTTTGCAGGGTGGGGATGACATCCCTCAAACCTGTGCCAGCCCAGGGCTGTGGGGAGGAAGCGGCCCTTTTGCTCCTTCCAAAGGGAAGTGTTTTTAATTAGCACAAGGTAGCTGTGGCTTTGCAGCTGTGATGAGGCCAGAGCAGGGCTTGTGGCATGGATGCCATGAGGGCTGCACACACATGGTGCATGGCCCAGGGGAGAAGATGGCACGGGCTCTTGGCTAGGCTGGACTCCCTCGGTGTGGGACCAGAGGAAGAGCTAGTGGCCATGGCACTGTCACTAGCAAGGCTGAACGGTGCAAAAGTTGCAAGGTCCCCAGCAGGTTGGGCTTGGGGCAGAGGTGGTGGCATGAGGCTGGCTTTTGGGGATATTTGAATGAGTGGAGCAAGCCCACATCTACAGCCAAGCCTTGGTGCTTGTGTCTTGATTGATGCTGGTAGTAGGTCCCTGCTTTGTTAATGAACAAGCCTTGATCACCCCATTCATTGCTGCCCTGGAAACCCAATGGGCTGTGGCAGTGCTGAGGTGAGCGGGACACACACTGGGCAGGACACACCTGCACTCAAGGACCTGCACACTGCTGCAATCAGGAGCAGAGAGCCGCTTGTGCTCAGCGTGTGTGTGCAAGAGCACGAGTGTGCGCACAAGAGCAGGACTGTTCATGCCAGCACTGATGGTTGCAAGGTGCAGAGTGCCACATCTGATGGCTGAAGGTGCCAGGGTCCAATGCTTTGTGCCCACCATGGGGCATTTGGGGAGGAGCATGGGTGCTCATCACTTTGTGGAGTCTGATGCCGTATGGGCACTGGCCCCCCGCAGTGTTCTCCATGGAGGTGCATGGCAGGCGGCACTGCGGCATTATTTATTTATTTGCTGAGGCTCGATCAGGTGAAGGAGGCCCAGCCAAGATGCACTTTCTGGGCTGCCACCAGCAGCCACAGGCTGTTTGCACAAGCAGTGAGTCAGTGGAGCTGCACGCTGCTAAAACCAGACTTGGCATGGGCACCTCAGGGCAGCAGCCTGCCCAAAATAGTGCTCAGACCATGGGCAAGGAGCAAGCCCCCAGCAGCCAGGCTGGGACTGGGCTGATGACGATTACTCCAGCTCTTGCATCTGCCAGGGATGGGGATGTGCAGCAGTAGCAGCTGCTGTCCTGGAAGCCCCACACGAATACTCCTGTTGGGGATGCGAGGTGGTTCACAGCCTGACCCCCTGTGCTGCAGCTGTGCCTGGCCACAGCTGTGGTGCCTGGGCCAGGTACAGGCAGCTGCCTGCTTGGTCCCAGCTCCACTTCAACCCAGAATCACCTGGTGACTTGTCTGGGGATGGAGGGATGGGCAAATGCTATCACAGCCGGCCTCTCTGGGGCACCACACAGGCCCTTGGTTCTGCAGTGGCAAGTGGTCTGACATGTGCAGAAAGCCTTCCTTTGCAGTCCACATCTTCCTCATCCTCTCCGTGCCATGCCATGATGTGCCATGCCATGCTGTGCTGGATGCCACTGCAAGCAGGCAGAGGGGTGTCACAGGCTGTCTGGCAGAAGGGGCCAGATCCTGCTCTTGTGGGAGGGGCCCCAGCCTGTGTATGGGCACTGGCCATGCGGTGCTGCCGAGGAGCAGTTCAGCTCTGGGGATGATTGATCTTGTGTCAGCAAGCAGTGGTTTGAGCCAGTGCCAGGCCTCAGCTTAAATGGCAGCATTGAAGGGGGAGAGCCCCTTCCCCCTCCGGAAAGCGGACCGGCAATTCCCCCACCACCGCCCCCGGCCCCGCTCCCACATCTTGGGCATCACTGGCCCTCTGGCCGCAGGCAGCTGCCTAGGCCCTGGGGAGCCTGGAGGGGGGCAGTGGGGAGCATGCAAGCATCTGGGGTTCCAGCCTCGCTGGGGCTGTGTTTGAGTCAGAACAGAGCAAAGCAGGGATGCAGGGACAGCTAGCAAGGGAAAGGTGCGGGGCACGGTCTGTCTGCCCCTCACTGCTGTGCCCTGCAGCTGCCTGTCCCAGCCCTTCGAGTCAGGACGTGGCAGCGGCTCCTACAGGCAAAGGAGAACAAGGTAGACTTTGAGGAGACTCTAAAGCCACTGCACTGTGTCAGCAAGGGACATGGTGGCTTCTCTGTCCCCATCTGATAGATGATGGCATTGCCATCCCTGCCGGCTCTGCTGGCCATGGGCAGGGCAGAGGAGCCTGCACCCCCTGCGCTGCCTTGCCCATCTCCCTGCGCTCCTGCTGTGCCCAAAACAGGCTGCCAGGTTTATTCACCATGTCCCTGCATGTCCTGAGCCCTTACCCACATCCCCCCATACCCTTCAGCTCTACCCTTTCCGCTGTGCTTTTTTCAGTGTTTCTGAGAGCTGCTCCCTCCCTATTCCTCGGGCCAATGCCCAGCTGTGCCAGCCCATGCAGAGGTGTTACCAAACAGCTGGACACATCTGGGCAGGCAGCAGCATCCCGGGGGCACAGCCATCAGATTCCTGAGGCTGCCTGCTCCCGCTCTGCTTGGATTTTCATGTCCTATGTATCAGAGTAAGGAAACAGGGCCATTCATGTATTTCTCTCTCTATTTATACCTCTCCCTTTCCGTATTTAGTGTGCGCGCAGGCAGAGGGTGCAGTGAACGCCAGGGCTACTGATGTTCTTGGCTCCAGCACCGGCTGGAATTTTGTCCTGGAATGTATCCTGAACCACTCTGAAAACACGAATAAATCTCTGTGTGTGTTGTGTGTGTGTGTACACAAATACATAGACAATGTATAGACACAGAGCCATATAGGGCGTTTGTGAGCTTTGCTATTTAAAGGAAGGAGTAGTTAAAGGGCTCTCGGTGAGGCAAACACCTCTGGATCAAAGGGATGCAGGGTGCTCTGCTAGCAGCCAGGTACCTTGGGAGAGAGGTGGCCATTGCTTTGTCTTCTCCAGGGAGCTGAAGTCGCTCTGTTGGTGACATACCCAAGGTAGCACAGCCAGCCAGCCTCAAGCAGTGCTCTGATCTCCTGGTGGCTGCATTTCATGGAGCTGTCTGCTCTCTGGTCAGCAGTTTCCCAGTGAGAGTCCCAGAGAGTCAGCTCTTGTGCTGCGGACCCAGGCTGCAGAACCTGGTGTGTAGCTGGGTGGAACAGGGCAAGGACATCAGCTCCTCTGAGGCATGAGGTGGTCCAGAGCTTCTGGAGGGCCAGGGATTGCCTCCTGAACATCAGCTGGTGCTCTTGGCTGCTGAGAAAAGATGACAATGTAGAAATGGAGAAAACAGATGTTGGGTAGCAGGTCCCAACTTGGTGCTGGTCTGAGAATCTCCTTGGGGTGGGGGAGCACCTGGTGCTCCTGGCTCTCTGGGAAAGATGATGAAAAGGGCAAAAGAGAAATCTGATCCCAGATCCTAAACAGGATGCTTGGCCATGCCAGGAGGGCAGCTCCTCAGGAGGCACTGGCAGCTGCCTTGCTGGGGATGCTGAACGAGGGCCCGGTGGGAGTACTGCAGGGTCTCTCAGCACCCTTTGGCTGGGGAGTGGATGTCTTATTTAGCCCAGCTCAGGGTCACACCAGCTTTTTGCCTTCTGGGTGCTGAAAAATCTGATAATTTGGGCCGAAAATGCCCACATTTGGTCTCTGGCCAAAGGCGATGTGTTTGTGGGTGGGGGAAATTGGAGCAAATTCCTGCTGTGAGTCCTGCACGTGTGCACGGGCGTGTGGATAGGGGAAATACAGTTTTCCTTTTGAAAAAAAAAAAAGCCCCGCTTATTTTTATACAGAACTCCAGAAGGGCTGAAGGTGGAAACTTGGCCTGTCAGCAGCTGTCGCAGGGGAGCAAGTCCCTGCCTGAGTTTGGGGGGAAACCACAGCTGGGTGTTAATGGGACTGTTAATGAATTAATGTTGGCTGCTGGGGGCCGGGGAGGGAGCCCGACTCAGCGGGATGTGTGTGCAGAGCCCTGCCCGGCACACAGGCTCCAGCTCCCGGCACGGCTGCAGAAAGCCCCAGCCTTGCGAGCCATGTGCTTGGGTAGGTGTGAATCTCCCCTTCCAGTCATGTCTTGCCCTCTGGGTTGTGGAAACACTTGGTTATGTGTCCCTGTTTCGGGGAAGGGGGTCCCAAACCATGGAGCATATGTGCAGCCAGTGTGGGTGTGTTATCTTTTTACTGTGGGCATCTGCTGCCTGAGCTCGTGGTATTGCTTAATGCTGGGTCTCCTCGGCTGCTGAAACCAAATCTTTAAAGAAATTTAAAGAAAACAGCAGGGAAGTGAAATCCCCCCCAGGTTTATTTATGGGTTGGAGAGCTTGTGCTGCTCAGTCAGTGCAACATCTGCAGTAGCACTGGTCTTGGCATGGCACTGCCCATCTGTAGCCCTTCTTGGCGTTATTTCTCTTGCTGTCTCCACCAAGATGTGGAGGAGCACCCACGTGAATGTGTTGAGCACAGCCATACCCCGTGCTGTGGGCTCAGCAGTACATTTGCACAGCTGTCACACCTGGCTTGCTGGGGACAGCTTTGGAGAAGGAGGAGGTCATGCTCACCCAATGCCAGCATGGTAGGGGTGCGGTGGGACTGACGAATAGCACCATAACCTGGTTTGACTAGAAATGAGAGGGAAAATGCAGAGAGGATCTGGGAAAGAGAGAGCAAATACTTCTCCATGGACCTCTGCTGCTGTTTGGCTTCGGGCTCTCTTAGTGAGATCTCAGCCATGGGGAAGCCTGTGGCATCTCCTGGGTTTTCACCCTCTGGTACCAGATAGCTGTTGAACCAAGAGGAAAGAGTGACCATCCTTGAGGGAAGGATGACCATGCTGAGGAAGGGATGGCAATGTTAAAGAAGGGATGTCCATGCTGAGGAATGAAAGATCACACCAAGTAAGGGATGTCCATGCTGGGGAAGAGAAGACCATGCTGAAGTAGGGATGACCATGTCCAGCATGGGACTGTGGATGGACAGGTTCCCCAAAAGAAGATGCTGCTATGGATGGAGACAGAGCCTCCTCGTCTGTTAGGAGAAGGGCTGGAAGAGTCTGAGCTCTCGGGAGTTCTGCTTGCTTCCCAAGGATGCTGTGCTTGCAGCCGGGCTGCAGATACTCTGCCAGCTCTGGTGTTGGATGTCTGTAGGTAGGTGCAGGCAGACCCTCAACCCAGTAAGGAAACTCCCCTGGGCTGGCAGACCCAGTACCTTTCCCAGGGCCCTGTGCTGGTTCTTTGGGAAAAAGCTCCAAGTGTGTAGCCAGTATCTGCTGCCCAGTGCTGAACCTGGCCGGTGGGTCTGAAGACCTGGAGAGGGCAGTACGTGGGCTCCTGGCACAGGTGGGCTCTATACAACCAGCCCCCCATGCTGGAGAAGGTCCTTCGTAGGATCCCAGACTCCAGCTTGGAGGGGCTCTGAGGCTCCTCTGTGCCCAGCTGCCAGCTCTTGGGGGCCAGCTGTGGCTCCATTTGGCCTAGAAGCCTTCCCAACCCCATCCCAGACAGACGGATATCCCAAAACCCACTGGTCCCGGGAGGCCCCACTCTGGGTCCCTCTGGCTGAATGAGGTGGTGTGCGTGTGTCCAGACTGTCCCCTCCTGTGACTGTACAGTACACACGGCTAAATATATGTCTGTGCAGATACAGGAACTCAGAGGGGCAGAGTGATGCTCCCTTTCTATACCTCTTTTCATGGGGAGAGCTAATGAGATTCATGTCATTAAAGGTCTGATGTTTTGTGGGATGGGAGCCTTTTAAACGGGATGTGTCCTGGCTTAGTCATGGCAAATATTTACCAAAAAAAAAGAAAACAAAAAAGAAAAAAAAGGAACATAACGTATAAAATTAGAGTTCTGAAAATAGTATTCAGAGCAAGTGAGAGAGAGGAACCTAAACCAGAAAATACAGCCCAGTTTGTTCAGGAGTCAGGGGAAAAAGAGAGACCGAGGGGAAAAAAAAAAAAAAAAGCCAGAGATAAAACGAGAGAAACCTCGGCAGTAAAAACAGCATCTTGGTAAATAGACTATTAAAAAATTCTGACCTGCTTTATGGCTTTCTTGGCTGCCATTCAGCTGTGCTGCCCTGACCGGCACGGAGGGAAGGTAGCAGGAGCCGGAGTCTGTGTGGATGCTCGGAGCCCCGGGACGCGGCTGCCCCCCCGCCGAGCAGCCGCGCGGGGTGTTAAATTTAGCCACATAATGATGGCCCTGAGGAGGCAGCCTTTTGTAGCCACACTGTAATTACTGCCTCGCTTATAAATTTTATTTTTCTTATTATATTTCCTCCTCCACTGGGGAAGGGGTGGGGGGGTCTCCCACACCCCCATCAAACCCACAGCTCCCCGGGGAGCAGGGAGTACCGCTGCGGGGATGGAGCAGGTCCATGGGATGGAGGGGAAGGTGGGAATGGCTGCCTGAGCCCTGTGCCACCCTGTGCCTCTCCCCTGCCCCAACACAGCGCTCAGCCCTGCATTTGGAGACTGGGAGAGGCATTGAGCTAACCCTACCATGATATGGTCTTCAAAGCCCAAAGCATGGCTGTTTTGGCCCCCTTGAGCCTTAGCATCACCCTCTCAGGGTGCTTGGGAGATGGGCTTGTGCAGGCAGGACCAGGAAGTTTCCAGCAGGTCTGCAAGCCTGTGGCACAACTAGGCTGGGGAGGTAGCCGGGACCCTCACTAGATGCAAGAACTGTCTGTCTGTACCCACTTGATGGGTCACCAGCTCCAGCCCTGCTCATTGCAGAGGTGGGAAAGACAAAAAGGGCGAGAGGATGGCTCCTCTCCGAGCTGGTGCAAGTGGGGGACAGCTTCAAGCCAGGCAAGAACGTGCCAGAAAAGGTCTTGTTCCCCTCTTGTTTTCCCAAAACAAAGGAAGTAACCTTGCATTGCTGGAAGTCGCGTGCTCGGGCTGTGCTGGCTTGTTATCATCCGATAACCCGGCGACCCAGGAGCTGCCCTGCTCCTCACCCGTCGAACCCACACTACGGGATGCGAACAGCTTCCGCATGAGCTGCCCTTTGCACAGATCCGTTTTCCGCTCCCCAGGCTGGGAGGGGACAGTGACGGGGGCTGCAGTGGTGGCCCTGGCCGGCCCCAGGCTCACGATGTGCTGCGCACCATGTGCTGGGAGGGTAACCTGCTCATGCAGGTGATGGTGGATGGTGAGGGCAGAAGAAATGCAGAGGTGTCAGGTGCCTTGGCATGGCCTGGGTGCTGCCATTCTGTGCAGGGCATGGAAGGAGATTTGGGGCTCTGCTGTATCTCACTTTGCCCCATGCAACCTCCCCGAGAGCACCATGGCAAGGCTCTGCTGTGGAGCAGGGTGGGCATTGTATGAGGCTGGGGTCCCTTGGTGCACGTGGTGATGCCTTCAGGGAAGGTACCCTTGTAAACTGCTGAGAAAGGCAGTGCAGCACCGTGGCTGCCTGCTTTCCCTTCCAACTCTGTCCCTTCTCCTAGGCTCATGCCTTGGAGAGGGAGCAGTGGTGCTGAGGCACCATAGGGGCTTTGATGGGGCTGGTGGTCAGGATGATGTTCATCCATCACTGTGGGGAGGTGTTTGGGGAAGCGTCTCCTCGGTGGAGGTGTGCATAGGGGACATGTGGGACCACAGCAGTCCCTCCCAGCTGTGCCCAGGGGAGCCAGCTCATCGCAAAGCAGCCCCTTTCTCCTGCCCTGCACTATAAGGGCTCTGTTCAGCACTATGATGACCTGAGGCAACCTCCATCCCTCGGTCGAGTACTGATTTCAGGGCAGGTGAAACAATACTCAATCAACTCCTTTAAAGCCTCCCGACCTGCAGCCCCATGGACGTGCTGGTCTCCGTCCCTCTCTCATCTTCTGCGGGCACACCAGGGGCTAGCGCGCTGGCCGGCTGCCTGGGCACAGGGCTGCCTTGGCTGCTGGCCAGGAGGCTCCTAGCCCACCTGAGTCCGTGCCCTGACCCTCCACCCCACTGTGGGGTCTGTGGCTTGTGCTGGGTGCCAGGGATTCAGCATCGAGGTTGTCATGGGAGCCCTCAGGGACAGTGGCCACCACCTCACCAGAGGTGGCTTGGGAGCCCAGGTGTAGAGAGCGCTGGGGACCAGGAGACAAAGTGCCCTTTCAGCCCAGGCCCTGGAAAGCTGTGTGTGTCTGTGTGAGGAGTTTGAAGCCCTCAGCCCCAGGGAGAGGAGAGAGCGCGGGCTGGCTCCATCCCCGCCAGGAGCCAGGAGCCAGCCCCGCACGTGTGCCTCTGCGTGTGCCTCTGTGTACTGGAGGCTTATGCATTTCCGTCTCGGTGTATTTATGTACGTCATGTGCGTGTCTTACTCATCGCAGTGTTTTTCTTTCCTTGTTCTTGGGTCTTTCCCCCACCTCCACCATGGATCTATAATTCTTTTGGCATTTTATTATTTCCTTTTTTTTTTTTTTTAATTTCCAGTTTTGGAAGTTGTTGGCTGCTTAGGAAAATAAACTGTATTTTTAGTGCTTGCCTGCAATGCTGCTGATCCTGCCTGCCCCTGCTCATCGCTTACTCACTATTTGTTTAAGCTTTTATTTTCCCCTTCTCCCCGTGCTGGGCTGTGGGGGCAGCCAGCAGCACGCTGGAGCTGAGCAGCACTGCGGGAGCACAACAAAGTTGTCAATGAGCAAAAGGCAGCTCCAATCTGGCCTTTATTGAGGTCTGGGCTTGTGTAGCACTGGAGCAGCCTTCCCTGTAATCAGCCAGCCACGAGAGCTGGCCAGCCTTGTAATAAAGCAGCTCTATATTTATTTGTTCTGTTTATACCCTACTCTGTAATAAGTTGGAAGCTCTCCCCACTCCCCCCATTTTCTTTGGGAAGCTCCTCCAGGTCTCCGAAGGGATCTGCTATCCCACATGCAGTGGATGCTCGTGGCCCCGAATCCTATGAGCACCTCTGGCCATATCTGGGCCAGGCGCCTCTTGCTCCATGTGCCCCACACACACCCTGTGCCCACCATCCCCATCCTTTCCCCAGCATCCCAGCCCTGTTCCCCCACCCAGACAGCCCCTGCAGCTCTCCTGGTACTCCACATCCCCCCAGGGCCCCCTCTCCCCATCTCCGCCACCCCCAGTGCTGCCTCTACTAGCCCCTCTCCTCCCCCTCTCTATTTCAACCTTGGGTCTTTTTAAAATACGTTCATTAAATGGAGTTCAGTGGCCCTTTTCCCGGCGAGGCTGGAACACTGACAGCCTGTTTGCCCGTGTGTCTGTAATTAAACTCAATCTCTGGGTGAATACAACAATGTGACTGCACAGAATAATTCCTGGAGATCCTGACGCCAAGGAGGAGTGTGGCCTGTGAGCAGCCCATTCACGCCTGGCTTTCTATAAATACTTTACTATGTGGCACTAAGAAAACTTCAAGCCCTTTTTTCACCCCCCCCCCCCCCTTTTTTTTTTTATTAGTGCTACATAATATAGTAATTGTGCGACTAGAAGGTCCCCCCGTGCCTGCCTGGGTTCATGGGCCTGGGTGTGACCTCAGGCTGCACCGGCCGCGTGCAGGAGCCTGTCGCCGTGCCCAGGGACCACTGTACCCAGGGACTGCTGAACCCAGGGACCACCGTGCCCAAGGACCTCCATACCCAGGGACCACTGTGCCCAGAGACTGCTGTACCCAGGGACCACCGTGCCCAAGGACCTCCATACCCAGGGACCACTGTACCCAGGGATCACCATACCTAGGGACCACCGTGCCCAGGGATCACCATGCCCAGGGATCACTATACCCAGGGACTGCTGTGCTCAGGGACTGCTGCACCAGCCTTGCCGAGGGGATGCTGGTGGCCCAGGGCACACTCCAGCTCAGAGCTGGGAGGATGTGGTGGAATGCTGTGCCAAACCAAAGGGCTTACACCCCTAAAATCTTTCCTGGTTGTATCCCTGCTGGCAGCAGTGCTGTCCTGGAGGTGTGCGGAGATGCAGTTGGATATCAGGGCAGAGAGAGGGAGGATGGATCTGTGGGAGCATCCCTAGATACCCATAGCCTTCAGCATGGCTGCTCCTCAGGTACCAGTCTGGGAGCTCTCTGGCCCGGGGTCCTTAGGAAGCCCCAGAGCAGCTGCTCCTCATCCTGCCCAAGGACAGGGAGGAGCTGAGTGTCCCAAGTGCGGTCACATCCCACCTGCCGTGCTTGTGACTTCTTGTGGCCCTGCCTGCCCTTCTTTCCCCTAGAGTCCACTGCTGGCATGGTTGGAAAGATGCTCAGGCACCCCAGCTCCCTGGGCAATCCTCCCTCCAGCTCTGTCAGTTCATCAACTGCCGCTTGCTCAGAGGGGCTAGAGCCAGTCAGTACAATTTTCCCCAGCTGTGGGGTGTGCCAGCCCCATGCATCCCCCTGCTCCCTACACAGCATCTCTCTGCTCGCTCACAGGGCACCACAGCCACACATGCCTGGCACAGTGCAGGTGCCACAATTGCAGAGTGATCACCTCCCTGCCTGCCTGGCTCTTGTTCCATGTTTTGGGACCTCAGGGTTGCAGAGAGAGCAGGGCTCCCATCTCACTGTCCTGGGCTGCTGGCGCGCTGGGGCACAGAGCCTGGGGACATGGGCTGGAGATGGGCATGCCACCCCAGCCTTATCAGCTGGGGCATGCCTGGCATGGTCCTGGCAGGGTTGACAAGAGGATATTGCTGTGTTTGCGTGGCCAAGAGTAATATTAGGTCCTTGCACTGTGCTAGTGTTTCTGAAAGCCACAACGGGTGTTGATATTCATGAACCCACTCAGCCTCATACATATTCATATTGTATCCCTCAACTGCATGGTCCCTGCCTGTTGATGTTCACCTGCTTGGCAGTGCAGTGCCCAGGATGGTGGCGCCATGCAGAGCTGAAGGTGCCAACCTGCCACCAGCCGGAGCTGAGCACGTGGTGCTGGGAATGATGGCCCTGGGTACTGGCAGAAGCTGAGTTTTGGGGTGCTTCTGCCATGGGGATCTAGGGACTGGCTCTCCCTGGGTGCTGCCCTACTTTGTGGCTACCCAGTTGAGCTTGAAGCTGGGCACAGCCATGCGTAGTGCCTGGGAACAGGGACCCTCTAGTGTCCCTGCTATCTCCTACAGGCTTGCATTGTCTCCAGCCCCTGGAGCCCTAACCCTGCCTGGCACCCCTGCCTGGTGAGGCACTCCCTAAACCTGTCCTGTCAAAGCTGCCCAGTGCCTCTGGAGACTCTTTGTCAGGGTCTGAGCCTGGTGATGCAGAGCAGAGTGCTGGGAGGTTCTCAGGTACCTCTGTTCCTTGTAATGCTCCATCCCTCTCTCCGTTTCTGTCCCTCTCTGACAGTTTTGCTGGTGGTGTCGCCTTTGCACAGCCACCTAACTGCCGTGCTTCCCAGATTTATTTTGTAGGAAAATCCAAAATCCCCCTAGCCCTCCACACCAGGAGCTTGGAGCCCAAAGGAGACAAACTGGAGGCATTTGCATCCTTGTCACCTCCATGCTGCTGGGAAATGGGTGTCCTGGGTGTCAGAGCCGCAGGGAGGTGGCTGAAGCTCTCCAAGCTGTCCCTGCAGCCCCATGGGACAACTCATTGCTGTCACTCCCCCATGCAATGCTGTGGGCTGCTCTTGGAACCTAGAAGCACCAAACCGTGCACTGCACCCATGCGGTGCCAGGCTTTGAACTCTCCTGGTTGTCACACTTGCAGGTAGAAGGGGACAGGGACGAGCAGAGCAGGCAGCATGCACCCGCCTGGCTGGGTACTGCTGCTGGCTCTGTGCTGGCGGGTCTGGGAACAGCCCGTGCACTGGTGTGTGACAGTGACGCAGTAGATGGCGCCCGGTCTCCAGTCAGTGTCCACCTGACGGCTCCGCTGCTGCCGTGCATGGGGCCGCAGCTCCAGCCCTGCATCTCTGCAACTCCAGCACTGTGTCACTGCAGCCCCAGCACTGCTTCTCTGCAACCCCAGCACTGCACCTCTGCAGCCCTGGCACTGCATTTCTGCATTGCCCTGCCTGCACTCCCAGTGACAGGGATGCTCTGAGCAGCGGGGCTGGAACCAGCATTGTGCTCTTGCCCTGGTTAGCAGTGCAGAAGGGAGCCATGTAGGGGCTGTAACAGCAGGGATGCCAGGTGGAGTGGCCAAGGAGCTTTCCCCCATCACCACAGCTTCAGTCCCAAGTGAGTTTGGAGCAGGGTTGTTCCTGCCCTGGGTTTTCCTGCTGCACGGATATCTCCAAGCTCACCACTCTCATGGTGATGGATCAGTGGGGTTAAGCCCCAAATTTGGGGGTTCTGGGCCTGTTTTCTGCTTTAGGAAGGTGACAAGGAGGGTAAAGGTTTCAGTGGGAGCAGTGTAGAGCTGGGTATAAGGTTCCAGCTCATCAGCCCCTGCTGGGGCAAGGCAACAAAGACTGGAACTACTTGGGTGCTGCCCAGTGCAGTGCAGGGAGCAAACAGCATCAGTGGTGATGGCAAACTGCCACAGCTCACCTCCTCCCTCATCGTTTATTGCTTACTCCTTGCCAAGGACTCTCTATTTGCCTATTCGTTTATGATCTTACTGAAAAACTTGTTGATATTAGAGATTTTCCTAAAATCCCTGCTCTCAAAGTGATGGGATTATAAGAAGAGGTGAGTCTGCTGCATAGGATCACAGGGGCTCAGACGGCTGATAACAGGACTATAATGGGATGATGGTGTCAGCAAGGCTTTGCTTGCCGCTCAGTGTGTCCCTTTGCCCATGTCCTCACACCGCCAGCCCTGCAGAGGAGGGCGTGAAGACCAGCAGTCAAGTAGAGACTGCCTCAAGAGCCCCTTGTGCTGGGGGCCTGCCTCATGGGCGCTGCATATTTGGGGTTGCACATGTGCTTTGCATTTGATGTGTGCCCTTGGAGCACAAATAGATGCTGCTTGTTCTAGTCTGTGCCGTGCTGTCTTCTTGTACTGGCACTCATCCTCAGAGATGGAGCATCCCCAGAGGGACATACAGGTTGTTGCATGTCCAGGGCTGCCATTGGCTACTCCGCTGTGCTCAGCTGGTGCTGACTCTTTTTCCCAGCTGGAAAGAATGGTTATTTTCCCATTGTCCCTGCACTTCTCTCCTGTCCTCCACTCATCCCTCACTTTAGGCTGCCGATGGCTCTCGGACATTGATACTGCAGTGGGCTGCTGTCCATCTGCAGCTTTGTGTGTCTCCTCTCTCCAGGCTCACACTCATTTTGGCAGCTCATCTTCAAGCTGTCTCTGGTTCTAGGGTACCAGTTGAGATTCCCTGCAGCCAAACCTCCCTGACCTAGCCCCACAGAGGTTGTCTGGGCAGATGGGGAGCCCTGGCAAGGCACCCCCAGCCCTGCACAGGGGTCTGTCCCATGCAACCTCACAGACAGGTCCCTCTGTCCTGGTGGCTTTCAAAGGGCACAGTTCTCAACAAAGACATGCAGCACGGAGCTGGGGTGCCCTGCCCCTGGCTCCTGGCCGTGCCGGCCTGTCTGTGCAGCTCCCGGCGCTGCTGCCTCCCCTGCCTTTCACTTGTGTGTTTTTACAGCTCGGAGGGAGCCGTCCTGCCCCAGTTCCCTGCATGCTCCTAGTTTCATAGTTCTCTCCATATATCCATATATATCCATATAGCATTTGATACAGGTTTTATGGGCATTTCCATACATTTTACAGACACAGCCATTACAGAGCCAGGTTTCACCCGAGAAACCTCAGGGGAGCAGAGCACTGAATCGCCTTAGTCTTGGCCCCAGAACAAGGCTCTCTTCTCTCCCTTGCCGGGGCTGCCGCTATCAGTGCTGCAGAGGACAGGGGGATGGGGGGCCTGGCGGTGCCTGCCCCAAGAGCTGGGATGCTGCCCGCAGCCTTGTCCGTCCCGATCCTTGCAGCCCCATCTTACAAACTCCAGGGCTATCACTGCTGTCCCTTGCTCACTCCCCAGCTGGCTGCCACTGGCAGGAGGCTGCTTTGAGCTGGGCTGCTCAGTGCAGCTCAGGACAACAATCTTTATGGCCAGGTTGCCAGGATCCAGCTCATTCGGCCACTTGTTGGGCTGTGCATATGGCTGGCTGTGGGGACTAAAAGCCATTGGTGGTAGTGCAAAGGGTGATGCCATCCTGGCTGGCAGCACCATGACACAGCTACACAAGGGTCTGGTGCATTTAGGCTGCCCTAGTGTACACAGAGCATCTGAGCTATGGCAAGGCAGGCCCCGGATGATGAAGGGGCAGAAAATGGATCCAGGTGCATGCAGCTCTCCATACATTTTGGCATGTTGTGGCAGCTGCTGGCACTGCTCAGTGGCTGCTCCTGTTCCCAGCACAGGGGAATAAGCCTCAGACCTTGTTTAAAACAGAGCCACTGAACCAGGTGACACACACCTTCATCACCACTATGGTCAGACCCTGGAGCAGCCTGAAGTACAAATGTAGGGCATCCTCATTACATCGTTCCCTGGTGCTGATTGCCCAGTGCTGTCTGCAGGAGGGGATGGAGTGGGGCAAGTGGGTGCAGGGATGACCCCTCTCTTGGCATCCCCTGTCTGGTACTGTTTGGTTGGGACAAACACAGCAACACCTGGCCCCATTTTGGGTTCCCAGTTCTCCTGGCCTCACACTGAGCTGATGAGTTAAACAATTTTCCACCCTGTGTGTGAATGCCCATTTGCAGAGGAAAAGCCTGCTCCCACCCAGCACTGCTGACGGCACAGGGACCAGTCCTTGCTGCTTGACCATCCCCAGCATGGCTGTGGCATCGTCTGACCCAGCCCTACATGCGAGCAGCGCCCTGGCTCAGTTATTAATAACAACTCCCCTCTCCCCTTTTGAAGCCTGGTGGGAGCCCAAGGTGCATCTCACTCTGTTTTCTTCAACAGGTCCTGAAAGCAGGAACCATTTGTGGCTTCCCCAGCTAGTGCGTCTCTCCTTGCCCTCCAGCATGTGCTATTTTCTGTGCTGTTTACTGTTCTTCTGTGGGCTGTCAGGTTTCCGCGCTGGGGAAAGGCTTGTAAATGGGGCGGGAGGGCAGTGAGTCCGCACAGAGGGGCTACGGGAAGAAGGGGGATGGACAAGCACAGACATGGCCTTTATCGCAGCCTAGGGGATGTGTTGCTCATAAATCTGACCCAGGCAGATAGGGGATAAATCATCCCAGCTCGGGCACTGGTGGTTACCCATGGTTAGAAATTAACTTTGTGTTGGATGGGTCCCAGGCTGTGGGATGGGAAGGGGAGGCTGCTATGGGCAGTGTGGCTCCCGCCCAGCCGGCCACGGAGCCGGGCTGCAGGCGGGCAAGCGGGTGCCCAGTGCCCTGGCCTGGGCAGGCAGGGCTGCTGGGCACAGTTAAAACCAGAGCTGAGAAGTAAACGGCCTGGGATGCTGCAGTGGAACCTGTGCTGCAGGCGATGATGCCCTGGCACTCATGCCAGCCTAGCCAGGCTCTGATGCTTTGGTGACCAGCTGTAGCCACTGCATGAGCCGTCCTTGGGCTGCAGGCACAGCGGGCACTGGGAGACACTGGTCTGCGTGGGACAGGGTGAGGACCCAGGGTGCCAGGGGAGGTGGCAAGGTGTGTGTGGGGCAGGAGGATGGATGCTCATACAGCAGGACTGTCCTCTCCCCCCACAGCTGCAACCCAGGGCTTGGCATGGTTGACCCTATGCAGACAGGAGCCCCATCCAGGTGCCATGGGGACAAGCAGGTTGGGGTCCTGGCTCTTTGCCTCTAAGGGTGGGAGAAGGCAGTGATGCTCACAGACACCTTTTTCACTTCCCCTCTCCAGCTGCAGCAGCCTTCTAGCCCCAGCTCCCCCTTCTCTCATCCCTGCAGCTCTATGAGCATCCCCAAACCCTGCCTTGTGTTGGGTGAGGTCTTCCCAGGGGGTTTTTAGGCACATGACCACAACAACCTCCTCTCCATCTGCTCAGGCCGAGTGCCTGCAGCTGGGACCCTGCCACCCTTGGGGTCTCAGAGCACCCACCAAGCAGGGAAGAAGGGGCTGGTGGGGACACTCCTCCTGCAGTGGGTCTTCAGGCAGCTGGCTCAGCTCAGCTCACTCCTGGCCGCTCTCTAATAGCTCCCCAGCTTTCCTTTCTAATGAGGCTCTA
The DNA here is from genome assembly GCF_963082525.1 of Nesoenas mayeri. Lineage (NCBI taxonomy): Eukaryota > Metazoa > Chordata > Aves > Columbiformes > Columbidae > Nesoenas > Nesoenas mayeri. Next base: position 27,535,938 of record NC_137545.1, read on the forward strand.
ATTGGAAGCTGGTTGTGCTTCCCTTCCCCTCTTCTCAGAGCTCTCCAGTCCCAGTGCTGCAGGGCGATTAAGCTGAGGTTTTGGGATTTTTTTTAATATGACAGAATTATTTTGGAAGGGCCAGGATCGTTACATGACGGGCTTCTTGAAAAACCCCAGGCTTTGCCTTTCAGACAGGGCCTTTTCAAGTGGTTTTGCACAGTACACGTCTCTGGGCAGCAACCGTCTCGAACAGTTACTGTTAATTATAGATGCCTCTTTCCCGCTCGCCCATTACTCAAAGGATTTTTGTGTGTTTTAACAGTGTTTTACATCAGTCTGAATAAGACTCTATTCAGTATTTCCGAGAGCTGGAACTTGGGCATCCCCTGCTGTATGTGTCGCTCTCTCCTCCCTGCATCCCTGGGGCCAGGGACTGGGCAGCCGGCGCAGGCACAAGCCTTCCTCCATCCGCCTGGCTGGTGCAGACACCGCTCTTGGTGCAGGAGTTGTACCTGCTGTGTGCACTCCCGCTTTGCACCCATCTCCTGGCTGTGCATAGCCTCAAGTTTGCATGCTCAGCTCCATGCAGCCACCTCCTAAATCCACCCTCCATCATCCCTCTTGCATGCTGAGCACCAGCAGACAGGCCCTGTGCCTGCGGCCCTGCCATCCTTTTCATCCAAGGACTGAGGGGCAGTGACAGCCTCAGGCATGCTGGCCTCATCCTGTCCTCCTTGGGATGCACAGCATCCTCTCTTGCTGAGCCTTGGGCTGGTTTGTTCCCCTGGTAGTGATACGGGGACATCTCTGCTACGCTGTGCAGTGCACTGCTGAGGTTGTTCTCTATGTCCTTTGCACTGTGATTATCAGCACTGATTTCCTGGCTCGTTCATTGCCTGGTTATCCAACAGCAACTTGTTGCACTCAGCAGTTTGTCCGACTGCCCTGAAGAGTTTAATATCATTGGGAAATGGTGGTGTCTCCTGTGCCACACCATTTTTACCCTCTGCCTGCAAAAGCCACCCTTTACTCCAACTTGCCACCTATGATTTACTCTACCTGTAAGATGTGAGAGAGCTTGCCTCTTCTCCCACAACAGCCCAGCTGGTTTAGCCATCCTTGGGGAAACACCTTATCCTAAGTATTTTCCCTTTCCCATTGCAACCCCAGAATGCTCAGCTGGGCATGCTGGGCTCTTCTAAGAGCTTTGGGGGGTTTACAGACTGTGACTTCCCACCACAGAGCAGTGCTATGCCTTCTCTTCACATCATTTCTGTTGCCAGGTGCTTTTTGCCCCCTCGGCTACAGGCTGCTGGTGTTAGGGACATGGTTTAGTGCTAGAGTCAGGTTATGGCTGGACTCGATCTTGAGGGTCTCTTCTGACCAGAATGATTCTATGATTCTGCAGCTCCCAAAGCCTTCAGACAGAGGACAAACCTCTGAGCTCTGGGTACCCCTTGAGAGATTAGAAGCCCCCAGATTATGCCAGGCACTCTGCAGAGGGAGGACGGACTCACGGACAGAGCAGCCTGCCCAAACATTTGGAACCTGGGGCTCAGCAGTGGGTACCCCTTCCAGATACCAAGGCTTTGGTCAGTGCAGAAGTTTGGGGAGGGTGGGAGATGAGGGGCATCTTTGGGACTGCTCTGCTGGACCAATTTCCTGAGCCTATATAGGGCAAGAGCTTCCTCTGAGCCCTCTGGGGCTGTCCATGAGCTCCTGGCTGCACCCCTCCTCTGAACCCTGCCGAGAAATCATGAGTTGGGCAGAAAAGTGGATCCAGCTCATCCTCCTGCCCACCATCCTCCAGGCTGGAGTGGAACTCTTGCCAGCCTAGTGCTGGGGAGGGTCAGGGACAGCCAGGAGGCACAGCAGCATTTTCTAGGGAGAGCCCCATTTAGGAAGGGAGGGATGCTCCTTGTTTGGGCACCTCCACAGCCTCGTCTCCTCCAGCTCGACATATAGGGCACTGTGGTCAGGCCCATTTATAAAGCTGGTAAATATATCAGCAGAGTTTGTGTCCCCTCCAAAGGTCAATATTTGTGCAGAGTTTAATTTTAACTTAACAAGCAGTTGTTTGCAGAGGCTGCCCTGTTTGTGTGTGTGTGTGTGTGTGTGTGTGCACATGTGCGCCTCCCCATTGATTGATGCTCGCGGGGAGGCGTGTGAGCAGCTCTGGTGCATGGACTGACTCAGCGGGGCACAGAGTGTGTTGGCGCAGCTCCCTGCTCCCGAAGATGCTCCGGATGCAGGGCAGCACTGCGCAGTCCAGAGGACAAGGACCAGGGTCTACGACCAAGGCTATAAATGCAACCCACAGACCTCTTCAGGAGGTGACAGCAGGCAAAATGTGCCCCTTGTGGCTCCAAACAGCAGTTGATGGGGTCGGTGGCTTTCCCAGCCTGTTCTGACCGGTGCCCAGGGCTTGCTGCAGGCAGCTCTGTGGCTGCGCAGCCCTCGGCCTTGCCCTTCCTGAACTCGTGTGGCTTTTGTGGCTCTCACCCATTTTCTGGCAAAGTATGTCTCTGAGCTGAGCACGTTGTTCAGGCCCATCTCAGCAATCAGTGCTGGTTTGCACAGGGCCCTGAGGGCTCAGCGCTAGCCCCCGGCCACTCTCATGCACAGCTGCTCCAAAAACAGCTGTGGTGTTTTTCCCAGGGCTCTTCCAGTACCAGGATTGCTGGGGGGTGGCATTTTCACTTGGTGCTGGCCGCTTGTCCCCATCTGGCCTTGGGGACAGGCTGTGCATTTCACCCACCCCACAGCGTCTCACCCCTTGAGATGGAGGCTGGGTTCTCTTGTGCACACACAATGCATCTCAGCATCCTGGGGCAGGACAGGACACCAGGTTGGGTCCAATACCCTTCTCCATCCCATCTTGCTGAGGGCACAGAGTGTGTTGTCTGTGGGAAAATAGGAGAATTACAGCAGGCACAGCTGTGGCTAATGGAGATTTCCCAGTCTCCCACCCCATGGACCGCAGCTTGGGGACAGGAAGAGGGGGACGTGGCCGGCGACAGGTGGGAGAGCTGGGATGGAGCCCACTGTCCCCACAGTGCGGTTGCTGGGGCTCCAGGTTTTGCAGCCCGCCTTGTGGACACTGAGGTTTGGTTTCCTTCTCTCTCTGCTCTTTTCTTCATCCTCGCCAGGCCCTGGGGCTGCTGACTGACCTCAGAGGGAAAAGCGGGCGGTGAGGGATAGCAGAGGGGACAGGCAGGGGTAAACATGGGGCTGGGACCGGTCAGGCGGTGGGTGATGGAGGTGAAGTCATGCCGTGACATCAGCCCTGTGGCTTTGGGGACAGCCGTGGTTAGGCTGCCCAAGGAGGGGCGTCTCTTTTCCTGCAGCTCCGCCACTCACTCCCGGTGCCCGTCTAACTTATAAACTTTAATCGCCAGTTTAAAAGGTTCCTGCCATGGGCACCTTGTTGCCAGTTTTAGGTTTTTAATTTGGAAACTTTTCCCTCTGTGGTTGGGGGAGGAAGGACTTGGGTCTGCTTAGAGACGGACATAGGGACACACAGGTGCCAAAGAGACAGTCCAGAAGGGCTCTGTTCCCGTCACTGGTGTTGAGGCAGGGTCAGTCACACCAGTGCCAAGAAGGGCGGTGGAACTTGTGCTGTGCATGGGGCAGACAGCCAAGTTTGCTCCCCCAGGTGCCTGGGTTCTTGTCCCGACTGTTGCGGTGTGACATGGTGATCTGGTGTTTGCCTGGCTCATCCCCCAGCTGCCACCACCACTGCTGTGGTTGTCCTGCCCCACAGAGCTGCAAGCAGTGGGTGTCTGTGCTGCAGAGACCACCAGAGGGGTCTGCCTTGTCCCCTGCCCGGTGGTCTCTGACAGCTGTGACACCCCAGCCACATCATGGGATGCTGGCATCCCCTCCAGTTTGCTCTTGCTGTGCCACAGCCAGCAGAGCCAGGGATGGGCACAGAGCTATGCCTGGATGTGCTGCTTGGCAGGAGAGGATGTGGGGCCGGTGCTTTGGGAGTTTGCTGAAGGCATGGCACTGCTGCTCTGCCTCGTTGCTCGCCTTCCCTGAAGCCCTCCGGCAGCCCCTGCGAGGTGTGAGTTGGCAGAATCACATTTCAGCAGGGCAAGCTCAGCTCTCCTCTGCCTGTGGTGACTCAAGAGGCCCCCACAAATGCCCAAGAGGTGCTGGAACACAGGGCTAAGGCCTGACATTCTCTCAAGCAAGAAGGAAATCAGAGCACAAGCTTGAGGGGAGCATCCCCACAGCCTTCCCCCTTTGCAGCTGGAGGGAGCAGGGACATCTCTCTCCAACCCAGCTACAGCCACCTGGGCTTACTGACGGTGGGCTCCAAAGAGTGACCATGCTTTGGCTGGGTCTTTCCTTGTCTCCAGACCAGTGTGGTGGGGCTTGCCCATATGTTCCTGTTGTGCATCCTTGTTGTTCAAAGGTGCTGTGTGCAGGCTGGTCTCTCCAGTGCAGGCTGATGTGGCCATGCTCTGAGCCCCTGTGGCTGTCTGGCTCCTAGACCCAGGTGAGACAGCCCAGCCTGGAGCATCTTAGCTATCAGGTGGGTCCAGGACCTTTTGCAGACCTTACTGGGTGTCCAGGGAGCTGCACAGCAGAGAAGGGATCTGGCTTGGCAGAAGTCTGCACCTCAGGGGTTGAACTCCCCCAGGGTGGGCATCGAGAGCACTATAAATTCCGCGGGGAGCCAGAAGAGCATAGGAGTGGCCCTGGTTTACCAGCGCTTTCATCCCATGGCTTTCAAGTGGTTCCACTGCCTCTTCCCCATGAGGCAGTGGCACATCTGTGCTCAGCCCTGGTGAAGGGCTGGCCGCAGGCTGCTGCCGGTGCTGTGCCACGTGCTCCGCAGCTGCTGAAGCCGGTGCTGCTTGCCAGCCCCGGGGCAGCCCTGCCACTGCCAGCCTTGTAATTGATTCCTGCTCTCCTGCACGGGTGGAGGCTGCAGATGTGCAGCCTGACAGGAGGCAGTGGGCTGCGGGTACCAGCTCCAGGAGCCATCCCGGGGCAGGGCGAGGAGCAGCCTTGGCTCTGATGTCTACTTTGGGAGCTTCCTTTGAGTGTCCATGAGTTTGGAGAGGTTCTCTCCCAGCCTCGGCTCCTCTTTGGGGTCCTCTGGAGGAGGTGGGTTTGTGGGGAGCAAAGAAACAGCTCCCTGCGTGTCACTGTTGTGTCTGCCAGTTACAGGCTTGTGTTTTGAGATGATGGTAGCCGATAGCAGTGTGGGGGAGCTGTAGAGATCACCCATTCCCCTGAGACTGTGGAAAAACCTGTCTGGGGAGGGAGAAGGTCCTCCTGCATGGTGCCCCAGCAACTCTGGAAACTGGGGCCCCAAGCCAAGCAGCAGCCCCACCAAAGGCTGGGGTCTGGGAAGGGGGAGCAGGGACAGGAGTGAGCACTGTCCAGCTTGCCGAGCCCTCTGATGTCTTTAAGACTGGCAAAGAACAAGACCATGGGGATGCAGAGGTTTCAGTTATGGAGAAGGATTTTCGAGTCTGGCACCATATAGGAGGCAATATATTGAAGCATGTTATTATGGATAGGGTTAATGATAAATCAACTTTTAGACTGGAAGGTGATGGTGATCCAGGAGAGAGTGACTTCAGACAGATGACGTTTGACATGAGCACAGGGGAGGTACAAGCAGGCGCCCTGGGTTCCTTGTTTTCCATTGCTGCTGATGACAGTGCTGTATGGAAGAAAATACCTAGAAAAATAGGGATTTAAATGGTGAGGCTTTAAAAAAACCCTGTATTTAGCCAAAGGGCATGGTTTTGCTGTCTGGACATGGCAAGTGGTGGGTGAACCTTTTGGAGCAAGGCAAGCCTGAATGGAGAGATTGGCGTGCCGAGTGGGCAGGGGTTTGGAAAAAGCAGCAGTTGCCAGAGCTGGGGGAGGTCTCTGCTCCTCATCGCCCGTGGGAGAGTGGTATGGTAGGGAGCATCACGATCCTGGTGGGCTGGGATCCCTGCCCTTGAAAACGTGGATCAACTTGGGATTGCTGAACCTGGCTGGGCAGAGATGGATGGGGCTGCAGTAGCAAGGGCAGAGGGGCAGAGCATGGGGCAGGGGCAGGGACACAGTTCCTGACTTCCCCAGCCCTCTGTGTCCCCCCAGGCAGCACTGCAGGGACCCCATCCCTCTATCCAAGGACTGAGAGAGTGAAAGTGCCCTGACAGAGTGTTTTATTAGCAACAGGTGCCTGAAATACAACCCAACATCCAGCTATCCCTCCCCTCACCTGGAGATGAACCCGGTCTGGGGGACATGGCTGCACAGGGTCAGGCCCCGCCAGTGCTGGGATTGCCCCTGCCGTAACCAGAGTGGCTCTGGTGTCTTTACTCCTGGCTGGAGCAATGATAGAGAGGGGAAAGCCCAGCCCATCATCTGTGGAGATGGAGCTCCTGCCCTGCCCGCCAGGCCCTGTGTGACAGCTCCCAGACCTCCCGCCACAGATGGACCAGGAGCATCTCAGCTCTGCAGCCAGCACCGGGGCTGTGCAAACCCCATGGCGCTGCCATGGCTGAGAGCATGCAGAAGCAGAGAAAGGCAGAGACTCTCCCATCTCTCTGGCTCTAAGGTGGTCCATGAGATGAGCATAGGTCCTTGGGCCATCTGCAGCAAACCAAGGGGATGTTCCCAAAGAAGGAAGCTGACGAACAGGACGGGTCCTTCCAGGAGGCCTGAACTGTTTGCTGCCTGCAGCCTCCCTCCCAAAGTGCTCCATGCAGTGCCCAGGCACCTTGTTCCAGCAAAGCTGTGGGGAGCACAGTGTGGGGTAGCACAATGTGGGGTAGATGCAGACAGCATGCCCCTGCCTTCTGCTCCACTGAGCAAGTGGCTGGGGATGGTTTGGCAGCAGATGAGCAGCAGTGCCCTGTGGGGGGGCTGAGGCTGGCACCTGGTGCTGCAGTGCCAGGGGCAGGCAGAGCAGGAGCCATGCAGCGGCCTGGGATGTTGTGGCTCCCTGGCGAGCACCAGCTCCAGACTTGCAGGAGTGCCTTATCTGCGCCTCCCTATTGCACGGTGCTGTGCCAGAGCCGAGGATTTCCATCACCTCCTCGCGGTGTGCACAGTCCTGGCAAACCATCTGTGTCCCCACAAGCTTGTACTCTCCCAGAGCGTCACTTCCTGCTCATCGCCCCAGACCCCAGCTTTGTTGGCTGAGCTCATTTAGTTTTGACAAAGTTGATAGTGTGCTGGAATGCAGAATGGCTGCTGGCCTCCCTCCAGCCTAAACATCCCCACCCCATGGTGCGACAGGAGCTGATAAGGGTGAGTGCCACAGCGGGCAGGTATCTCGTGCCCAGCCCGTGACCTTACAGCCACACGACCTTGAACGTTTGCATTTATCTCGCACACGCGCGCGCGTGTATGTGTGCACAAGCTGTCTCCCATCCCCAAGAAATGTTCTCAGCGTCTCTGGTTTTTGCTTCTGGCCAAACCCACATGCACGTTGCCCAAGACCGACTCCGAACAGACTCCTTTGATGAGCAGGGCTTAAATATATATTTGGCATTCCAGTGGCAGTGTGCTGAGCGCGGCCGAGGGTGTGAAAGTGTTTGCTTGACAAACTCTGGGGGCTTTTGCCTCTCTGCCGGCCCTGGGTACTTGCACGAGAGAAATGTCAAGGAATTTTTCACCTCTCTGTTTTGTTTTGTGTTTTTATTTTGTTTTCCTTCTGAGAGAGCATTTTTAGCTCTGGTGAAAGGTTCCTGGTTGACAGTCCCAGAGAACGAGTCCCCTCTCTTTGCTGGGACAGGGACAGTGGGAGCAAACATGCCATCCCAGTCCCTTCTGGGAGAGGGAACACCCTGCAAACCTTGTTCTGACCCTGGGGACTCCTATCTCCTGCTCACTGGTCCTGTCCCATCTGTGAGCCCAGCGCTGTCATGGACAGATTTGGGTACCAGCAGGATGGCAATGCCACACATCCTAGCTGGCCCAGGCTGTAGTCTGTTCGGAGCCAGCCCTTTTGCACAGAGCCTCTCTCTGCTGAGGACAGTGGGGTCCTAGTCACAGGATCTTTTGTCACTACTCAGCTGGCCGCAAACAGCCCTGCGGGATCCATGGTGAGGCTGGGATGTGTAGGGTGGGGTGCAGAGCTGGGATTCTGGGCTCGAATGGGAGGCCAGGGGTGTTTCCTGCATGGAGAGGAGAGAGCAGAGCCTCCTCATTGCTCCAGCCGCTGTGTCCTGCACCCGTGGGAAATGGGGCGGGGAGACCATGGGCAGCAGATTTGGTTTCAGAGTCCGTGTCTGCAGTGCCTGCAGGTGCAGGGCAAGATCCCAGCCAGCTCTTGGGAAGGGGGCTGCAGGGGCTGTGTCTGTGTGTTCCCAGCTGTCCCCTGCATAATCCTTCACGAAAGAGAATCTCCTGCCCTGCTGCATCCCTGTTGTCTGTTGGAAGCACCACCTGACCCTAAATTACCTGCCACTCCCAGCCTGATGGATCACCATGGAAATGGGGGTTCTTCCCCCCAGGCCAGTGAACAGGTCTGGGGTCTGTGGGGCAGGGATCAGGACTCCGGAGGCTGCAGAGCAGGGATTAGGATACTAGAAGACCACGGGACAAGGCTTGTTGCCCTAGGGACCTCAGGGCAGGGATTGGTACCCAGTGGTACCAATCTGGGGGCAGGGACTGGGCTGCTGTGAACTGTCGGTGCCAAGACTGGGATACAGGAGGAGTGCAGAGCAGAGCTGGGGACCCTGGGGTCTGTGTGGCTGGAGGTAGTCCCCGGGAAAAGGCCAGGCTTGGCTTGGGCTCCCTGAGGTTTCCTTCCCAGCCCACTGAAGAATCACTGGCTTGTCTGGCAGAGCACAGGCCAGTGGATTTCCTGGGCAGTGAGTCCCTTTCATGTGGCCACTTGCAAACTCTCATGACATCACTGGGGGCTGCTCCTCCCGGAGACAAACCCAGTGCTTTTTAGGGGTTTGCCATCCCCCCCACCCCAGCCTGTGTGTTTTGGCTGGGGGGGATCCAGGGAACCACGTCCAAGAGCGACCGCTCTGGCAGGGAGGTTGTGCGCAGGGATGATGGGCAGGGGGAAGGCAGCGCGTCCCCCCTCCCCGTGCTGAATAAACATGGACTGGCAAGGGCTGGAGGGGGCTTTTCCAGGCTGGACCACACCCCGGGGGGCTATTTTTTGCTATGAATGAAGGGGCTGTGTGCTCACAGGGCAGCCTCGCCTCCTGCTGCCGCTGTTGCCTGTGGAGAACTTGCCTGACGCTAAATCCTGCTGCCTGGCTGGGAACCAACATCTGAGCAGCTGAGCAACATCGGAGCAACATCGGAGCAGCTGGGCACTGCCTGGGGACACCTGGGCACCCGGCACAGCTGGGCATTGCCTGCAGGACACCTGGGCACCCAGCACTGCCTGGGGGACACCTGGGCACCTGGCACATCTGGACACTGCCCATCAGACACCAGCAAGCTGCTGGGGCTGGGAAACATGGGCTGTCACAGAGCAAAGGGAAGTGACGGTGACTCAGTATCTATGCCAGCAGCGGTGCGAGGGCCACTGGGGCATGTCGGACCCAGCCCTGCTGGGGCTGTGTGCCTGGAGAGCTGCCTGGGCCAGCCCTGGATAAGCCCTGCTGCCCCCTTGCCCCATACAGAAATGCTTCCTGCTGCGGTTTCAGGTGACGATGGGGCAGTGTCCCCCGGGGCTGCCCCTGCAGCTGCACCCATGCTTGGGAGGAACTGCAAAGCTGTCGGGGTGTAGTGGCTGCTGCCTTCTGCTCAGCCCACTCCTGAACGCACCCAGATTCTCCCCAAAGCCCCTAATCCTGCCTGGCTCAGCCCCAGCTTCCTCTCCAAGCCCTGCTAGCTCAGCTAATCCCTTGCGTGCTGGGTTTAGGGACATGCTGGGTGCAGCATCCCCATGCATCTCCCCCTCTCACACCCAGATTTTTCTTCTCAAGGGTCTAGGAGCTGCTCTGCCAGTTCCCAGCCCAGATCCATGTTCTCTGCTCTACCAGCCCCACTGCCCCGTGGGTTCCAAGGGAGCCAAGAGTGTTTGTGCCCATGAATGAGTGGCCTGTCCTCACTGGGTGGAGCCGGGGTGCCGGATCCCAGCCCTCACTGTCCCTTATCGCTGCACAGCATCCTTGTGATTCACCAGGTGTGGCTCCCTTTCCGTCACCCCACTTTGCAGGAAGTTTCCTGGCCAGCCCCCCGTGAGCCCTGTGCAATAATAACAAGCTGGGATGAGCTGGCTGGCCTTCCTGAGCAACCCTACAATAACAAACCAGCACGATGTGTCCAGTTTTCCTGGACAGACAATAATAAACCTGCATGAGCTGGCATGCTTTGTGGAGGAACCCTGCAATAATAAGTCTGGGTGATATGTCCATATTCACTGAGCCATCCTACAAAAACAAGGCAATGTGAGCCACACAGCTTCCTTGCAGAGAAGAGGGGTCTCTGATCTGTGTTTGTGGGACAGGAGGGACCCTGGTCACCAGGTCTTCATGTCTTCTGCTCCTGGGCTTGTCCAAACCCTCCCCTGCCTGCACTTGGCCCCTGGAGAAGGCATCCTGTGTCAGTGGTGGGCTAGGTTGGCAGAGGTGATTCCTGTAGGTGCCATCAACTTGTGGCTCTGCCTTCCTGGAAGCCAGCAGCAAGTCCTCACGAGTCCTGGCACGCTGGGACCTGCTGCTCTTCAGGGTATCCTCCTTGCTCAGCTCCCTTGCCGAAGTGGCATCCAGTGCTAGGCGCCCTGAAGGCCCTCCTGTTGTGTCTGAAGCAAGGGCTGCTCCGCTGGACCCCACACTTCCAGGGAGTTTGTTGGCACTTGGGCAGCAGGAGGTCTCAGATGCCTGTGGGTTTGCTGGGCAGGGCAGAGGGATGGCCTCTCTCCGGGCATGGCTGTGCCCACTGAGGGCTGGAGCTCCTCGCCCTCCACCAGCCCTGTGACAAGCCCCAGGCTGCTGCTGGTAGGCTGGTCCTTGCATGGCTGGGGAGGAGATGCTGCAACCTCCTGCCCTGCCTCTGCGCTGCTGCCAACCCTCCTTTCCCTGGGTTTTTCCTCTGGAAGCAGCAGCGGGTGGGCAGGGCAGGGGCAGGACCCCCCCAGCATCCCTGCACAGGGGTTGACCTGCATCCACCCTAGCGCGGCAGTGGCACAATGCAGAGCCCCCGCTGCCGCCGCGCCCCTACGCTCAGTGTCTGTGAGAAAAGCTGTAACCCAAGCCGTGAAAACAGCACAAGGAGAAAAGAAAAGGGTATTGAGCGGAGGGGCTGCTGCGGTCACCGGCCAGCATAGACTGCTGGTTGTTAAGCGGGTGCCTGGCTTGCAAAGGCTGCCTTGATGAAGTGTGAGACAGCACTTACGGAGGGACGCGGGCAGGCATTCTTGCTCCATCTTCCGCTCACAGTGCTGCTCTTTATGTGCTTGACATTTGCTCGCTGGAAAGGCCTCGCAAGTCAGGGGGAAAGGAAAACATTGCCCGCAGCAGGGCTGGAGCAGCACTGGGAGGAGTACCAGGCCTGGCCGGGCTGGGTCTGGCTTAGGATGCTTGGACGCCCCGGTCTCACCGCCCGCTCTTCCCCGGGGTGACCCCTTCACCCCTCGGCAGCTCTCCGGCTGCCTTCCCCTGCCGGCACCGCCGCTTCCTGCCAGGTGTTCTGGGTCTGGCTCCCTGCCTGGGAAGCCCTGGCTATCTTGACTCTGCCTGCTCCACAGGCGGGCTGGCAGCATCAGCAGCCTTCTCCTACCTGCTGCTGCTGCATGTCCCCAGGGACAGGCCTGGCACAGGGTGTTTGGGACAGTGTGAGCTCAGGGCAGATCCCTTCGCTGTCTGCTGCTGCGATCCACAGTGCCCCAGGGACTGCTGCAAGCTGAAGTGTCTGCGTGCGAGCAGTTCCAAGGGCTGGAGAAGCTGGGAAAGGGCAACAGCATTCAGTATGGGGCATCTGGGGGGGCTTTGGGGCAGCTTGGGGTGTTTTGGGATGGCTCTGCCCCAAAGGAAAAGGTAACTGCCCCACCAAGGAGATGGGGGTAGGAGGCCAGGTGGGTATGTCCTGCTCCATCCCATAGGGATGATCTGCCCCTTTGCCTGCCCTTGACCCCAGCCCAGAGGGAGAAGTTCATCCCCCCTCACCTCTATCCTCCCACAGACAGATCCTGCTGGGATACCATGGTCCAGCATTGTTGACAGAGACTGGGTGAGCAGCCACCACATTTACCTGGATCCCAGGGTGGATCCCTCCCCAGCCTGATGGATGCTGGCACGACCATGGGCAGAGGTGCCCAGTGCGCATCCAGCAAGCTATACCAGCCCTGTTCCCAGAAGCACACACAAAGCTTGTGGCAAGTGAGAGTGCTGAGGGCAGCCTGGCCACAGGGCACGGGAACGCCCTGGCCATGGAGCCCTTCCCCTGCCTACTATGGGCTGCCTGTGGCGTCTCCAGGCTTCACCCGTGCCAGCGCGGCAGCAGCTGTGCCCATCGCTGCAGAGCCAGTGCGCCATTCCTGGGCTGCTGCTCCACCACGCCGCTTTTGTGGAGCCTGCTGGCAGAGGGAGCCCAGGGAAGCCATGCACCCCCTGGCCCACACCCCTTGGCTCCCGGCCCCGGCAGGAATTATTAAGTGTGCCCCTGTGGAGCATGTGCTGAGGCTGGCCACGGGAATGTGGGCAGATCTGACATACAAGCCACAGCAGCCAGGCTGTAATTTCTAAATGGGCCCCGTTCGCTCTGTTTTCCAGTTAAAAATATATTAAAAAATAGGAATGTGGGGTTTGTAGTGAAGAATGTTGGTAACCACTTTGAACGTCTGGTGTGATAATGAAAGGGTCAGTCCCCAGCTTTGAGCACGACCGATTTAGACTCTGGTGCTTGGCACCAGTGCGGCGGCCCTGCACGATCCAGCCTGCCTGCAGCCCCCACACCGCGGACCCGGGCTAGGGAAAGGTGATGCTTCTGTGTCAGTGGCATGGTGCCAGGCTGGGTGATGTGCCCCACTGGCTCAGGCTGTCAAAGGGACACCCAAATCGCCATCTCTTATGGTTGCTTGAGAAGGGAGTTTGGGTAGGGGTGGGTGAAGGTGGGATGCCTGAGAGATGGATGCAGTACCCTGCCCACCACTGGCCCTGCTGCATGCCCATGCTGAGTACAGCCTCACAGCAGAGCCCTCTGGGATGGGGGACACTGAGTGAGGATGCAGACCTTGGGACCTGACCCTACCACTGTGGAGCTGCCGGTGAGCATGGCTTGCTCCTGGCACGAGGTCAGGCGCCTGCCCACTTCTGCCGGGCAGCCCCCCCAGCCAGGCTAATCGCAGTTCAGGGTGTGCTGCAGAGCCTCCCGTGCTGCTGCCACAGCCTTGAGTCTCTCCTGATACCAGGGCATCCTGTTTGGCCTTGTGGCCAGGTAGTCATAACACGTGGGGTAAGCCGTGCCAGCTCCCTGGGCATCACTCCCCAGTGCCCAGTGAGCCCTGTGGGACAACCTGGCCAGCACTCCCTCGGATGCCAGCTCACTGCTCGTGCTGCTCCCCTAAATTTGGGCGTCATGGTTATCGCAGAGATGGGTAATCAGAGAAAAACAAGCCACCGGAGGCCAGGGCTGACGTCGCAGTGGGGACAGCAAGTTGTCTGCAGTAGGATTCAGCTCAGGGATGCACTAGGGTCATGGGGCAAGAAGGGAGAGTAAGTTACCGGTGTCCAGGGCTTATCCCCGCACCCAGCCTCTTCTGGGGACACCTCCTTGTCCCTCGCAGCCTCCGGGGCCATCAGGTGGCCAGTGGCTGGCACAGCACGTTCTGCTCCCTGCCGAGTCATGGCTCTGCAGGGAAACGCTATAAACCCATTCCCCTCGGGGGCTGTGGAGTACGGTCGTCCCATCCCAGTGCAGGCCAGCTCTGGTGGCCCGAAGGCTCTGAGACCGTGGGCTGGAGGCTCTGAGAAGGGCAGCATCAGGAGGTGGCTGGTGACTCCCAAATTCTATCCTGGGGCTGCCAGAGCTAGGCCCTTCTCAGAGGCCTGGGCAGTAGGTGCCCTGCACCTGCAGACCCCTATGCCACCCCAGATGCCCACCCCTCCCCAGGGGGCTGGTGGCACTGGGCATCCTTCTCCCAGTGCCTCCTCAGGGTGCCATCCCAGCAGGTGTCTTTGTACTGGTCTCAGGGACACCAGGTGGTTGCAAGCGTGGAACTCCACAGCATTGTCCTATTCCTGGGGACACCATGTGGACGTAGTGCTGGCTCCAGACAGCTGGGGTGAGCACCAAGAGAGCAGCTGCTCTACCCAGATCTTCACTTGGATGCTGGGAAGAGGAGCAGCCTGGGCAGCCTTGGGGCTCGGGACATGTTCCAGGTGCCATCCTGCACCACGGCCTGTGTCCCAGCTGGGTTGGAGCAGAAGGAGATGTTCAGCACCCTGTGCCTGGGTGCACAGCCTGCCCCACTGCCTTTGTGCTCCCTGGGGACCCCTCGGTGGTGGTGAGAGGGGATGGGCAGCAGGATAGTGGCACCCAGGTCTGGGTGGCTCTGCAGGGGACTCTCCTGCCCTCCCAGGGCATTGACCCGCACAGTGCTACCTAGTACACTTTGCCCACTCCAACACCGTTCTGAGCTTTCCTGGGAGCTGCTGTTTGTTTTACTCTGAATTATGACTCCAGCTTATGCCTTTGATCTGGGCTGTGTCAGATACCCATTGCCAGCCCCTCTCCTGCCTTTGAAGTACAGTTGCCTTCCTGGCCTCAGATGCTGCTTTTGCAACCTTGAGTGGAAGCCTGGCCCCATGGGGCTGAGACATCCAGGGCAAGAGCAAGAGGGTATCTGAGGTGCTCAGCATCCCTCCACCTCCTCCTCCCTGGCACCTTGTGATGGGCCAACATAGCTCATGGGTCAGAGGCCAGGCAAGGAGGCACTGCGAGGTGTATTTGCCCAGCAATTTTGGGGATACTGGCAGGACACTGGGACCAGAGCATCGCTCCCTCCTGTTGCAGTGACCAGGGTCACAGGAGGTCCTGCACAGAAGCTGGCCAAAAAGCAGACCCCAGCAGCATGTGCGTCCTACAGCTGAGGGGCCTTTCATGTCCATGGCTTCAGCAGGAGGGATGAGACCTGTGGGGAAGGCGCCTTTC
This sequence comes from Nesoenas mayeri, assembly GCF_963082525.1. Classification (NCBI taxonomy): domain Eukaryota; kingdom Metazoa; phylum Chordata; class Aves; order Columbiformes; family Columbidae; genus Nesoenas; species Nesoenas mayeri. The sequence goes on from NC_137545.1 coordinate 27,551,004, forward strand.
TGGGCACCAACCAACCCATCCTGGCATCATCCCTGCTCCCCTGGTGCAGTGGGGAGCAGCAAGGGGGGCTCAGCCTGCCCTCTCTGCCACTGGGAAGCTGGATCCAGGCTTTGGACTCTGACCTTGAATGGGTCTGAGTGTCCCCATCCCCTCCCCACTCTCTTTGCCCAGAGAGGATCCAGCCTTATCTGTTACACTTTGTTCTCCTGCTGTCTGGGCATGGAGCGGAGCAGAGATTAGTGCACAGACCTTTCACACACACACACACACACACACACACAGAGGTCCACTGCCATGCAACCAGCCACACACTCACTCAGAGCCACGCTCACCCACAGATCACTGTGCCCAGAACCCTCGTGCACACATGCATACCCACACTCAAATGCACACTCCGCAGCCTTGGAGGAAGAGAGGGGCTTCCCTGCGTTGAGCCTGGATGGAGAAAAAATGTGTGCAGGGAGGCAGGAGCTGCTCTGGAAGCCTGGGAGCAAACCCGAGGGTCCCTGTTCTCACTGTTGTATCATCCTCACTTGCCATGGGGCCACTGGGGATGTCTTTTGCTGCCCACGTAGACATGCTGGAGGCAGCTGCAGCAGGCAGGGACTCCCCATCCTCACCTTGTGCCGAGGTCCTGCCCCTCACCAAAGCTGGCTGTCCTTATCAGCCGGCCACGGCCCCTATGGTGCTTCCATGGGGAAGCCGCAGCCCTTCCCTCCCCGCCTCACCCCGCGCCCCGCATATGATCTTATCTCCAGCATTTCATGAATGACTCGCAAGCCACTGTGGTCTGCCTCTGACTGGGGAGGCAGTCTGCTGGCCAAGCAGGTGTACAGGTGTGTGCACACGCATGTGAGTGTGTGTGTGTGGACAGCTGGGGAGCAGAGGAATGCATGGCCACTTCTCTGCTGCCTGGTGCCTGCTGTGGCACCATGGCTGGGTGTCCTGGCAGGTGATGGCCTGGCAGGGTGACGGTGCCTCTGCTCTCTCCTGCAGACCCTGCCCCAGATCTGCAGTGTGGGAGAGGGGCAGGCATTCCCCTCTGCTCTGCAGCAGCTCTACATGGCGGTGACGCAGCAGGAGGCCAAACAGGCTCGGAAACGGCAGCGCTCAGGTGAGGAGCTCTGTGGCTGTGGAAGGGGGAGTGTGGGAAACACCTAGCCCCCCTGTGTCTGAGCTCCCATCCTGGGGGAAGGGGAGTGGAGCTCTGGTTGCAGCTCAGCCCATGCAACAATCTCCCTCTTTGCTTTCCACCCACGGGCTGAGCTCTGCACCCAGGCACTGTTCCTGGTGTGACTTTAGGCAATGCACTCTGCTCCTTCATTTCACTTCTAAATTGCATTTTTTGCTGCTGGTATCAGGGGATGCTGAGGGCCCAGCACCTACTGCAGAAACCGCAGGGCATGCCCAACTGCCGCCTCCGTCCCAGGAGGATGAAACAGCATCTTCCAGTGAGGGAATCACGGTGAGTGCAGCTCTAGAAACAGCTTCTCTGTACCAACAGCAGGATGGGGCCCACACCTCCCTTCCCTCCTTGCATCCTAGACCTGTGTCACTCCAGCATGAGCTGTGGGTTCCAGCTTGGTTCCTAGCCTATGCTACCCCATGCACCCTGGCTGGGCAGCGTGTGGTTGCACACATACGTGGTTTGCACTCCCCCATGGGGGTGACGGGCGTGTCACTGTTTGCACACATGCACCCATCCTGCATGACCCTCGGCGGAGACTGACACTGCCTCCCCTTTGCTTCCAGCCAGTGTCCTCCCCAGCTCAGAAGCCCTGTCTTCCTGCAGCCAAGGCCAAGCCAAAGAAGGCGAAGGGGCTCTTCAGCTGAAATGTCACTGCCACCCACCCTGAGGGTCTGTGCTTGCCCCAGCATCTGAGGCAGTGCAGAGCACCCATGTGTCCTCTGCCTCCTCTCCTGCATCTCCTGGCAGACCCTGCACAGGTCATGGTTCCCTCAAAGGCGTCTCCAGACAGGGAGATGGGGTGTATCCTTTCTTCAACAGTGTCTCAGGAACCTCTTTTTTTACTTCTTCCCTGGTGCAGAGCTTGCCCAGAGTGCCTTGTGGTGGAGCCAGGACTGGACCTGGGGGGAAAGAGAGGGATATTACTGGGTGGGTGTGGGACAGCCAGGGCTCTGGCAGGGCTGTGAGCTTTGGCTGCTCTCCTGTGGTTTTGCAATAAAGGGCTGTGTCTGGGTGAGATTCTCTCTCCTGCTCTGTCCTTCCTGGGCTCACAGTGTCCAGGCAGAGATACAGCCTCTGATGCTGTGGGGTCCCCCTCAGGCCAGTCCTGCTGTCACAGGGCCTTGCGGCAGCTCTGGACAGTGAGGAGGTGACAGCAGCTCATTGCCATGGGGCAGGACAGCAGATCCTAGCCCATGCTGTGCCTCGCCCCGAGCAGCAGCATGTGGGGTGAGGTGGGGTGTGCATGAGGGGACTCCCAGATCCTGAGGGCAGAGCACGCTAGGAGGCCTGGAGTCCACATTCTCCTTGTCCCACATTGGGGACATGCCGCTCGCTGGTGCCTGGAGCCAGGAGAAGCCCTTAGAGCAGCCCATTGGCAAAGACAGCCTGGCTGTGCCAAGGGCCACCCTCCGTATGCAGGCAGCTCCCCCAGGGTTAGTAGGCAGGTGCTATGGGGTTAATCCATGCTCTGGCATCCATGGGGCAGGGGACAACCAAGCCACTAAGGCACTGAAAGCTCCCAGGCTTGAGAGCAGGCATGGAGCAATTTATAGATGCTCCCTGGACACACCACCTCTGCCCTTCCACACCCCATCCATCCATCCATCCATCCATCCATCCATCCATCCCCCCTCTCTGCTTCTAGCCCTTGTGTCCACATGCTTCCTTTGGGGCCAAGACCCTACTCATGTGCCTGAGCCAGGTCCTAAAACAGCAGGCAGAGAGCCAGGCAGAACTGCTGCAGGCAGGCAGCCCATGGGCCGCTCTCCTGCGGCAGGCACCCGTGCCCCCAGCTGCCCTGCTCCCCCAGGCTGGGCCGGTCACAGTCACACTGCCTGCTCTCCTAGGTAGCAAGGGGGAAACAAAAACATCCGGAGCAGCCCCTGTGCCTGTGGAAGGGGAATGAAAGGGCCTTTGCTGGGCCACAGCCGGCCAGTCCCAGGGCGAGAGCAGCCGCTTGCTTTTTATATTTCCTCTCTGTATGTGGGGTAGGGTGAGTGGTGGGAAGGGGAAGCCATGGGATGGGGAACTTGTGCCAACAGCCACAGCTGTCTTCTATCCTGCCTTCTCCCATCTGCCAGGATCTGCCTGATGGACACTTGTTACCAGGGACCATCCTGCTACCGGCTGGAGTGGTGGGACTGGGGCAGCAGTTTAGCAGCCCTGTGTTTCATGTGTCTTCTGTCACCAGGATGTCCCCTGGTGCAACCCCTACATCCTGCATCCATCTACGTGGGCTCCATCTCCTGGCCTGGGAGCTGCTCCATTCCAAGCCAGATCCCTCAGCTCCCTGCTTGAACCCGGTTTCATGCTGCTTCCAAGTGCATGCCAGACCCTGCAGGAGGAGGGTTTATCACCCCAGCAATGGCATCCTACTCATCTGTCCCCTTTGGGGCTGAAGGGACATCACATGTAGGGGGAGCAGATTCTCATCCCACTGTGCCAGTGGCTGGTGCTCTCTACAGGGGACCAGGTGGTGCAAAACAGCACCTGCATCCCAGAGTCATCCAAGCTGCCTGCTGCACCTGGGCTGTGTCTCTGCTTCTCCCTGGGATGCTCAGCTCAGGGGAGGCAGTCCCAGCCGCAGGGGTGCTGCAAGGGTGTTACTCAAGAGCCATGTCCTGCTGCTGAATGAGCCCACCTGGGTTGCCCTGCAGGACTGTGCCCAAGGGGTGAGCAAGCACCCCAGCAGTCATGGGCTGGCGGTAAAGACCTGCTGCAGGGATAGATCCTGCTCCGCTCACCCTGCTCCCAAGGGAAGGGAAGGTGGGGCTGCAGGAGCGTGGATGGGGGTAAATAAAAGCAGGAGAGTGAAGACATCAGTGGGAAAAAGAGCTCTGCCGATGCCCCCCAGGCTACCACAGGGACCCCATCCCCCAAGACTCTAACATGGGGCTGCTCGTGCCTCCCTGGCCCAGGCTGCTGCCAGCTCCGTGTAGTGTCACCACTCACTGTCCCATCCTGTCCTGCTGGGGTCTCCTTCCCTGTCCCCAACCCCTCCCCCCTGGAGCCGGCTGGATTTGAGCTCCCGACACACATTAAAGGCCACAAGTTCGGCCTCGGCCTCCATAAATTTGATTCCATAAATATTAGTTTTCGCAGGGTTTAATGAAGCCGTTATGCCGGGCACGGCCCAGCACCCCGACCCGTGCCCTTAATAAGGGCTCTGTGGCCTCGATTAAAGGGACCTTTCAATCGCTGTCAAGTATTTTTAGAAAAGGAAAAGTTAAAAAAAAAAAAAAAAAAAAAAAAGAGAGAGAGGCAAAGACGACTAAGGCAGCGAATAGGGAGAGGAAAATCTCAAACCCATCCAGTGCAAAAATAGAGAAATAGCACCACCTAGACTGCATCGCCCGGCTCCACTGCCCGCATGCCCACTCACCCTGTGCAGCACCCGGCTACGGCCAGCCCTGCAGGGCCTTGTGGCAGCACCGAGACCCCTGCCCTGGGCAGCCTTGGGAGCCCACCAAGGTGTCTGCAGGATGCTGCCCTCCTGCTTGGGGCAGGAATAGGGGGATGCAGTGATGAAGAAAGCTGAGGTGCAGAGGAAGAAAGGACTTGGGCATGGTTGGGATGCAGGCAGGAGCAGTGCATGGTGGCCAGGCATCCCAGTGTGGGAGATGATGTACAATACAGCGTTGGACACTGCATCTCTCCGACCTCCACTGAAAGGTAATTCCTCCCTGTGACCTAGTGCTGCAGCAGCAAATGTCCCTTCCCACCAGCTTCCTGAGCAGAAATCTGCCCCCGCAGCAGCAATCTCCCCTCACTCCTTGGTTAGACAGACCCTGTTACAGCCTGCAGCCCCATCCTTGCCACCCAGTTCTGCCTGTCCTATCATGCCTGGGGTTCCTGTACCACTTGGTCCTACGTGCCACTGGGCTCTGCCTGGCAAGGACACAGGCTGGCATTGGGAATGATGATGCTGTGGGCAATCTGCCTCAGCCCCCATGTAAGGGGTTGCTGAGAGCTGGGACAGTGTTCCCTGCAGAGCTAGTCCTGCCACTAGCACAGGGCAGTGGGGCTGGGACAGGACTGGGGGCATTTGGAGCTGGGACAATTCCCAGAGGGCTGCTCTTCAGCACAGAGCTGTTGGTGAGCAAGTAATTCTCCTGCGTCCTGTGTCCCATGCAGGATCCAGGCCAGCCCAGCAGGTCCGTGCTGCATGAGGAGGTGGTGGACTCTGCACCCAGTGACAGGACACTGTCACTGTGGCCAGAGCCAACGCAGGATTCTGGGGCCCCTGCATGGATAGGAGCTGCTGTCACAGACAAACTCAGCTCCCTTTCTGCAGCCCTGGGCTTTCGTGGGACATGAATGTTGGACCAATGAGGGCTGGGCAGGGCTGCTGTCAGCCCAGAGCTGCTGAGAGAAGGACAGACACATGTGACATGCATTCTGCATGTTGGCAGGCTGCAGACGTTCTTTGAAGGTCTGGGTTTGGTCATCAGCAGACATAGGACTCTTCTGTCTGGTGTTCTGCATGCCCCCAAACTCAGCACTACCACAAATGATCCTGTTCCCCACTCCCTTGTGTCAGTGATGAGCAAGGTAGGGACCTGGGCTTATTCCTTTGTGGGAGTATAAACTGGCCTGAAGGACTCTGTGGACTTAGCCCAGGCTCCAATTTTCCTGTGCCCATGAGGCACAGAGAACTGTGCCCTTTCTGCAGCCCTGGGAAACCAGGAGCAGGGATGGGGAGTGGTGCTGTGACTTGTCCCATCTGCTCTACTTGCTGCTGATGCCCTTAAGGATGCTCCACTGGAAGGATCAGCTGAACAGATACAGAAGTGGGGTGGCCTGGGACTGCTGGCCAGACCCTCTTGCTGCATCGTGTGCAGGAGTAGCGAGACAGACTCACCATCCTGCACAGTGGCAGGACTTCACATAGGCTCTGGATACTGGTTTTGGGTACAAAATGACAGTATGAAAACCTGATGGAGACACCTCTGGCCAGTTGCACTTCCCTTGCAGCTCCTGCAAAGGAAAATGGTCCACAGGGCCACTGGATAGCAGCATCCCAAGCCTGTGATTGTTGCTGAGTCTGCAGCCTGCATCCCTCTTGTCCAAGTTTCTTGGTCCTGCTGAGGCCACCACAAGCCTGCTGTCAGAGCCCAGCTGCTGGCTGGGCTGTTCCAGCCTGGCCTCTCTGTGTATCCCTAGGAGAGACCCATGCCCTGTGCCCACCGAAGAGCTCGCAAGGGGACATCCCTGAGAGTTGTGTATGTAGGGGCATCTGAAGGCACTGCCTCACCTGGGAATGTCCCGGGCAGCCAGAGGGAGTGCAAGCAGGGCTGTGCTGGACCCCTCCCCGGCACACAGCTGGGGGAGAACCGGGGGGGCCCTGCAAGCCCTCGCTCCTGAAATCAGGGTGTTGTATTTACTTTCCCCTTTTGGCAGCTAGAAGGGGAAGCCCATCCCAGCCCCTCATTGTTGTCTCAGCGAGTTAATCAGATGCCATAATCCTGTTGTGGAAATATCGGGCCTCCCTGGAAACAATGGGGAGCGAGAATATTGTGGTTAAATTTCAACCAGCTGCCTCCCTGCTCTGTTTGATCCCTGCCCGCAGGCCCGGGCCCCTGGCGAGCAGGCGGCGCGGCAGGGGCCGGAGCCCCGGGGGTGCCACCCCGCGCCCACGCCGCCGCGGGGGACCCCCCGCGGGACACCCCGGGGAGGGTGTGCGGCGGGCCAGGCGCGCCTCGGGGCGGTGGCGGGGCTGCCCCGGGGGGCAGGTGGCAGCGGGCACCCCCGGCGGGGTGGGCTGCGGGCCGTGGTGATCGGTCGGGGGGAGGAGGCTGCGGGCGGCCCGGGGCAGGTTCCGCGGGGAGGAGGCGAGGGAGGGAGGGCGCTGGGAGGCTGGGACACGGGCAGGGTGCGGTCCTGGCGGTTCCCGGTCCCGGATCTCTTCAATTTCCCCTCTCACTCCTGCCCGGGGAGCGGAGGCAGCGGCGGCTCCGGCTCCAGCTCCGCCGCGCTGACCGCCGAAGCGCAAACCGCGGGGGGCTCCGGCAGCGCCGAGCCCCGCGCCCCGCGCCCCGCAAGCGGCCGCTCCCCTGCCAAAACAAACGTCCCTTCGCTATTTATTGCCGCCGCCGGGCCACGGCAGCTCAGAGCGGGCCGCCACCGGCCCGCCGCACCAGGCAGCCGGAGCGCACCCGCGCCGGGCAGCCGCCGCGCCCCGCCGCCGCCGCCACCGGCACGGGCACCGGCACCTGTCCGCCGGCTGCGCGCCGCATGGGGAGCCCCGGGGCGGGCGGCGGGAGCGGCGGCCGAGCCTAGCGGGGCCCCCGAAGCCGCCGGTCCCCCGGGCCGCCCCGGGGCCGCCGGGCGCGCCATGAAGCCGGCGCGGCTGCTGCTGCTGCTCAGCGGGTGCGCGCTGCTGCTGGCGCCGGCCGTGCGCGGCTGCGGGCCGGGCAGGGTGGTGGGCAGCCGCCGCCGCCCGCCCCGCAAGCTCATCCCGCTCGCCTACAAGCAGTTCAGCCCCAACGTCCCCGAGAAGACGCTGGGGGCCAGCGGCCGCTACGAGGGCAAGATCGCGCGTAACTCGGAGCGCTTCAAGGAGCTCACGCCCAACTACAACCCCGACATCATCTTCAAGGACGAGGAGAACACCGGCGCCGACCGGCTCATGACCCAGGTACAGCCCCACCGCCGCCCGCTTCTCCCCGCTCGCCAAGCACCTGCGGGCACCGAAGCTGCCCGGGAGCGTCCTGCGTCTCGCTGTCCTAGGACAGCGAGGGCAGCAGCGGGGGACCCGACGCTGCAGCTTCCCCGTCCTGCTCAGGGCATTCCGGTGCCCGGCCCGGTCTCCTGGCTGTGTAGCACAGGTATCTCCCTTCACCGGGCGCTGCAAAGCTCTGCCCCTTTGGCTGGGCTGGGCGCATCGGACCAGGAGCGTGCAGCAGCCTGTCCTGCTGCGCACTGGTACGGCAGCACCCTTTGCCCGGAGCCGGCAGCACGCTGCCCCGTAAGCCGGCAGCATCCTGTCCCCCGAGAAGGCAGCACCTTAATCCACTACGCTTCGGAGCCTGTGGCACCCATGCCTGCTGCACCCCGAGGTGTGCCCTTGTGCCTCCCGAGCTCATAGCAGCCTGCCCTTGTGCCCTCATGAGCCGTGCCACACTTCCCCTGATCCGACAGCATCCTGCCAAACCGCTCCTGAGCCGGCAGTGCTGTGCCATGCTGTTCCCCCACTGGGCAGCATTCTGCCCCACTGCACCCATCCTGCCCTTGTCTCTCGGCTCCCCCTACCAGCTGGCAGAGCCGGCAGCCTGCCTACTGGAGCCGAGAGGCAGAGCAAAGCCTGATGTGCTGGCAGAGAGGGGAGCGGGCAGAGCAGCCAGCTGGGTTTCGGGAGCACCCTCGTTGTCCTTGTCCCCACTCTGCTGCCAAAACACTGTGCCCTGCCTTAGTGCCCCATTCCCGTGTGTCTCCATGTGATATGGTGAACGGTGCCTGGTGGGCACTGCCCTCAGCTTGTTGCGCTTGGTGATGAGAACAACCTGTTGTTGCAAATGCCATGTTGCAGCCAGCTTGCGAGTGCCCTGGGCCAATGGGAAGGAGAGGTGGGGGGGACAGAGGATGGCAGCGGAGGAGGGGGTGATGCTGGACGAAGGTTACTCTGTGTTTTAATATTGCCAGTAGAATGCCTGAGGGTTTCAGGAATGCAGATAAGGAGCCACACGGCCTTGCTAAGAAACCTGGCCACCAGCCTCAGCACTGGCTTACAGACTGAGCAAGATCCTGGGAGAGGCAGTGGGGAGCTGGGGCTGCCCTGCTGACCACTGCACCCCTGGTCTGGGGCTGGTGGGTGGGTGAGCATGGATGGCCATGGTGGCAGGTGCTGAGTGGGGCTCTGGCAATGGCCTCTGGACAAGGTGTTGGTAACAACAGGAGAAGTGTCGGGTGCTGGCTTGACAGCTCTGCAACCCTGTGTTCCCCAAAGGCAGGTCTCTGAGGGCAGGGGCTGTGGTCCAGGGCGGTTCTCAGGCTACAAACTGCAGCGGAGGTATGGAGACCCCCGGTGAGGCAGCACCAAGCTCAAAGAGTTGCAGAAGTCTTGGTTGCTGGTCAGTCACTGGAGCTCTGGGGCTGGGCTGGAGCCAGCATCCCTCAGGGACACCTGAGGGAGCAGTGAGCTCTGCTAGTCCTTGCATCAGGGAAGCCAACGACATCATATTGCTTGAGTTGGAGGCAAGAGAGTGCTTACAGCTGTGTTTGCTCTTGACAGTCCTCCCACTCCCTGCCCTAACCCAGCCAGTGTTCCCTGGTATCCCTGGGATAGGGAGGGCTCCATGTCTCACCTGCCAGCCCCACACTTCCCGCTATCCTACTGCCTTGTTGGCAGGGTACTTGGAAGCTCTCTGGTCTTCTTGCAGTGCCCAAATGAGGGTTGTTACCACAGCCAGGGTTCTTACCCCAGCCATCACATGTCCATGCACAGATAGGTACCCTGGTGCCTTGGGCAACTCTGCAGGGAACTGTCCCAATTGCTGTGGAGGTGACATGAATTCTGGTAGCTTGCTGCCATCCCACAGCCCTCTGGGCTTGTTCTGTGGCCCCTGGCTGTGGTAGATGTCCCCAGACATGGGAGCTCTGACACTGGCACCATGCCCTATGTTGCTATGGGTTGGGAAGGCCGTTGACCCAACTCCTTGTCCCTTCCCCTAGTGCGCTGGCTTTTACTGCTGTTGACTCACTTCAAACCTGTTTTCTTTCCCCAAGTCCAAGGGTCTGGGTGTCCCAGGCAGCCGGAAGATGCTGCCTGCTTGGGGGAGGTGGGTAGTGTTGCTCTCTGCCCGCCTTTCCTTTATCGTTTCATCTTTCTCAAGAATTCCAGTGTGTTTGCTCTCACTGGTCCCACTCGGAGGTGCTGAGATAAGACTGGAGGCAGAGCCCGCCTCACCTCTCCCCAGCAGCCTGGCCCAGGAATGTCATGGGCCCCCTGCCCCCATGGAGTCTCAACCCCAAGCCTCTCCCTACCCCAGCCATCACCCCTTGAAGCTGCTGTTGTCCCAACTGGCATGGAGACCATCCTTGAAGTGGTGAGGAATTTCTCATGGAGACCTTGGGATAAGACTCTTGGCTTCCTTTGGGAGAAACTTCACCAGATGAGGAGATGCTAGTGGGACCCCTATTCTCCTAGCCAGGCTTTGAATGTGGGGGTGGCTGTGGCCAAGCAGACTCCATTTACAACACCTCTGCTGAGACTGTGATCACATCTGATTGCCCTTAGTACCTCCCCTGAGATGGCCTTGGGGTCCCTGCTGACTGTGCACTGTCTTGGAGCTGTGCCCTTCTTTCCAGACTGGCTACCTTCTCTAAAGGGGTTTAGCTTCCCTCACAGAACACGGTCCTGTCACCAGTCTGCACATGAGAAGGGGGATGCTAGCGCTGGTCAGAGGGGAGAACATCTCTGCTCAGCCCAGCCCAATATGCCGAAGGTCTCCATTACAATGTGCATAGAACAGCATAGAGCCACCCAGCTCAGTGTGGTGGCATAAGGTCCTGTCCTGCATGTGGCTTAGGGGTGCCCAGTCATCTGTGCCACTACAGGGATAAGCTGTGCCCCCTTTTTAACACACTGTCACCACCTGCCTTCCCCCCAAACACTGCTATGTGCTTGTTGCATGGGTTTCAGACTCCTGTCTTGGCACCAGAGCAGTGCTGGGGCTGATGAGCCATGGCTCAGTGCAACATGGCTGAGCTTGGACATTACACTCCAGCTGAGGCACCGCAGGGCCCATGGGACATGGTGGCATTTCCACATCTTTGCCGTCACCTTGTGAGAGCTCATGTTCACCCTGAGGTGGGCAGGGGGCCATGCCATGCAGGCAGGTTTGGTCACCCTGGTCCCTGAGGATGCTGTAGCCTTTTTGGACTGTGCGTGGCGAGGAGGTGGGCTCTCTCTGCAGGCCCCGCAAACACAGAGCCTGCAGACAGCCCTTGCCTGTGGGTTTCTTGGTCTCTGCCTATCTGTCTGTGCAGGCAGCACAGCCCCTGGGCAGGCAGCACCCATCCCTGCCTGCGTGCGCTTGCATATCACTGCCTGCTTCCCGCTTGTCATTGGTCATCCCTGCCTGCTCCCTGTCCCTCCATGCCTGCTCCTTGCCTAGTGCTCTGCTGCCTGTCCGTGCCTACTCCCCACCCGCTGGTACCTGCCATCTCCCCGACCCGTCCTTGCCTGCTCCCTGTCCATTGGTACCTGCTACCTGCCCGTCGCTGCCTGCTCCCTGCCCGTGCTCTGACACCTGCTGGCCACCACGGGCACAGGCAGAGCCGCCCGTCTCGGCAGCCCGGGGACAGGGTGTTCCGGAGCCCTGCCTGCCGCTGGGTGCGCAGCCGGGCGGGCGGGCAGCTGAGAAGTGCTCCGGGCCGGGAGGGGAGGTGGGATCCTTGGGCTGTGCTGGCAGGGGCACATGCACAGGACAAGGCATCGCAGGTGGGTCCTGCCAGGTGGCCCTGGCCCAAGGGCTGGTGGCTGACCGTGTCCCTGCCTGGGGGACAGGGGTTGGAGGGTCTCGGGTGTTTGTATGCAGGCAGGGTTCCCCTGGAGAAGAGGAGGGCTGGCAGTGAGGGCAGGAGGAGTGCTCCGAGTAGGATGCTGGTGTGGGAGCGGCAAAGGGATGACTGGAGTGATGGCTAGGAGATGCAAGGTGGCACTGCGGACTCCCTGCCCTCAACCCCCTTACTGCCCTTCTCCGCAGGGTCCCCATGAGGTCAGGGACCTTGGGAGCTGTTTGTGCCATGTGCCAAGTGGCACCACAGTGGTGTTGGACGGGACAAAAGTCATTCTCCTCCCTATCTCACCTGGCAACTGTTTGTCCAACACCTTCTTGGCTTATCTCCCCACACCCAAGGAGCCATGGGACAAGGGCAGAGCTGCTCCCCCGCCCCACACAGGGCAAAAGCCTGACTGGCACTGCCCTTCCTAGGGACTGGACTCTGCCAAGCGCAAGTGGGTTTCCCCGAAAGCAGCAGTGCTCATGTCCCCTGGAAGCGAGCAGGTGCCTGAGGTTGGAGTGAGGGCCCATATTTTCGGGGGGCAGCTCCCTGTGAAAGCACTGCTGAGGCATTTCTGAGTCTGGGGGTGTAGCCAATGTCAAGTTTATAGCCCTGGCTCATGCCCACCATTACTGTGTCTCACAGCCCACAGACATCCCGTGGTAGGGAGTTCCAACAACGAGCTTGGCATCACATGAAAATATCCCACTGTGATGGATGTTTTTTAGGTTGCTGCCTAGTTATTTCATGTAATGCTTTCCAAGACTGTCCTCATGTGTGACCATGAAAGCTCTGTCCTTCACTTTGATTTTTACAGCACTTTCTGGGACCTTCCAGCATCTCCTTTCCAGGCTGCATAGCCCTACTCCATCCACCTGGGTTTTTGTAGAAGCTCCTGTATTGCTTGTCTTATGTCTTTTCTAGTTCTCTTCCATCTGATTTACAGAAATGGAATGAACCAGAAGTGCAGGATGTACTTTTGCAAGTCAAGTTCTGGCACATGGTCCCTACCTGAGGTGCAGCTGTGGCTGATGGAAGCAGGCAGTGCAGGGCAAGGCTGTGAGGGCTGCAGCACAGGCATGCAGGACTGGCATTCCTCTGCTTGCTGGAGAGTGCTGAGGTGCAAGAGACTGCAGCAGAGGGGAGAAGGGCAAATGAGGCAGGGAAGTTGCCTCACTTGTATGACCTCTGTGGCCACCAGGTCTGGATCTTTTGGGATCTTCTGCTGTTCTTCAGACCTGGATTTTCAGCCCTTGTGGCAGGGAGAGGTGGACGAGGCTTCACCCACATCCCTTCTGCTTCAACACAACAGAACTCTTGGGCGCGTTTGGCATTTCTCACATGAACAGAGGTTGGATGAAGCTATGGGGCTGCCCAGTGCTGTGTCCTTGTGTCTCAGGACTTGATGAGTGATAACAAGCAGAGCTATGCTGAGAACTGGCCAGGTTGTTTCATTTGTGCCAGGGGACAGTGCAGAGGACCTTAGGGGATCCTCTCAGCCAGGAGGCAGCAGGGTCTCAGCTACTGTATCCCCTTCTGTCAGCTGGGAGCCCCTGGGGCAGTGCTAGTACAGGGGAGGTGTGTGGGGAGCAGAGAGGATATTTCACTCTGACCAAGGCTTCGCTGCCCAACAGGCTTTTCAACGAGCTGGGATGTAGGGGAGAGATGTTTCCCATGTGTGGCAGATGCTGAGTCAAACAAGGGACTATTGGGCACTGCAAAGAGTCTGGGGGGTATGGAATGGACAAGACACCTCATGTTCTCAGTTTTTCCTCAACTAGGCCAATCCCCAAAGGGTCTAGAGACCCAGAGAGGTTTCATGGAAACATGATGGGACATAACCTGCCAACTAGGCAGCTACCTGCCCCTTCCAAAAAGCTTTTACTAACTGCCCTTCTGCTTCACAGCGCTGCAAGGACCGCTTGAACTCCCTGGCCATCTCCGTTATGAATCAGTGGCCAGGCGTGAAGCTGCGGGTGACAGAGGGCTGGGACGAGGATGGGCACCACTCAGAGGAGTCACTGCATTACGAGGGCCGAGCTGTGGACATCACGACCTCAGACCGGGACCGCAACAAATACGGCATGCTAGCTCGCCTGGCTGTGGAGGCTGGATTCGACTGGGTCTACTATGAGTCCAAGGCTCACATCCACTGTTCCGTCAAATCAGGTAAGCTGAGGGAAGGCAGTGAGTGGGGCCAGGGGCCAGTACCCCAGGTTGCAGCATACTTAGGGAGCCTGGCTGGCTGGGTGAGGTGCTCTGGGGAGGGTCCTGGCTCTCGCAGCCTGATTTCCCTATCTGAGGCAGACAGTCAGGTGGGGAGTGAGTCACACACCTGTGGCCAGCAGTGCCAAGGGGCAAATTCCCCATCTAGCTCCCTCCATCTGCAGTCTGACCCATCCTCTCTGTCTCCTTTTCCCACCCCATGCCCCCGTTTCCCTCAGCCTGTCCCCAAGTCTGCCCATTACATGTAGCTGCCCTGCTGCTACTCTTGCATTCCATTAGTGCCCTGCTGGCCATGCTCAGCCCCATCCATCCTTGCCCTTCTCCACCACTGGCTGCTCTTGAGCTCCTGCTGTCGCAGCAGCATCCATCCAGCCCTGACCATCCAGCGTTGGGGACACCCAGAAAGGGACAGGCCAGGGTATCCTGGGATCAGATCTCTGCTGTGCAGCTTCTTCTGCAGAGGAGAGCAGAGCTGGGGGATGCTGGGGGCAAAGGGAGCTGGTCTGGAGCCTTGGATGCTGCTGTCGTTGGTGGTGTTTGCTCCCCCCGTGCAGGGGGACGGCTAGTCTCGGGCCCTGCCCGTTGCCAGGACGGGATTGCGTGGGGTGTAAGGGTTCCCCCCACGGCCAGGGAGAAGCTGCTCTGCCTGGGACGCTGCAGCCCCGGCCCCCGCGTAGCTCCCGCCGGGCGGCCGCTCTGGCTGCGGGCGGTAGAGGGCAGCAGCGGCCCACGCACGGCACCGGCCGCGCAGGGACACGCTCCTCCCGCGGCCACTCGTCGGGACAGGGCCGTGCTGTCGCCCGGGTGCCTGCCTGCCCACGTCGCGACAGGCTGGGAAGGGCTCCGTATGTGCGTGGGCTTGCATAGGCGCAGGGGCAGCCTCGGCGGCTGAATGCCCGTGCACACCGGCACCGTGCTGGCACACGGCCGTCGAGCCGCAGAGCTGTGCCTGCACACGGAGCGCTTGCACGCACACGCGCGAGGAGAGGGCTGTGACCGCACACCCATGCCCACAGACACGCCCACACACCCCTGTGCCGCGCACTGTGCCGCGGTGGTGCCAGGGCGGGGACACTGGCGCAGCCCCATGTCTCTTGTCTGCGAGCTCGGCTCCCACCGCAGTCTGCCTGTCCTACTGCCCTAGCCCGTGGCCAGCGGCCTGACACCCCTAGACGCCAGCCTGGCCCCCCGCGCTGACCCGCTCCCCCGTGCCGATGCCAGGATGGGCACAACGCCAGTCGGCGATGGAGGTGGGGCGACCGCACCGCAGAGAGGGAACGACGCACCCCCAAAGAAGAGGGACAAAGCGTGGGCGAAGAACCAGGGCTTCCGCACCCCAGGGCACCCTGTGGGGCTGGCCAAAGGAGTGGGGCCAGGCTCTGAAGCAAGGACCATGACCCCAGAGCCTTGGGGCTGGCCAGAGAAGTGGGGCTGTGCCCCTGGAGAAGGACAGAGGCTCTTGAATCCTGGCATGATCCCCTGGACCAGCCAAAGAGGGATGCCATGGCCCAGGGAGCAGACTGGGGCACTGAGGTCCTGGAGGGCTTCTGCTAACTGGCCACAGCCCCCTTGCTCTGCAGCAACTCCCCGGGGCTCTGAGTCCCCCATATTTATCCCTGAGGCCATGGGGAGCTCTGGGATGTGTGGTGGAGGCTGTGGAGTGCGTATCCCGACTCCCCCAGAGCTGTATACAGAGGGCAGCCGGGCTGCTCCTGCCTCTTAGTAAATGGCTTTTATTTTTGTACGGATGGCTGTGTGGCCTGTTGTATGTATTGCACCTCCTCAGGTCCCCCACTGCACCCGCGACACCTCCATGCCCAGTGCCTGTGCCCCTCACTTCTGCCAGGTGGCCCTCTTGCCCTTCTGCCAGCACCTTCTCACAGCTCTGCCTCCTGCCTGGGCCTGTGGGGTGCAGGATTTGGGACTTGGCCTTTGGGGCAGGCATGGGGCGGATGCTGCAACTCATCTGAGTAATAAAAGGATTCTGTCCCAGAAATGGATGCCTCTCTTCATGGGCCTGGGGGCTGGGATTTG
Source organism: Nesoenas mayeri (assembly GCF_963082525.1). Classification (NCBI taxonomy): domain Eukaryota; kingdom Metazoa; phylum Chordata; class Aves; order Columbiformes; family Columbidae; genus Nesoenas; species Nesoenas mayeri. Next base: position 27,566,956 of record NC_137545.1, read on the forward strand.
GCTCTGCCCGAAGCTCGAGAGGGATGGGTGGGCAGTGCCATCTGGGTGGGGAGACTCAGGGATTAGATGGGCACCTGGGAGAGGGCCTGGGAGTTCAAGACTGGGACTGAGCAGGGCCAGGAGCAAGACCCTAGATGGCAGATGGTGGGAGGGCATCAAAGGTGGGGTTGCTGGGACTTGGGTGACCAGAAGTACTGTGAGAGCTGCGCTCTGTTCCTTGGAAAGCCAGGGTTCCCCTGCTAAGTGCCAGGGTTGGCCCCTGAAAACACCAGGTGGCACACATCATCTTTTATTATGGGGAGGGGTAGGACCACTCTGCCACTATGTCAGGGAACAAGCCCCAGAGAGTTTGAGTGCTTTACCCTGTGACAACTGCTAGCAAAGCCCTGCTCAGGAGGCTGGTGGCATTTGCCCGATGATGGCCACAGGCTGTGACACCTCCCTGCAGCTCAGAGAGGGGGTGGGCTGGCATCAGTGGTGTGGAGAGAAAAAGACAAGTGGGTGGGAGAAGGGAGCAGAGCTGCAGCATGGGGTAGGGATGTGCTGCGGTGGTGGGGGAGGACGTTGCAACCTGTGCTGTTCCTTGTAGCATCCTCCCTGGTGGTACCCAGGCCCAGAGCTGCAGGAGAGGGGGATGCTGTGGGCATGCAGAGTGTGACAAGGCATTCTGGTCCTTAGCCTACTGCCAGGTCAGGGCTCTGCCTCCCCTCTTTTGAGCACTGCCTTGAACATTTGAGCCAGTGGCTCTGCCCCAATCCCCTTTACCAGGCAGGTTTTGGGACCCAGCTCTGTTCCTACCACCCTGGCACTGCAGCAGGGAGCAGGTGCTGCCACATGTGGCTTGAGCCCCCAAGTGCCACCACCAGGTGGCTAGGGGCCCAGGGAGGCTGGATTTCTGGCTGGGGCCATGTAAGGGACCTGCGCGTATTGGTGATGCCAGGACAGGGTTATCCCTGGGTGGGCAAAGCCAGGCAGCCTGGGAGGGTCTCCGTGCATCACAAAGGGACAATGCTGAGGGTCTGACAGATGGGTAACCCTCCTATCCTCTCTCTCCCCGCGCAGAGCACTCAGCCGCTGCGAAGACGGGGGGCTGCTTCCCTGGGCGGGCACTGGCGACGCTGGAGGATGGTGCCCAAACACCGCTGTGGGCATTGCGCCCGGGCCAGCGGGTGCTGGCGATGGATGGGGCAGGCAGGCCCACTTACAGTGACTTCTTGACTTTCCTGGACAAGGAGCCCCATGTCCTCACCTCCTTCCACGTCATCGAGACGCGGGAGCCATCCCGGCGCCTGGCCCTGACGCCCACCCACCTGCTCTTCGTGGCTGAGAACGCCTCAGCACCTGCTGCTCACTTCCGCCCCACCTTTGCCAGCCGTGTGCACCCTGGACATTTTGTGCTGGTGGCAGCAGAGGGGGGTGGCTGGCAGCCCGCCGAAGTGGTGGGGGTGTGGGACCAGAGGGACGTGGGAGCCTATGCCCCACTGACACGCCATGGGACACTGGTGGTGGATGGTGTGGTGGCCTCGTGCTTTGCCCTGGTTCAGGAGCAACAGCTGGCACAGCTGGCATTTTGGCCACTGCGGCTCTACCACAGCCTGGTGGGGTGGCCAGGGGTGCAGGGGAATGGCATGCACTGGTACTCGGGGCTGCTTTACCGCCTGGGCAGGCTGCTCCTGCCCCCCGACAGCTTCCACCCACTGGGGGTGCCTTGGGCAGAGAGCTGAGGGTGCGCCCCGGCCATGGCTGGCACTGCTGGTGGAGGTGGTGGCTGTGGGGCAGCTCAGTGGGGCCCAGCACCCCCTCTCAAAGCTGGGTGCCCAGGAGGAGCTGCCTCCAGTCCTGCCTGCTCAGGGCACAGCCTTCTCCTGACTGAGGGGCATCAGGGCTTCCCAGCACACCTCTTCTATGCCCATCACCCTCTTCTCACTCCCTGTTCTTGGGGGCAGGGGAGAGGCATGAAGGGTCCCCCCAGACATGGGGGTGCCCCTGGCTGGATCCACATGCTGCTATTTGTGTGTGTGTGTGTGTGCGTGTCATGTGTGTGTGTGTGCGCGTGTGATGTGTGTGTGTGTGCAGAATTAGCTAAAAACCGAAGTCTGATAGACGAAGGGGAGCAGGGAGAGGAGAGAGCCCCTAGCTCATGGCTGCTCCTGGGGTGCTCCTAGCCTGGCTGCACCCAGCAGGGAGGCTCTGGGAGAGGGGTCCCAGGGGCCTTCGCTGGCAGCCCTGGCAGGAGAGTGGACAATGCCATTCCCACTCTGGGACATGGCAAGAGTGACCAGGGTACTGGGACAGTGCCTTGCCCTTAGGCCTGAATACAGGTGCAGGATGGCACCCAAACCCAGTTCCTGTATGCCTGAGGTGCCTGGGCATGGGCAGGGCTGGAGGGACTGGCATGGCTCTGGCATGAGACCTGTGACTTGGTGGCTGCTGGAGTGAGAAGCTGGGCAGTGAACCCTGGGCTTTTCCCAAGCTGGCCCTGCAGCCACCTGGGCAGGCATGGCTATGGGGAGGTTGTGACAGCACAGGGGCTAGTGAACGCCGGTTGGAGAGGCAGGAGAGTGCAAGTGCCAGCTGGGCATGAGCACGCACGGGTGGGAGCAGGGGAGGAGAGAGCAAGGGCTGCAGCCCCAGCCTGACAGAGCCAGAGGAAGGAAAGCAGCTGGGAGAAAGTGCTCCCTTCCTTGCCTTCTTGGCATCTCGCCCAGACGCTGGCTCAGCCCAAGGCTTAAAAGCTCCCCACACTCCAGACCCTGCCTGGTCTGATGTCTCCAGCCTCCCCAGCATCCTAAACCCTCAGGGTAACTCATTGCTGCTCACCTGCTTCCAGGACCTGGGGCAAGTCCTGTCAGAGCTACAGCCATGGTCCCTTCCATGTTCTAGCTAGACCCTCAGCCACCCACGGCTCCATGTTAGTGGAGGCGAGGAGGCTTGGGGGGGTTGTGACCCGTGTCCGCCCTGCAGCATCATATGTCTTTATTTATTTATCTGCTCTTTGTATGTACCATAGATGGGAGGCAGTGTGGGTGCGTGCAGGGTGAGATGGCAGTAGGTGGGAGGAAAAGCTGTTTGGTTGGGGGGGTGGCGTGTATTTTTTTTTTTTAACAAAAAGCAGAAATTATTTAAAGATTATTTTAAAGCACAATTTTTATGGTGATGGTTGTCCAGGGTGAAGTGAGAGAGCGTGAGCGCGGCTGACAGCAGGTGTATTTTTGTCTCTTCACTGGATGTATCTTTCCTGGCCAGGGACACAACCCAATAAACCCATCATCTCCCAGGCAGGTGCTCTAAGCTCTGGTCTAGGGAGGGCAGGCAGGGATTGGGGAGGCTCAGCACCCATCATAAACGGGACAGAGGGCACCTTGCTGTTCTCTAAGAGCAAGAAATTCCCATCTCAGTGCCCCCCACCGGTAAGGACAAGCTCTCCCTCCCTGCTCCCCCATACCCAGAGGAGGCTGCAGGAGTGATGCAGCCTATGTGGGACCAAGATGTCACTGGGACCAGCTGGAAACTTGGACAACTGAGGCAAGATATAGGAAGGACAGCCACTACAGGGCCACTGGGGACATCTCTCCATCCCAGTCTGGGCCCACTGCCCCAGTGCCTGGCTGTGCTGGGACACCCTTCCCCACCCTCTCCATGACCACAACACCCACTAACCCAGAGCTCCTGGAGAACCCTGCATGCCAGGTTTCTAATATCACTTTAGGCCAGTGCTAGCCACTATTGGCTCTGTCCCCTGATCCCTTGCCAGCTCTGCCCCTCCTTCACCCCCTGCCCGTGTGCCCTATGCTCAGACAACCTGCCTCAGACTCCTGGGGGGCACTGAGAGCAGAGTCCCCGCCCCAGGTTTCCCTGGACCCCACATCATGGCGAGTGCAGAGCAATTTGGCAGCCAGCTGTCAGCAAGGGTCCTCATCACTGCGGCTAATTTAAGGGCTCTGTGAGGCGGCTGAGCTAATTTAATTAGGTTCTTATTACAGAGAAGGACAAATTGGTCCCTGGGGGGTGGCACGGGGTCAGGACTTTGAGAGGTGCTTTATGGAGTGAAATTTCAATCAGGCTGCCGTCACAGGCAAGGGGAAGCGAGCTGGAGGCAGGGTATGCATTGGGAGAGGATGTGCCCTTTGGGGTGCCCTGTGATGCTGCGGGAAGCCCATCTCCAGGCCCAGGTTTTTATGGTGTCAATGAGCACAGGGGAGCAGTTCTTTGCCTCATTTAGGAGGATGCTGCAGAGTTTTGGGAGGGTTGCTTTGGGGTGGAAGCAGGGAAAGTGAGGGGCCCTGGCTCTGGGCCAGCCCCAAGGCAGTGAGAGGAAGGGAGTGACCTATAAATAAGATTCTGGGGTGTTTCCCCTACTGAAGCCACATTTACTGCCCCATAGCCCCATAAAGGCCCATGGTGAGGATAGTGAGGACAAAATTACATCCTGCTGACAAACAGGATTTATGGGGGGTTCTTCCTTCCCTGAATGCCCCAATCCCTAATCACTCATCCCCGGGAGACCCAAGGCAACCCAGGGGCTACACCACTGCTTGTGGGCACCTGAAACAGTCCCATCTTCTAGGGTGCCAGCCCCAGGCGAGGGGTCCCACCAGGGTCTCTGCTGGCTGGTGATGGATGGGGATGCTGGTGGGTGGCCGGCAGAAGGTCCAGGCTGGAGGGTACCACAATGGATGTCTCTCCATCAATTTGTCCTCATTACCATGTGAATGGTGGGCGGAAGGGAGAGGAAGGGCATGCGGCAGCAGGAGAAACCCCCCACATGCTCCCATCTGGGGTAATGTGTTGTCCTCCCCACTCCTCCAGCCCTGTCTGAGCATATTAAACAAGCGCTAAGAGTCCCCTGGCCCCAAATTCAGGGGAGGAGAGGTACCACCCCCTATTCAGAGCCTTGAAAAGGCTACAGGGTCCGTCGCTGTTAACACGGGGGGGGACCTTGTCCCGGTCCCCGCCTCTCCCGTCTGTCCCTCACCCGTGGCCTTCTGCTGTGGCAGCACCAGCCAGCCCCGCTCTCAGCCATGGACTGACACTTTGGGTGCTGGGGTCCCAGCAAGAGGTGGTGGGGGGCGTTGGAGCTTGTGGAGTGGGTGCGGAGCACCTCAAACTCATCTCCTGTTTGTGGGGAAGTGCACCTTTGAATGTCACGGGGAGGAGAGGACAGCAGGTGTGGTTCCTCTAGGACTCCTAACCTTCCCTGCAGAAGAGGAAATATCTCAGGTGAGGAGATGGATTGTTCCCATTGCCTGGGAGCTCTGGGTCCAACCATGTCCCCATGGCCTGGGCTGTGACAGTGATGATGGAGGTCATTCTAAAATATCTGGGCCTGTGGACATCGGCACAGCAGGTTGCAGGGATCCCCCTCCCAGCAAGAGCCAACTGACCTGTAGCCACCTCCCCCATAAAAAGCCCAGGAGAGGCTTCCCAGCCCATCTCAGCCACACACGCTGCCAGCCAGCAGGTACCCATAGAGGGAGCCCATACCAGCCTAATTTACATTACCTTAATTTAGCTTAATGGCTTTTTGGAGTGCTACTGCTCCGGAGGTAGGGGCAGGATCCTGCTCTCTGCAGCGCTGCTGGAAGGGTCCCAGCACCCTGGGTCTGGGACAACAGCAGCCCTGTGAGGCTGTGTGACATGGGCTGTGGACCCCATCCTGCACCCCAAACACCTCCGCCATCTCCCCCTCTAACTCAAGCCCCCACCTCCTGCCCCCCTCTTAACCCTGCTGTGGCACCCAAGTGTGGGGACAGTGTTGGGAGCCCCCGCTCCAGTACAGGGGCTCCCGGCCCCTCCCCAGAGACACTCTCCCTGTGCTCGGCAGCTTGGCCCGAGCCAGGACAGAGGTGCTGTAGCAGGCAGCAACCTCTGGGAGTCACCCCGCAGCCTGCTGTGCCGGTGTGGACACGGACAGACAGACACACACACCCGCCCCCGACATACACCTTTATCCCCTGGACACACACATGCCCACCACCTCACCGATCAGGCTTGGACACCCACTGGCTTTCAGCATAACCACCCCATCCCCCAAATTATTCTCTTTCCAGCCCACATACTTTATATCCCAGGCAGTGTCTGAAGCACCCAGGTGTCCCTGTGTCCCAGATCTCTCCCCTCTGGGGACAGACAGGGGGACATCCACATGGCCCATGCTGACAGCATGGGGACTGTGAGGACTACAGAACACAGGCATCCTGGAGCAGTGCCAACCTCTGCTCCCATGCCCACCGCACATCTCCCGGGTGCAGAGAGCATCCCAGACCCACAGAGGGGGCTGACACCCTCTCCTGCCACCCAGGATGAGCTCTGCCAGCCCTTACTCTGGAGGGGCACCCTCCACCACCCTCTCCCACAGCATGGGGTACGGAGCCAGCACACCCAAAGCCTACCTTTCCCTTCTCGTATCCCCTCCCTGCTGCAGGGTGGGCGGAGGTGGGGTGGCGCTGGTGGTCCCCGAATTTCCACATGACTATAGAGTCAGGCAGTGGCAAGCAGAGACCGTGCAGGGTGGTCTGGTAGCAGTATCAGCTGTTACCTTGTACATGGTCCTGGTACGAGATGGGGGGCTCTCTGCGCCAAAGGAGCAGTCAGAAGGATACAGCCCCAGGAGAAACCCCACAGCCGTCCAGCGTTGACCTTCAGTGAGTGGCTTGGGGGTGCCCTGGCAGCAGGACGGGGGTGTGCAAGTATGTACCCCTGCTCAGGGAACGAGTAAGAACCTAATCAGGTCCTTTTCCTTAATAAATCATTCGTCTTAATCCAACGCCCTTCTTCCTGCTCTAATAACTTCGGTGCTGGGCCCCACAGCCACAACAATGCAGCTAATGGAACGATTTATTTTCATAATGGTGCTGGTGGGGAGAAGGGGTGGCCAGGGTGGGGACAGCAAGCTCCGGGGCAGGAGTTTCTAATTAGTGAATGAAATTTGATGTAAAGCTGGAGGAAGATGGATTCGCTGCCTGACAAGGGCCTTTCAGTTCATCAAAGCACCCAAACAGGGAGGTAAATTAAATTATTTCTAATTCTTCAGTAACCTCCAGGGAGTCACCCTTCCACCAGCAAAAGGTGGGTCTGTTCCTGAAATGAAGAGGCACTTGAAGGACTGAGGCTGGGTGGAAGAGACCAGGTTCTGTGAGGCGATGGGGGTGACAAGATGAAATGAGGTGGGACAGTGAAACAGGCTGCCACTGACTTTGCAGATGGGGAGGGAAAAGGTGGTGATGGCACAAATGGTCAATAAATAAACAACTCCAGGGACTAATGACTAATTTGTCACCTAACCAGACCAGAAGCAGGGCTGAAATGCAGCCAGTGCAGAGCAGAGCAGCCAGGCAGTGAGGAAATGCCATCCCACCCTCAGGGCTTTGAGCAGGGACAGCGCTCGGTTTTGAAGGGGTGAATGATATTGAAGCAGGTCCAGTGCAGGGGAATTCTTCATCAAAGACCCTTGTTCTCATGGGTCTGTACGATTTGAGCCCAATGCCAGAGTAAATATCTGTTCGCAGAGTAAAATCTGTTCTTGGGATGTATGGTGGGTTTTTTTCTAAACCTCCAGCTCCTTGGGTCCTGTGATGAAGGCTCAGTTCTTAGAGAGAATAAGTGCACTCCCACCTAGCACTCCTGCTTGCAGAGGGGTTTTAAGTGTCAGCCTGCCACTAGCCCAGACATCCCCAATACCAGAGTGCAAAGAAAAAGACTCGATGCTATGGCTGAAACCAGCCCCTGGCTCTCCCTGGAGCAGGGGACATTTACAAAGTGCCCTGAAAGCACTTGAGGCTGCCCCACAGCTCCCTTCCCTGCAGGCCCAAGGAAGCACATTCAGGGACAGCAGGCAGGTTCCCAGAAGTCTTTCTGTATCAAATCTGCATTTCCCACAAGTTCTCCTGCCCTCCTAACAACCCCCGAGCTCAGCACCCCCCAGCAGCTGATGTTGCAGCCCAGCCCAGAGAGGGAAATGGGGGGAACAGGGGGGCTGTGTCTTACTGCAAGGCACTGGGGAGAGCTGGGGAGGGTCAGGGGCTTGCTGCAGGCTGGGTCCAGGGTCTCCCCCCAGCGGCTGGGCTGGGTGGAGCTGGGACAGGCGCAGAGCCAGCTGTGCTGACCCAACACTCCAGGAATTTAATTTGTTTAATATATTCCCTGGGAAAGAAGAAAATAAATAAGTGGCACCTTGCGTGCCCCCATGTCTCACTCTCGCAACGGAGGTGTCAGCTTAACGAGCTAAAGCCCTCAGCCTGATTAACCAGCCACTGCTCTCGCTAATAGGGAGCCACCGAGCAGCGTGATTGATGTATGGAGAGTATGAGCCTCCACAGTCTGGTGTTGGACTGCTGGGTGGGGACACCATGCCCACCCCAGCCTCCTCATTCCTGCCCTCTGTACCCAGGTCAAGGGCAAGTCAAAGGCTCCCTCTTGTCCCGGGGTTGTCCATTCTGCCACACTGCTTTGTGGAATGGGCAGTGTCCTGGGAGATGGAGCTGAGACTGCTTTTGCCCCTGGGGGCAAGGACACGTTGGTGGCTTCCCACCAGCTGTGGGACTGTGTGGCAGCTCCTCAAAAAGGGGGCGTGAGGAACAGCATTGTGCAGAGGTTTTGTGCTGAGCTCTAGGTGTCAGCCACTCTCTTCCCCATGGGCTAGGGTAGGGACACTGAGGCACAGGGATGTGCTGGAGGCCATGATGAGAACCTGGGCTCAGCAGCTCCTTCAAGGCTTTAATCCACCAAGCCGTTACCATGCAACTAGGAAGAAAATCCAAGTGTCCTGATCCTTGTCCTGTCCCATCCTGTCCCTCTGGCCCTTCTGCAGTCCTGCTTGCCTGGCCCTCCCTTTATTGAGATGTCCCTGCGTGTCACTGCAGAGTTGTCACCTGCTCCCACCATTCCTATCCCACGGCATCACCACCCCCTACCCCCACCTTGGGAAAGGGTTAATCAGCAGCCAGAGAGACAAGGTAATAAATGGCTGTTATCTCGTTAATGAGCTGACATTAATTAAAGCCCAAGGTCCTAGGAGGAGCAGCTGATTTATCCAGTCACCCTAGGAGCAGGTTAGGAGCTGACTTTATGGAAAGGCCATTAACAGGGAAGAGGTGAGACTGTGCTGGGGGAGTTGCTCTGCGCCCATCCCTGCATCACCCTCTTCTTACCCCCACAGAGCCCAGCCCAGGCTCCCTTCCCTCCCAGGGAGCAGCTCTGGCTTTGGGACAAGACCAAGAGAAGAAAAACCAGAAGATCCTGGAGATAACAGGAAAAAGCAGAGCTGGGGGATCCCCTGGTGTGCCCAGTGGTAGGGGTGTTGGGGAGTTGAGAGCCTGGACGTGTCAAGGAGCGGTGGCACTGGACAGAATACGCTGGGCGAGGGCTATAGGAGCCAGGGCATGGGGAAGAAGCAGGAGGGATGATGTGTGTTCAGTTACTTCCTGGCTTTCCGGGGTGATGCTGGACTGTGGGGAAGGCTGGCTGTTTATCCTGGCCCCCAAAAGCCAAGGACTGGGTTGAAAACAGATATTGAGGCTGAGCTCAGGGGCTGCCAGAGCTCATTTTGGGGGTAGTAGGATGGAGGAGATCTCTGGGTGAGTGCTGTGGGCTCATAGTGTTTAGGATCTGAATGGAAATGGGTAAAGGGTTGATGGGACTGGAAATGTAGTGGTCAGACCCTGGGTCCTTGCAAGAAATGGATCTCAGCTGGTTGTGTGTCCCTAGTTCTCCAAGCTGTGTGTTTAAACAGGACAAGCAAGCTTTCCCCAAGCCCGAGAACCTCTGTCATGCATCAGTGCATCCCATGAAGCTACCAGCTGATGGAGGAGAACCCTAGGGCATCCCCTGTCTGTCCCGTGTAGCTGTATGGCCTGATTCCACAGGATGCTGGTGTCCCAGCCCTTTGCAGTGGCTGTTTGCTGGGATCACGTGTGACATTTTGGAGCTGACCTGCCTGTTTCTGCTGGGGGCAGCCACCATCTCTGCCCCATGAGACTTGCTGTGCCGGTTTGCTATCCCCCTGCTCCAGGATGGGAGATGTTAACTTGCTTTTTGCTAAGATTTGCCATGTCCCATCAGAGTAGGGGCTGCTTATTTGAGGAATTGCTTGGCTAAATAAACTGCTGCTCAGAAATCCCTGCAGGAGGCCTGTCTAGGAGGGACTGAGCCATGTTTACTTTGCCTGTTAATCCCTTCACTTGGGGCAGGTATCTGAGGCTGGCACTGTGGAGGGGTGTGAAGACTGGGTAACATGGGCAGGGGGAAGCTATGTACCCCACCAAACCTGTGCAGAGGCCAGGGGGATAGAGGCACAGAGTTATCTGCTGTCTGGGGCTGAGTGGGAGTGAGCAGCTGATGTGCCAGGATGGAAAAGCTGTCTGGAACCTGTGGTTGGCTTGGAAGTCCCTGAAGTGAGCAGGAGCAGGCAGACCCACATGGGAGGAATGGGGACAGGGCATGGCAATGACCCAGCACAGCACTCCTGGGAGCCGGGAGAGACGTGGATTCAGTGACTTACCTGGCACTTGTCTCCTGCCCTCACCAGGGCAGGAGAAGACTCATAAAGACAAACGAGGAGCACTTTGAGTACTTCCATGGGGCCGTGCTCCCACAATACTAGTGTGAATGTCTTTGCCTGTGTTTCTGCAGAGGGGACAGCCACCAAACAGCTTGGGACCTCAGGGCTTGCTGTGCCAAGTCTGATACAGGCTGGGCTCAACTCCCACTGCTGTAGGGCTGATTAATGCCCATTATCTGGTTGGTTAACGGGCCCTGGGCCCACTCACAGGTGACTTCAACTGTTCATTTAGCCACAAATCACCACGGGGCTGGCAGTTTATTTACTTTCCCCACCCACCTCCTGTGGCTTCCCAGATCCCAGAGATAGTGGGTGGCCCTGCTGTAAGGGGCAGAAGGGCAGCATCCCACTGCAGGCAGTAGTCAGGGCTCCCACAAAAGACAGGACACCCCAAACTGGAGGCACTTATACCCAGTGCTTCTCACCAGGGGCTCAGCCTGCTCTGGGCTAGCGGCTGCAGAGCATGGATGAGAGTGGGACACTTTTAGGGCTCCTCTCATGGGGAAACGGCTGGGAAAACACCTGTGAGCAGCTTTACAGCCTGTGTCTCCAGCATTGGTGATGCTGCTGGGCTGGATTTTTCCACTAGCTGGCTTGGAACTTTAGGGTGCTGCAAGATCACCTGAGGCCCCAGGGCCAGAGCAGCAAGATCCACTGCTTCCTGAGAGACACTTTAAACAAGGCTGTTGCACTGTAGGTCTTTTACAGGGAAGTAATTTCTAGAGATGGAAAGATCTGGAGGCTGTGACCTGGGGAGCAGTTAATGCTTAGCAAGAGGGTACATCCTGGGAACAGGGAGCTCTTTCAAGGCTTAAAAGCTATCGCCTGGGCAGAAATCAGGGTGCCTGCCACCTCTGTGGGGTGGGATAAGCGCCCTAGTTCCTATACTGGTCCCTATCTTAAAGGCAATTTCTATTGACTGAAGACAGGAGTTGACCCAAACCCACCAGAAGGAGCTGGTGCTGAATTGTGCATCTAGGGACAGATGAAATGACAAGTTCGGTGGAAAACAAGACACAGCTCCAGCGCAGGTCATGTCTTCATCTGATGTCGTGGGATAAAGACTTGATCCTGGGAAAATGAGAGTCTGGTCCCAGTTGGTAATTTTTTATCAGAGTATGGATTTTCCTCGGCACTATTCACTTTGATCTTGGGGCAGTTGGGTTTGCTGAGGGACGTTCTGTTGCTTTCCAAGGTGACACTGAGGAAGTGGTGGGGCTGTAAAACTGAACTGTGCTCCCAAATACTACCTGTGACCCTCATGGCTCATTTCTGAGAGCTCAGGCACTGCTGGCAACAGCTTGAGGAAGTATGTGAACTGCCATATGTGGTGTTGTGGGTCTCTACAGATGCGTAAAACGTGTGCATCAAAGCTGAGTGTCTTTAGTGGCCATGTGGGTGTTTGTCCTTCTAATTTTACTCCTGCTGCTTGACCTTGTATGGATGGAAGTTGCATGGAGACAATGCATTTGAGGCTATGGACACAGCAAAGAGAGCTCCAGTTGTCTACCTGGGCACCTTCAAGTCAGCAATAAAAGGTTCAGCAGAGTTTTAAGTACACCCACATAGATGCTGCTGTGAAGGCTGCTTTCAGGTGGCTGAAGAAGGACTGGGTTCTGAACATCAAGCCGAGGCACATCTAGAAAATCCCCCAGAAATGCCTGTGTGAATAAAAGAGTCCCAGGAAGCCCTGGGCTGCATGAATGTTGCTGATGCTGCCCATTGCCCAGAGAGGGTTGTTGTGATCAGGGCACTCCCAGAGAGAGATGAGGGAGCTGAGGAACCTTGCTGCTGTGTGGACAACATGGACCTCCCTCTGGTCTGCACTTGCTGGACAGGACTAGACTAAGTGGTTAAGGGTGTAGGCACTTTTAGGGCACAGTCAACGTGATGTGCAACAGGCAAGGGAACAAATGGAAAGGTTGATGGGGTGGGCTTGAGCCAGCAAGGGATGTGGAGATGGGAGAAGCACCCTGGCCTGTTTAGGGCTTTGAGCTGGTCCATCTAGCTCTGTATGGGCCTCAGGAAATTTGTCGTGGACGTGCCTAAGATCTTCCATGGCAGGACCTGCTACCACTGGGTGAGCAGAGGAGGCCTTGGAGTAACAGCACTGGGTGAGCTGGGGAGAGACTGGGAGCAATATGGTGCTGGCTGGGTACATCTCCCTTACCCTCCACCTCCTCCTGAACTGGGGTGTTTTCCTGGGGCCAGATCCTGCCTGTAACATCTGTACCCCCAGGCTGTGGGACCAGTCTGTGTCTCTGGCTGATATCCTGGGGTCTGCTACCTGTGACTGATGTTTGGGGTTGTCTTAGATCCTCTGTGGAGATCCTCCTGTGGAGAAAGGATGCTGGGCAGATGTAAGAGGCCAGGCCACAGCCATGTTCACTTATTACAGTCCTCAGATCTAGTTAGCAACCAGGTGAACTGTCACCAGAGGATCTGATGGATGAGGATGAGAGTTCACTCCTTCCTGAGGCGGGAAATGAAGCTAATCAGACCTCGGACACCTTAATCCAGCTCTGATCTGATTAATGACCCTGAAGACTGTGAACTCATCAGCACCTTGGCATCTATCATTGCTTGCATCCCACCCCTTCTGCCAGTCACCACCCAGCACAGCTCTCCTATGCACAGCCCAGGGCTCCAGCTCTCTGCCCTGCATGGGTGGGCTGCACACTGGCTGCTCCAGCCCTGGACAACCCTCTTGCAGGGTCCTAGTGTCTGGGTTTGACTCACCTGGAGGAGAGAACTCCTTCCATGATTTTCCCAGATTTCTTTATTGGGATGTTTCCACCCAGGGTTTATGGTTGTTGCCCACAAAGATTGCTTGCTTGTGTAATTCAAAGGCTGCAGTTTGGCTGTCTGTACTTGCGTCACCCTGGGATCAGTAAATTGGGCCACCAGCCTGGGCTGCTGATCCTTGGAGGAGCTGCTTGTATTTGGAGACCCTCCTTTGGTAGTGCAGGGGACCTCCATGAGGACAGTAAGTCTGTGACCCGGACCCCCAGACAAGCCTCACTCAGCTACAGTGGCCACAGTCACAGATGGCCTCGAGTTTGGCAGGGGTTACCCAGGCTCTCCTGGGCTGACTACCTGCCTGTCTGCCACCCCACAGTGGTCACTGTGGTGGTGACTTCTCTGTTGTACGCCAGTGCAGCAGCCCCAATCCCTGCCTTGGGTCTCAAGGCATGTTGCCTGTGCAAAGCAACAAGCCATTGCAGTCCTTGGCGCCAGTCTTGGGGACTCAGATAAGATGGCTCCTACCTTGTCACTGTCACCATTGCAGGCTGTTGACCTGCAGTGGAAGAGCTGTCCTTCCTCCGCTGTGCCCTCTGTTCCCTAGATACTTGTTGCAGTTTTCCCCAGTGCTTGGGAACCAGGCTGCTCCATTCTGCTCTGAATTTTGTCCTGCTCATGCCTGCTGCTTGGCAGGGCTGGTGGCTCACATGGGCAGCAGGGGAAAGGCCTTGGGGTACTTTTGTGATTGTTCCCTCCCAGGAAGGCAGCTAGAAAAGGTCTATTGTGTACCTGTTCTCACACAAGGATTTGGGGCCACCCAGTGAAGCTTATGGGTGCAGGGCTCAGGCAATGGAAGAAGGAAATTGTCCCACACGTGGGACATTTGGAGCTCCCTGCAGTGGGGTATAGTGTGTGCTGGGAGCTCAGCTGGCTCCAGACCAGTCTGAATGGGAACAGGGAAGAGAAGCCCCTGGGATCACTTAGCAGGGAAAGCACAGGAGGCTGTGGAAGGCCCCATATGCCCCTGCCTTTATGCTCCCTGGGCATCTGCTTGCAGCCTCTGTGGGACACAGGATACAGGGTCTAGACACATCTCTTTTTTCAGGGAATAAAACAGTACTGAAAATGCTGCAGAGGTAAGAAATACGGGGATGGGAGCACCCTTTGGCCATTATAATATTTAGGCAGGGCAATAGTGTTTGTCTCGCCTTCCAAAGAGCAGGACACATAGTTGGACACAAACAAGCAGAAGCTTGTCTTGCTGTGTCAGCTTGACACAAAAAGGTGGGACTCAAAGCCAGACACAGACCCTTGATGCTAGAGACCACAGCTGCACTCACACACACTCTGCCTCTCTCTGAAGGTCAGTGCCAGAGGGTCTGGACCAGCTCAGCTCTGCTCTCGACCAGCCAAGGCTTCCTGCTCTGTCCTTCCCTGGTGGCACTCTCCAAGACTTGTTTTGTGTGGGAAAGATAAGGCCAGGTAAATGAATAACAATCTGCCTGTAAGTACCTGCTCTGTTGGCATCTTGAACAGACATGAGTGATGGAGTGTGGTGGCCCCTGTGTGTGTCTAGCTCCCTTCCACTGATCAACCTGGTGCAGAGTGGTGCAATGGGAAATAACACAGCTGGGCACTGCTGGTGACCCCAGTGCACTGGGTGCAGAAGAGCTTGCCAGCGAGTGAGCTCACCTCCTGTGAGCTCACCTCTCAGCCAGGCACTCTGCCCCTCGGGTGCCTGTGGGCTCTGCAGAGCCAGAGCAGCACTGGAGCCCACAGGGCTTTGTCTGCATGTGTGCTGGAGTCTTTCTAGTCTCTCTGGATCTCCAGCTGCTGCAACCACAGACCTGCTTCTCCACAGAGGGGCTCTAAGGAAAGCAAGACCGGCTCTGGATCAGGACGATGGGCTCAGTCTCCTGGGCAGTGGGTCTTGCAGGCTGGTGGGACTCCCTGGGTGTGGATCGGTGCTTGCCTGGGTTGCGAGGCTGGGGAAAGGACAGATGAGTCCGGGTCAGGCCCCAGAGTGTCCTTGCTGTGGCTGGGGGATGAGGAAGCCGGAGGAGGGAGGCCAGTGGGGAGTCTGGCCTGGGCCCGCGGAGAGGCAGGCGGGGCGGGGGGCCGGCGCGGAGCCAATGGAGAGCTGGGGCAGGTGGAGGGGGGGTTAAAACCCCCCCGTTGGCGGCAGGCGAGCGAGTGCCCGGGAGGAGGAGCGGAAAGGAGGGCTGCCCCCGAGGGCAGCCGCGCGGAGCGGCGGGGCCCCGCGGGTGGATGCCCGCCGGTGCCGGCCCGGGGCTGCCGGGCCGGGCTGGGCTGGGCTGTGCCGGGCTGTGCCCTGGCAGGGGAACGGCGGAGTGCCAGGCGGCCCGGCGGCTCCGCACGGAGCTGGGCCACGCACAAACCCATGGAGAAGTCTCAAAACTTCCGCATCGAGGCGCTCCTGGCTGAGGAGCCGGCGCGAAGCGCAACCCCGCCGGGGCTGAGCCCCGGGAGCCCCGCCGCGAGCCCCGGCCCCGCCGGGCGCTCCGACACCCCCTCGCCGCGGGCACCCTCGGCCACTGCGTCCCTCGCCCCGGCCGGCTTCGTCCCCAAGCCCGGCTTGCTGCACCTCCCCGGCCCCGGCCTCGGCGCCCTACCGGCCCTCTACCCTCCTGCTGTGTACCCGCTCCCTGCCCTCGGCGGCCAGCACCCCGCTTTCGCCTACACCGGCATCCCCCACCTGCCGCCGCCCGGCGCGGAGCACCTGAAGGCGGCTGTGGCCGGCTCCTTCCCGCTGGAGCATTGGATCCGAGCCGGGATGCTTGTGCCCAGGCTTTCCGACTTCCACGGTAAGTGACCCAAGTAGCGACCCTATCGTCGGGCGGGACGCGGCTCTCGCCCCTTCCAGCCCCCGGGGATCCCCGCCAGCACATCGGGATGCTGGTCCCCTCGGACACGGAAGGCTGAGGCTCTCCAAAGCCACCGCTTCGCGGCTGCCCGACGGTTGCGGTCGAGAGCGGCGAAACCCTCGGGGTTGACCACAATGAAGGTCTCTTGCTGCGCTCAGACCCGCTCCCCAGCCAGGGCGGGTTTGGGGGTCCCACGAGAAGGGAAGGGCAAGATCCTCGCTCTGGAGACCTCCGAGGGCTGCTGGGCCCCGGGAACCTGAGCTGAATGGCCAAGTCTCACCTTACAGAGCGCCGGTGCTGTGGGGCGGCCCCGAGGGCTGTTGCCCGGGCCGCTGCCGGCAGAGCAGAGCCGCTTCCGGGCGGCTCCAGCCGCGCCGGCCGTAGTTTCTGGCCCCGCACGGTCGGGGCGGGCTTGTTTGGTTCCACCGCGGCGGGAACGTAACGAAAGTAAAGAATGGGCGGCCTCAACCGACACCAGAAAACGAATAAAATCCTCCCGGTGCGGTTAGGAACGAACCCGCCCGGGTCCCTCGCTGTGGAGCTGCCGGTGGGGCAGGGAAGGGTACTCGGCCGGGGCCGGACCTCCGCGTCCCTGCCCGCCGCCACGTTTGGCCCCTGAGGGGCGAGGATCGCTCTGGAGCCGGCTGGTGAGCCCGGTGCCGGCGGGAGCTGCAGGAACCCGGCAGCGTGCTCGGCTTCAGCCCAACCCCGGTCTCTCTGGGCATGCACGGAGGGTGCCAGCTCTGTGCACAGCTCCTTGCACGGCGGGCACGGCCAAGGATGCGGGCAGGCACCGGGTCCTGCACTGCAATGATGGGCAGTGGGGTGGGTCTTGCAGGGCACGGGCAGCGTAAGAGCCGACTTCTGGCTTTTGTCCTACCCGGGACTGTCACTGGGACCCGCGGCAGTGTGACCCGAACTCTGCCTTGTGCTAGGGGTGATTTGAGATCTGGGAACCACCAAGATGGGAGTGGTGGGCAGTAAACCGAGAGTGGTTTGTTAATGAACACCCGGCAGAGCATATAGATTTATTAGCTGAGTTTAGTATTTTAATAACGACAGAGCACATTAAAAAAAAAAAAAAGAAAAGAAAAGAGTCAATTAATAAACTGGCTGGCTGAATAATATAAAATGAAGAATCAACATTAAACATCCCATTCATTGTTCCTTCCTCAAATTACATCTGTGCAGGTTGAAGGCAAAGAGGCAGTTCCCCACCCTATGCTGTTCTCCTTTTCCCTGTCTCTCTGCGGACTGTAAGATAAATGTAGCTTGGTTGTGGCACCTAAGGGTGTAGAATAAACCTCTTGTGCTATGGGCTGTGCACACTCTTCCAGCATGCCATTAAGAATGGGGAAAAAAATATCTATTTGCTGCTGGTGAAACACCTTCCTGCTCCTCTGCAGAGCCCACGTTGTCCTTGTGGGGTCTGGGTCTGTTAGTGTATCTCAGCATCCAGTTAGCTTCATGCAGGTGTGTGTTTTACCAGAGTGGGATCACACTGCTGTACCTGTCCCTATGCCCTGAGCTCAGCTTCTGGCTGGGGTAATGTAGAAATATTTGTGTATCAACAGACACATCTTTCTCAAGTGCAGTATCAGTTCCAGAGCTATTTCTATCCAAAACCGTGTTGGAAGGAGACAAATCTCAAATCATGGGCGTGAGAACAGCTTGTGGAGGGAGCTTTTGGGCTGTTCTAGGATGCACAGGAATGGCATGTCAATGGGTCAGGTGGGAAAAACTGAAATGGGCTCCTGGGATAGCTCAGGAGATGAAAATCAGTTTCTGACCCAAGTATTGGTGCACTGGGCCCTGGAGAACTCAAAGCAGCATAGATGCAAAAAAAAAAAAAAAAAAAAAAAAAAGATAAGTGGTGTTGTAACAAGGATGCAGCAAAAGCTTCCAAAGCTGAAGATTTTTAAACCTGCTCTGGTCTCGGGTGCTTGGGTTGCTTGGAGAAGTTCCTGCTGCAGTGGAAGTGAGTGTTGTGCCTTCCTCCCTAGCTGCCTCTGTGGAGCCACAGCCAGTGCCTGTCTGCTGCAATGCGGAGTGAGAGGGCAGGCCTGAGGGCAGGAGCTCTGCTGCTCCCAGCCTGCGGCTCTGTGCACCTCCTGAACTGCACAAGGGGAGCATTTGGTACCAGGATGCTATGTCTATCAGTATTTCTGGGAGCTGTGATTTATTTTCCCTGGCTAGCAATATGGAAATGCAGCATGGTGGTGGGAGTCAAGAGCGGAGACCTGCATGGAGAAGAGTTGTAGGAACAGAGAGCAGTAACATACAGCCGCAGTCTCTCAGGACAAGCAAAGGATTCCTTGCTGGGGACCTGCTGCCCAGACAGCTTTCCTGGGACTCTACTTCTCTATATCACTCACCACCTTGATGTCTTGGAGCTTGGGCCAGGTCTTGCCTGCAGTGGTGGAGAGCTGACTGATGGGCTGTGGTTGGCTAGGAGACCAGACAGGACAAGTCATGTCAAAGTGCCTCTAAAAACAATGCCTTCCAAGGCTCACTGGGTGCACTGTACTCTGGCATCAGCAGGAAACATGGGCTGGAAAACAGCTGGCAAGCAGCAGTTGGGGGGCAGTGGTGGAGCAAGCAAGGGGTTAGGAAAGGTAGAAGGTGCCCTTACACATGCTGCCCCATGGACAATGGCAAGGCTGCCTACAGGCCAGCAGTCTCTGGTGATGGAGCCAATGACAATGAGACCACCTCTTCCTCTCCCAGTCCTGACATCTGGAGAAACACCTCCAAAGCAGACAGGGTGCTAATTTCCTCTCCTTTATCTGCCAGCCCACAAAGTTAAGTGAACTGTAGCTAAACAAACCAAATTAAAACCAAGTGGGTTAATATCAACCTAGGATTACCCTTGTTATCAAGTAGATGGAGCTGTATCAAATAAACCAGCAATTCTTTATAAGCTTTATCTAATTATCCAGGAGGCAGCTGCCTTGTAGACCTCCTGGGCTCAGACTCAGAGGGCATTCCCAGCTCCAGGCTTAGCAATTTATTTACTGATATTGCAGCCAAATGCTGGGTGCCCATCACAGGGTCCAAGCCCTGCCAGGCTGAAAGAATACTGAGATGAACTCTGATCCTGGATGTAGCACTGGAGAAGATGGCTTGGCAGATAGAAAATCCTTTGTCAAGCAAAGGTGTAATGCTGAGGCAGTTGCTGGTTTTCTGGAAGGAGCTGGATAAGGGAGAAAGCCTTCCTAGAGGGTTATTCTTTCTGTGGGGTGGTGGTTGTGATGGAGAGGGGTTCATAGCTCAGCTGGCCGGGATATTGGGAGGTGAGCCCTGAGGGATGCTCCCTGTGCATCCCTTGGGAGGATGTTGTCCATGTCCATGCGACAGCCTGCTGCAGGGCAGGGGAGGACAGGACTCTGCCAAGCACACTGACAGGACAGGCTGGAGCTACCAGCAGCCACAAGGCATCATTTCCTCTTTGTATGGGAAACTGGAACCTACCTCATACTCTCAGACTCCACTTCTTCCTCCTTCCTTTACTTCTTCCCTAGTCAGAAATGGCAGATCTTCTTCCCTCCATACTCTCCCCATGCAAAGGAGTCAGGGCCATTCAGGGAACCTGACAGCAAGTCTGAGGCCAGAGATGCTGGTGGTTCAGGTCCATGCTGAGCTGCTGCTGCAGATGGCTGAAGGCTGGGTGGACCTTAGGGCTGTGCCAGTTTGGGCTTGCCCCATCTCATCTGAAGGCAAAATCTTGAACAAGTCACGGTGGGGAGTGGTGGTGACAGACAATAGTAGTTGCTGAAGGGTGCATTGTCACAGGAGGTCACAGTTCAGGTGACCAGCCATAACTGTCTAGGCTGGGCTTTGGACTGATGGTGGCTTAAAATATATGACAACACCCCAGAGGAGACTGAAGGCAGAGTGGATTTCTAGGGAATTCAGGGTCTGTACAATGTTTGTAATGGGCACCACTGCACTGAGCCAGAATTGGGACACTGAGATGGAGAACCTGGGACGGGAAGAGCGATTGTGCTCCAACAATTGGTCCCCTGCATTGGCAGTTATTTGGGATATATCCCATCTGGATTTATTTGGCTTTTGAGCAAACTTTTTTCTTATTTTTTCCTGTTAGACTGATCTGTCCTTAGCATCTTACCCAGGCAAGAGTGAGTCTCTTCGGGGGGTGTTGCCTTCCAGGCTCCTTTAAATCTGGACAGGCTGAACTCCACTCACTTCTGTGCCTTCACTCTTCCCACATCTGTTTTTAGGCTGACCACATCTGGCCTTGCAGGAGGAAGCACAGAGGAGCCTTTCGGGGTGGTCTGAAGTATTTCTGTGCTCCCTAGATCCAGGATGCAGTGCCCTGCTCTCTCTGCTTTGGGGGGAGAATTTTGTCTGGAGTATATTTTTTTTGACCCTTGGCAAAATAGCCTTCAGCTCCAAAAAGCACAGAAGCCCTGGCTTATTGGATCCTGGGATGTGGACACACCCTCTTCCCTTCTCTTTCCCCGAAGCATCCTCTACAGACCATGCCCAAAAAGACCTGCTCAGAGGGACCCTGTCCTGACCCAGTACAGCCAGCCTGTGCAGTGCAGCCCTTGCTTCAGGGAGGGAATGAGGCACTGTGTGTCCCAGGGCAGCCTCCCATCTCTGGCAGCAAAGAGGGGTTTCTGGGTGCCAGAGCCCTCGGGCTGCCCCGCACTACCTGGAGCTGCTTTGTGTTGTGCTTTCCACTGACCTAGACTGAATGAATTTCCCCTCCACTTCTTTCTGATGCATTCCTGGTCTCCACCCTTGAGGAGCTGCAAGAGGCTTGAGCTTAGGCTGCCACATCTTTGCAGATGCCAGTCCCCATGGCACCTCCTTTCCTTAGCAAAAGGAAGCCTTCCCAGGTCCATTTGTTCCCACATTTCTGCCAAGGGTTTGTGCAGACAGAGCATACAGAGCCCAGGCAGCAGCCGAGCTCTGCAGAGCTGAGCCATCTTTCACCTGACATTTGTGTTTGTCCCAGCAATCCTTTGAGCCTCTCTTTAGGTTTTAGCCTTGAATATGTTTTGTGTGCAAAAAACTGTGTATGTGTATGAGCCATTGACACAGTGTGTCTCTGTTTAGTCCCCAGTTTAACTGGCCAGTGGCTACAAACTGGGTCCCATGGGCTGTCTCTCCTGGCACTGTGGGGCTGCAAGTGCAGGAGGGGTCATGTCCATCCCCACTTCCACGGGGAGTCTGCAGAGCCTCAGCCCAGCCTGGGCTCTGCCTGTTTGACCTGTCTCACCCAGCATCCAGCTACTTGGGATCAAACATGGATCATGATCAGTTAATGCCCCCTTCATAAATTCCTGCCTCGTGCGTCACCACTGTGTCTGCGAGGGGCTCAGTGGACACCTTAGGAGATGGGCAAGTTAGGATCAAAGCTGAAATCTGGGGGAGATAATGTGGATGGTGCCCCATGCCCTGCACAGCAGACAAGCTGGAGTGACCCTCACCAAGCAGGGCACATCACTGGGGCTGCGATGCTCCACCTTGCCCCCCAAGACATGGTAGTGGGGACGTGCCAAGGATCTTTCCTGTTAATGCCCACCTTGTACTGCTCCGGCACATTGCTCCCAGTTGCAAACCTCTGGGTTTGATTGCTGCTGCCATGCTGGGAGGAGCAGTAAAAGCTGAACCTCGAGGGGACAATAAAGCCATCAGAGAGAAGATAAGCAGGGATCAAATACAGCGCGGCAGCCACCCCACACCGGACTCTCAAAGGTCCCTTTGTTCCCGCTGCCTCCTGATTCAGCGCTGCGCTGCCTTCAAGGGCTGCGGGGAGATAGTGGGGCTCAGGGCAGCCCTGCCGCCGCAGCCCCTGGCAGTTGAGCAGCCACCTGCGTGGCCTGGCAATAAAAAAGGAGGTTTAATTTCAGTCACAGGACTGATCCCAGCTTAACACTGAGGCCTGATAACATATCTCACTGGTTCCTATCAGCCAGGCAATAAAACCATTATTGGGGCAGGAGATGATGGAAGAGACGCTCGCCTTCCTCCCAATCCCAGGCTTGCCAAGGGGTTGTCTGTGGCAGCCCCCAGCCCCACTGTCCTTTGACCCCCTCCCACTGTCTGCCCTGCAGCTGTCTCGCAGTCTGGCTTGATGGGGAAGTGCCGCCGGCCCCGCACAGCCTTCACCAGCCAGCAGCTCCTGGAGCTGGAGAACCAGTTCAAGCTCAACAAGTACCTGTCCAGACCCAAGCGCTTTGAGGTGGCCACGTCGCTGATGCTCACCGAGACACAGGTACCTTGGTCCTGGGGCTGGCGGAGAATGGCACTGGCCATCTGTCAAGGAGCTGGGGGGGCGGGAATTCAAGGTTGTGGGCAATGCTTATGCTCCTTGTTTGGCTGCCATCAGCCTCACTGCACCCATCAGCACCCCTTCCCAGGACATCTTCTGCAGAGACATGCTTGATGGGCTCCAGGCTCTTCTTTTGTGAAGTTCACCCTAGAAATACTGCTCTTCTTTTTACCCAGCACCCCTAACTTGGATTTCAGATCCTTTCCATCCTACCCCACCCTGTGGGACGGGGATTTTGTGGGGCTGAAATGCCTCTTTTAAGGTCCACATGTATGTCCTTAGGCATCCTGTGGACAGTGAGCAAAGGGGAAGGGAACAGTCCCCCTGGGTACTCCTCCCCCCATTACATCCTCAGCCCCCTTGCACAGGCCTCCAGCACCATGGGATGCCCCCAACAATGAGGCTCCGGGGGTGCCTTGATGCAGGGAAGGTGAGAGGGTGAGTGGGGACAGGATGGGGCAGGGGGACATGCTCTCTCCTGGGGGATCTCCCTTGGCAGGTGAAGATCTGGTTCCAGAACCGCCGCATGAAGTGGAAGCGGAGCCGCAAAGCCAAGGAGCAGGGGGCTCAGGTGGAAGCTGAGAAGCCACGGGGGCTCAGCAAAGCCTGTGAGAAGCTGCTGCCCAGCGAGCCCCAGGGACAGCCTTCCGAAAGCCCTGAGTTCAAGGGGCGCAGCACCGGCTCAGGCTTCCTGCACTGCAGCACTGCTGAGCGGGGCTACGGCCTGGACTCCTCCTGCTCGGGGGGTGAGGAAGACGAGGAAGAAGAGGAGGATGAGATGGGTGCCATGGAAAGGAAGATGGACTCAGTGTTGTGAAAGATGGCTGGAGTTGACTGGAGAGAGGGGCTGGGCTGCGGTGTCGGGGTCTCTTTGCTGGCAGACACAGACTGTGCCCAGGCAGAGCAGTGAGGGCTGCAGGGCACCTGCCCCTCTCCTTTAACTTATGTGTGGTTGAATCCTATTTAACTTGTAATTATTCTTCTGTGTGTATCTGGGGGAGTCCCCACATTCCTACCCTATAAAACTGTTATCCAGATGCCTCTCCTCTTCCTTAGGGAGTGGGAGGCTCTGCCCCCCTCCTGCCATCGCACTGCTCTGCTGGGGTCCCTCGGGAGCCAGGAGGGGACAGCAGACTTGCACATCTGGCAGCCTGCCAGCACAGCTGGACGGGAGAGACCCGAGACCTTCCTTCGACTGTGCACTGCTCCTTCCCTGCGGTGTGACAGTGCCTGGAGCAGCACACCCCTGCTTGATGCGGGCTGCCTTTCCCATTGGCAGCATGGAAGGCTGGGAAGGAGGTTGCCTGGCATGAGTACCAGCCTGCCCTGCCTTCTTCCTGCATCCCTGGTGGGGTCTGCGCTTTGCTGGGCAAAATTAAGCTGCCCTGCAAAGCAGAGCTGATTAATTGGCTAATTTGCTGGTGCTGTTTTCCACATTGCAATCAGCTTGGTTGCATTGGTGTGGCATTACCCTGAAGTGAGGTGGGCACAGAGCCCTCCTGGGTTTAGGGTGGTGCTCAGGCTGTTTGCTGAGGGCTCAGTGCTGTGGTGAGACCCCTTTTCCCATGGTGATATCTAAACCACAGTCAGCCCCTTTTGGGGCTAATTCCAAGATCCTCTTTGGGTCCTGCAAACTCTGTCTGAGTTCAAATGAACTGCTAGTAGCAGGATGACAACAGACACTGCTGCCTCCCTAGAAGTGCTAGGGTCAAGCCCTGACCCCCTGAGCTGCCCATGTCCTCAGGATGCTGAAGGGCCTTGGCAGACCTTATAGACCCCCCATGCCTCCTGCACGCTTTCTGCCCCGCTCTTTGAGGATGCTGAGATGTCCATGCATGCAGAGGGACCAGCCCCACAATGAGAAGCCTTGAGGGGGACAGTCTTGCTTCACCACCCACACAGTACAGGTAGGGCTGCAGGAGCCAGGCAGGGTGGGCTGGGATGCTCCCTTCCCAGACAGCCCCAGGTCCTGCTGTCCCCTCCTCTCTTCTTATCCCTGCCAGGGAGGGCTGCCTGCCCCTGGGACTTGCTGTGGGGGTGGGAGCTGCTGAGGGGCAGTAGCCCCCGGGGAACTCCGGATGACTTCTGGCAGCCGCTCAGCAAGGGATGGGACAGGTAAGCATCGGTGCAGGGTTGTCGCACCTCACAGGGCTGGGTGACACGTGGCAGCAGCTGATGCTGCTGTAGGGCTGGGGGGCAGCACTCTGGGCTGGTGGGACAGATGTGATGCTCTTGGGACAGAGGGATGGACAGAAGAAGGTGTGATGGGAGAGGAGAGCATGGGAACGGATGGACAAACCATGGTCCTATGTGGGGCAACGGTGACCTACAGTGGCTTCTGGCAGCTCAGCAGCTTCCCTCTGGGTGGGTGGCATCCTCAGTGCCCAGGCAAACCACCCCAGCACATGGCAGGGCCCAGCTGCCCATGCAGGAGGTGTCCAGATCCCTGACACTGCCCAGGGGGAAGTTCTGGTCCTGGGAAGGGTGTCGTCCTTGCTCCAAGCAAGGAATTATTAGCCAGGGTAGGGGTCAGCTGCCAGGAGCCTGTGGTGGCTGGTGTAATGCAGAGCAGGAGAGGAATAAATGTGAGGAAGGGGGGAAAAAGACAGAATGAGTGGAGTAGGAGAGGGGGAAGTAGGAACGGATAGTATCCAGTTCCCCACCACTGCCCTGAGGGGACAGCAGGGCAGGAGAGACCCATTGCCCCAGGGGAACTGTGCCCCCCTCAGCAGACACACAGGACTGGGCACTGAGATGCTGCCAGATGCCAGCCCACGGCTACAGGAGGCTCAGGGGCAAAGACACCTACCACCTGACATACAACCTGGTCCTGTGGCAGTGTGGGAGCATTGAGAGGACCACAGACTGGAGCTGGGCACATTGGGGTAGGGATGAAATGGGAGAGACAGGGATGGCAGGGGCAGAGATGAAAAGGAGAAGGAAAGTAACAAAAAAGAATGCCAGGAAGGAGGGGAGCTGAAGGGATGTCACAGACTTAAAATGTTCACCTTGATGGGCCATGACAGGTTTAATTTCCAGAGTACAACCATTAAATTGATGAATGGGAGGCGTTCGTCTTGCACTTGGCGCACACAGGCTCACCGTGGCTGCAAGATGGTTTGGGGGTTTTTTGCTGTTATTTATGAGGTTGTTTCTGCAGGAGCCAGGCACTCATCCAGTACTGGAGGGACAGGGGAGGGGATACAACTGGTGCTGGGGAATTGGGGTAGTGATTTATGGCTGCTTAGCTGGATGACTCATGTTGTAAACATCGACAAATACCATTAAAGCTGCATCTCCTTCTTGCCTCTGCCCTGGCACCCTCCCTGCACTGAGGGATGTGTCCAGCCCTGCTTCCCACCGTGCTGCTGCCTGCACACCACAGTCCTCCCTAGTCCTCTCCAGCAGGGACACAAGGGTCTCTCCTCCCCAAAGGACATTCAGGGCACTGGGAAGATGTCTGAGTGTCCTGTAGTGGTGGTGGTGTCCTGTGGGAATGATATCTGGAATACCTGATGGGTTTTTGCAGCCAGGGCTCCCCAGCCTCTGTCCCTCTACCCCTTTGCCAGGCTTGGCCCCATAACTTCTTCTGGCAACAGCCACAATGTGTTATTTGTGCCACTGATGCTACAAATTGCTCAGGGTGACCTGGCCCCATAAAGGTGTCACTCCATCGCTATGTTTGCAGTCTCCAGCCTGCTGCACCCCATGCCCCCATCTCTCCACTGGCATCCCCACCTCTGAGCCCCACAGCCTCCTCACCTGCCCATCCCATGCACCCACATACTTCATGGCACCACCTCTGCCCATGCAGCTTCGCGCGCGTCTCCCTCCCCTGCACCCTTCCTCATCACCCCTCTTCCCTGAGCTCTCCCCTGCATCCCTCCATCTGCACTCCTGCATCTCCCTGCCCCTGAACTCCCCATCTCTCCCTGGTCCACATCTACCCCTCCCTGCACTCCTTTCTCCCCCCCACCTGCCCCCTGCACACCTCCATCTGTTCCTGCACCCCTTAGAACTCCCCACCTGCCCCTGTACCCGTCCACCTGCCCCGTGCGCCCCCATTTGCCCTCTGTACCCCTTCACCTGCCTCCACATCTGCCGCTTCTCCGAATTCCCCGCTCTGCGCGCCCGTCTGCTGCCCCCTGGCGGTCTGCGCCGGCAGCCATCGCCGCGCCCCGCGCGCGGATTGACCCGAGGCGGCCGCCGTCGTTGCTCCGGGAGATGCCGCCGCCGCGTCCGGTCCCCATGGCAACACGGGCCGGGGCCTCGTGGCGCTGAGCGGCCGGGCCGGGGCCGTGCTGGGGCCGGCCGGGACCCGAGGTGGGCCCCGCTGCTCGGGGATCGGGCTGTGCTGTGCTGTGCTGTGCTGAGCTGTGCCATGGGGAGCCGGGCTGGCCGCGCGGACCCGGGGGGCAGGCAGCGGCGGGGGGCCCAGACCCTGCTCTGGAGCCCAGGCGGGGTTATAAAGGACTGGGCCCTGCCCCAGGGGCCTGGGTGGGCTCTTGCTGTAGGAAACAGGGCCGTGCCTAAACACGGGGTTTACGGTGCCAGCCAAGGCTATAGGGCAGGGCTTTGCTATACGGGGCTATAAAGGCCCAAGGAGAGCTCTGCCACAGCTGCAAGTGAGGTGGAGGTTGTGGCCTGTGCCAAGGGGACTAATGAGCACACAGCTGTGGCAGTCTGGGGACAACGCGATCTGCGGAGAGGGCTGGACTCAGCTGGAACATGGGGACACTACTGGGGGCCCTGGAGCCCCTGCAGGGAGGTGCGTCACCCTGAGCCTGAGGAGGGGCCGTTGAGTGTCTGGGGAGCGCCCAGGTCTCGGCAGTACAGACAGTCCGAGCGCAGGAGCAGCGTGTGTGAAGGCTTTTTCCTCTTGTTTTTCAGATGCTCACTCAGTTGCATGGCAAGCCCCAAAACTCTGACTCTGTTCAGAAGCGGTGCTGTGGCTATGGCAGGAAGGTCAGTAGAGGAACAAAGGGTGCTATTGGTGTGAGTGGATTTACTGGCAGGGAGAGAAGAAAACAAAAAATGCCTTTAGCCTTTGCTTCCCTCGTTCATAAGATCCTTTAGTATTTGTTGTTTGGGCTGTGGCCAGGAGGTGTCCCCCCTGGACGCATGGAGCAGGATTTTGGTGGCTCTTGAAGCTTTGCCGCAGGGTGGCTCCTCCCGTCCTTTGTCAGAGACTTTTAGCACAGAGAAACAGCTGTTTGAGTGATTTCTCCTCCCTCCTTCCCAAATTGCTAATGTCCCTGTTGCAATTTCCTAAGCCCTCTGCAAGAAAGTCAAAGAAGAAGAAGAAAGGTGTATTCTGGGGCATTGAGGTGGCTGAAACACTCAGGTGGCATGGCTGGCAACTTGGAAAAGAGATGATCAAACATCTGATATTGAAAAATGTTCATGAGAAAACCCAGAGGCTGAGCTACAGGTGCGTGGGAAGTTTCTTTCTCTTTCATACTCCTCACATGTTTACTGCATCTTCATCCCTCCTGCTATATCAGCCACATTAGCACCTTTCCTCAGATTCATCTGCCCCCTCTCTCCCTGAGCTGTGTGCTAGAGACAGCACATGCACACTTATGTAGCAGGACAGAAACCTGCTAATTCAGTCCTTGTTCCTGGCAGGAGTATTTAAAATGAAATGCCTTTTTAAAATTCTGTTTTGCTGATACTTCTGTCTGTGAGGCATTTCCAGTCTAGTGAGATTTTAATTGTGGATGTATGCCAGCCAGCCACTAGTTCATCCTGAAACCATTGCTCCCGGGAGTCCCACTGAATGTTGAGCAACTCCAGAACTCCCTGTCGCCCTCCCTGCTCGGAAATTCAAGTGTTTCCACCCAATATGTTTAGCTCATGCTGCATGGCCTGGGAATATAAACTATTGTTCAAATAAAGGGTATGTACTTACAGCTGTGAGTGGGTTTTCAGGACACCTGGGTTCTGCACCTGTTTCTGCTGATTTGCTACCAAGGTACTCTTGGGGTCAGGTGTGTAAAGTGCTTCTAGTTGTGGGATCTAGCATTTTGATTTTTTATTCTCTCGCTGTCTAATTTAATAACAGCTGCATGCCCTCAGACAAAACCTCTTGTTTTGATTTTATTATCTAGATGTCCTTCCACGCGATCCTTCTTCACCATTTTTCCACAGCCAATCACGCTGAGCCCTGGTATGTCCTTAACTCTGCCCATCATTTTCCGACCCACTGAAAAGGTAAAGTGGCAACATCAAAATTGTTCTCAGTGCTCAGGCTGGCTTTCACGGGGGCAGAGACCCTCTGCCTCTCTTGTCCTTTCTGATTTGTTTTCACTGGAATTAATCTGTCCTTAGGGAAGATTCTAGCATAGAAGCACTGGGCAGGTGACCTTTCCTGCCCTCCCTACATCTTCAGCAGCTGAAAAAGCCCCAGCCCCTGGCTTCTTTGCAGAGTTTGCCAGTAGTTATGAGAGGGATGATCACAAAAAGTATTCCCAGATTTTTACAAGCTGCTGCTGGCCATGAAATCGGTAAGATAAGGTGCTCAAACTGTCCACACCTAATGTGATCCCAGGGAGCCTCAACTGAGTGGTTTTAGTGCAAAACCCTGGGTTGAGGGACTCACTCTGCTTTCTGACAGGAGATCCTAAAGCCTGTACATCAAAGGGCTACTGATTTTCTATAGGGGAAATGTCAAGGGCCTCCCTTCTTTTGGATGTGGTGGGTTTCTTTAAGCTTTATTTTTAACAGCAGTGACTATTTTTAAACAGCCCCTTTTCTTGATTTTCAGCTTGTTCCTGTTGTCTGTTTTGGCAGTGAGTGTTGATCTCTGGCTCTTGTCCACAGCTGTATGTCTTTGATGTGTATCTTGGCCCTAGCCATAGAGCATGAGCACTGGGCAGATTCCCAGTACCATGCTCTCTTCGTATCATAATATTCTGATGACTGTTCGGTGTTCCCTTTATGAAATAAGCTGCTGACCTTGTTCCATTTTCAGTGAATAGTTTGTCTGCACCACAACAATCACTAGACCAGGAAGCTCCCTTTCTTAGAGAGAGGAAGGACGGTGTGTGCTGCGGTGTCCACGGTCTCTCCGTACCTGTAAAAGTGTTAATCAGGAGAGGTGACACCTGGGAAGTGTGGAAGACATGTATGTTGCAATTCCTTCTATCTTAGCTGGTTAGCAGGTGTCCTGGGACTATTTGTACACAGTGGTGTCAATGCTGCATCTTTAAGTTGCGTTATCCGCTTAGGCCTCTAGCTGACAAAGCATTTAAACAAAGACTAATATTTTTGTGCTTGTGGAGATCAAGGAGAGGCTGTACGTGCTTCACTGGGATGTTGGAAACCCTAAAAAAAAAATCCATTTACGTCAAAATAAATCAGGTGAAACAAATGTTGTCTGCAACTGTTCTTTCTGAGGGTGCTTCCTGACAGCATCTGCCAAAGTACCTTACTCACTGCCTACCTCTTCCGAGTGCTTTGTATATTCTCTGTCCTGCACAGAGGCCTTCCTTGGTGCCTCTGTCACAAATGTGTTTTTTCCCAATGCTCTCACAGGGGTGAAGGTGATGTGCGTTCATGGGTCAAGCAGTAGTACCTGCAAGATGGAGCCCATCTAACTGCTGTCTCCCCTTGCTTTTCTGTGCAGAGGGAGTATGAAGACAGCATCTGCTTTAAGAAAGCTGAAGGCGAGTTCTCTGTCACCCTGCGTGCTACACTGCCACGCTCCTATCTATCCTTTCCAGCTGCTGTCCAGTTGCCCATCTGTGCTGTCCACAATGTCACTGAGACAACATTCCCTATGTGCAACATTGGGTGAGTGAGACATGGCTGTGCAGATCTTTTTTCTGTTTTGTCAGGTATTTTGGCACCCTTTTGCACTCTCCAATGAATGCAACTCATTTCCATTGTTATTAGATCTGCTGGCTGCCTTCACAGGCAGCAGAACTCTGCCTTCTTTGAGGTCACAGCACCTCCGATTTGGCAACAGACAATACAGAAGATAGAGAGTCTCTCCAGTGCCTACTCTTAGGTTCATGGAGCTAACCAAATCAGTGGCAGGATTCTGTGGCTTAGATTCATCATTAAGGAGCACAGATGCTCCCAGGTACCAAGGATTGTCTTATTTTAATAGGGGAAAGACAGTAATTCAGGCAGTATTGTAAAAAGTAGAGCAGTGAAGAAGTCTCCAGGTAAGGAGAAGGTGTACTTCCAAATGTTGACAGTGAGAACAAAATAGCCTCTACTAGTTCGAAAATGGCCTGTGCTCCCCAAATCAGTCAGCTGATGCAGTAGGAAGGTGGAAAGGACAGAGGGCACATATACCTTGAGCAGAGCATGGTATCAGCCAGAAACCATTTAAAGTGATTCATTCTCCCCTTAGAGAAATCATTTGTACTGACTGAGAGGTCCAGGGTGGTGGAGGATATGGATGTTAAGTAACACACAGCTTGGAATCAATAAAATATAAAAAGCTGATTGTATGTCATGTTCTTTGCACAAATCAAACAAGTAAAGGGAGTTCTGGAGAGGTGAATGAGGCATTAGGAAAACAGCTCGGTTTTCTCCTCTCACCTAGGTATATGACAGAGGAACAAATGTTCATTTGGAATTAAGGAGCAGCAAATTTAGATACACAAAAAGCAAATTCTTCATTCTGGAGCTGATTCGTTTGCTGTCACACAATGAGGCCAGGAAATTTTATGGCCATTAATAAAATCCTTAGCTGTAATAGCTAAGATTCATTAAAGTGTGAATAGAGCATTTGCAGGGACTAGAGACAAATTTCTTCCCAGCATTGCATATTTGGCCAGATGCATTAGGGATTCTGCCATTTGACATTGATTGTTTCATATCCTGAATAACCCCGCAGGAAAGGTCCATCCTATGCATGATTGCACAGGCAGCAAAGGATCAGTTTTTCTGCTTAAAATGTATCTCTGTTTTCTAGTGACCTCATTACTGTGTTTGCCTGGGAGGTACCAAGCCCTTTCTACATGATTCCTGACTATGGCATTCTGAGGCCAGGTGCTGAGTGCACGGTCAAGGTGGTCTTCCAAGCCAAGGTGGCTGCAGTGTATGATGTGACAGCAACATGCTGGTTTGGAGGTGAAAATAAACAAAAGAGGACTATCCAGATAAAGGCCCTGGGTGAGTCTTCATTGCATTTAGTACTCAAAGAAATGTGTGTCATCCCTAACTGTGGAACAGCATTCCACAGGAATACATGGAGGTGCTGTACTCTGAGGCTCTGCCGCAGTTGGCTCAATGTACTGATGAGCAAGTGAAGCCTGTGGTTTGAGAGAGGCCTGTGAAATTCCCTAATGTACTATTGTCAATTTGGAAGGGTGATCTGAACAGACAGTAGAGACAGCAGGGTCTAACATGCCCTGTGGCATAGTTTGGCCAAACTGGCATCTCTGGAGCCTGCTTAAGTTGACAGAGAGGAAAAAATTAGCTCAATTCACTAGCACAATGCAAAAAACTCCAGAAACTCCTGGTCTTGTCTGCACTCAGTCTCTCATGTCTGTCGCTGTTAGACCAAGAGCCAGAGGGAAAATTCTAAAGGCTTTCTGGATGGAAGCTAGAATAAGCAATGGTTTCATTAGCAAGTCCTTGCCTGAGGTGCCTTATATGGCCACTGACAAACAAAAGATATGCCTCTGAGTTTAGTAAACTGGCTGGAAGGGAGCTTATTTGGTTCAAAGCACTTTGAAGGTAGGTCCATCTTCAGAGGCTGTTAAGAGGCTTGTTCTGTTGGGCATTGAATATCCAAGGATGGAGATTCCACCTCTCTTAACCCAGTATATTATTCCATTTAACAGCCAAATACCCCTACCTGCGGGTGAGTGTGACAGGGGAAGAGGATGAAGGTGTACAGCCTGGAAAGTTTCAGGATGTGCTGTGCTTTGGATCAGTGCCAGTGGGAACAACTGCGGAGCAATGTGTAGAAATCTTCAACTTGTCTGTGGTATGCGGAAAGAGAGAGTACTTGTGAGCAGCTGGCATGTTTCCCTGTGATCCTGAGTGCCTTAGTGTTGTGAAAATAACCCAAAAGAAAATCCCCACACAAGGTGGAACTATAGATGGAGGGAAATAAGTTATGTGTCTGCCTGTCCTCCTGGTCACAACAGTCACTTAGGCTACTTTAGCCCTTGCGGTCACCTTGAACCATCCTCCCTGTTGTCAGGAGGAGCTCCCCAACCTTAGAGATCAGCAGGACATTTTGCTGCAGACTTCTGAACATATGATGCCAGCAGTGCCTCAGCAGGACAGGGTTGTAGAGGTTTGCACAGCATTTCTGTGCTGGTCTGCAGTAGCCTTGGTGTTCTTGGTGGTCAGCTCTGCTGAAAACTGCAGGTCTTCACTAATTAGTGTCTTGCATTCATGGCCATCCTGCATCCAGGACCTTGTTAACCTGTTTATTTTCTGCTTGCAGGTTGATGCACTATGTAGGATCGAAAGAGCAAAAGATCCTCTACTTCAAGATCATGTTTTCTCCTGTGATGTGTCCCAT
Organism: Nesoenas mayeri; assembly: GCF_963082525.1. Lineage (NCBI taxonomy): Eukaryota > Metazoa > Chordata > Aves > Columbiformes > Columbidae > Nesoenas > Nesoenas mayeri. Next base: position 27,599,940 of record NC_137545.1, read on the forward strand.
GGTCTTGTCCCTGCCAAGGGGAAGCTGGTCTTGTCCATACGATTTCAGCCTCAGATGGTCGGACAGCACAGTACTGACTATTTCACTATCACATCTGCTGGCTGCCTCCTGCAAACTGTCCTGAAGGTGGTTGGCTTCTGTAAAGGTAACTGAGTAAAAGCCTTTCCTGTTTCTTTATGTCTTCTTAGCGCTACAGGGGAAGGGCTAGTGCTTGGGCAAGGACTAAGGACTGTCACAGCCTTCAGTTATAACCTACCTTCTGCGGGGACCCAGGCTGTTTCCTGGTGCACTGTTTGGGGTATATACTTGCCTGAGACAGATGTGGGGCTGTTGGAAGTGAATGTCCAGCTGTTTGCTAGGGCTGGTGAATTTGCCAATGAGGTCATTCTGGTTTGGTAAGATCAGTTAATTGCATCAGTGACTTGTGACATGTTGACAGGATCTGTCTTGCATGTTGTTGTGCTAGGTCCCTTAGTATTCCTGCACCAACACTCTGTGGACTTCGACTGGATCAACCTTGGGGAAAGTTCGATGCAGACGCTGAAAATCAGCAACACCTCAGATGTCTCGGCCTATTACCAGTTTGATATTGATGGCAGAGGGAGCGTCTTCTCCTTAGATCGCCCCTGTGGAGTCTTGGAGGGTGCAACAACACTAGTGCTGAAGGTGACCTTTCGACCTACTCACCCCATCAGCTGTCACCGCAGAGTGGTGTGCCTTGTCCATCATCAGGTATGAGAGGCAAAGGGTGGTTTCATGGCTGTGACACCTCAGAGGGCTCCTCCAGTGCAACCCACCAGGGCTGGCCGCTCATTTAGCAGCCCCCCAAATCTCTTCCCACTGCATTTCCATTGATACCTGTCCTGGGCCCTTGTTGAGCAGAATCCCCGTGGTGCAGGTTTCTATCAGCAGTAGAGGGCTGATGTGGACAGACAGTCAGTAATGCGTATGGGTGGGGTGAGCTGCAACTTCAGTGGCTCCTGTCCATTTAGGTCTCTGAGTTAAGTTTGTCTGCACAGCTGTGCACTGAGTGCCTTCAACTTTCACTTCAGTTTCAATAAAGTTCTTGGGCCACATTAAGACATAAAGCAAATGGCAGTCTAACATTGCAGATGGTAAGCCTTTCCCAGGTGTGGTTTTGGAAGTGAGGTACTAGGATGGTGTAACTCTCAAAACAAATACATAAATGCAGTTTATTTCTTTTTATCCTTTCTGGTGTTTTCCCAGGAACCTATGTATGTGGACTTTTTTGGTACCTGCCATTCAGACACAGTTAAGCCAGCCATCCTTCAGGCAAAACACCTCTCCTGGTACCGAACCAACATGGTGAGGGGACTGACCTTGTACCCCCCTGATATCCTGAGTGTGATGCTGAAGGATGGAAAGTTGCTGATGGATGAAAAGGGAGCCCTCATGCTGCCCCCTGAGGTATGAGCTGCCTTCCCTGCAGTTTAAGGTACTCCTGTGCTGTTCTCTGCAAATGTTGGGACTCTGTTGCACAGGCCAGACAGAAGAAGGACTTGCAGGTGCCAGACTGAATTATTTAGTATCTCTGTTGTTAATGTTCCTAGCGCACACCAAGTTCATCTACTAAGCCACTTCCTGGCTTTAACTCAATCACAGGGTCTTCTTTTGCTTCCTGTGGTTTCAGGTTGAGGACTGGCTTACAAACAGGAACCTCCATGAAGCCAAGACTTTGAGCTGTCCTGATAACTGTTACTGAAGTGCATCTTACGTGACCTCTTTCTTGTGAAGGCAATCAGGACTGTAGTGCCCGGTGTCTCCCACTTCTTCTGCTCACCCTGAGATGTTTTCATCCTGCAGATCCCTGAGGACAAAGCTCCCAAGGAATACTTTGAAGCCAGCCCCCTGAATGAATATTTCTATGATGGTGTCAACAGCGACCTGGCCTTGTTTCCTCCTCATGTTAGTGTCACCCCTAAGGAGTATGATTTTGGTTGCTGTGTGCCACTCCACAAGGTAGAACCGCTTCCTCTCTGTGTGACCAACCACACCAAAGGAAAGATCACTGTCGCCTGGACTACAATCCATGACAGTGCCTTCCAAGTGAGCCCCGAAATCTGTGACATACCACCTTTGAAGTCTTCAGCCTTCCGTGTCCTTTTCCAGCCCACTCAGCTCAACAGTCTCTATGCAATGGAGCTGGAAGGTTTTGCCTTCTACAAGGTTAGTAGGAATTGCTAGGACCAGTTTCCAGAGAGGGCCTGACAAGAGACTGCAGGCTGAAGGCTTTGGGGGAGTTAAGTCAGTGGAACCTTTCATTTTGAGTTTGGCAAACTGGCATCTTTACTAACTCCTTTGGCTGTTGTTTTGATATGCTGGTGGGTTAAAATTTCTTCTTTGCCTGTGTGCTTGCAAAGGTAAATCAGCAAAGCAAACCACAGCTCATGCATATGGACAGTTGTACTTGCTCTTACTCTCAGTAACTGTGAAGTAATGTACACCTCACTGAAGAAGGAATTACTGTGAGTTACTGCATTATTAGCATAGATGGGAACCTGCACAAGGATGGTTGTTCTGGCCTGAGTGATGGGTAGTAACTTGGGTTTTTTTTGCCTGGCCCTCCACAAGTAAAGCTGCTGAAGGCACTGTGTATCACTGCAGCCTCTCCTCTCATGTGGTGTGGGATTTCTATCGCAGGAGGCTGCAATTGCAGGAGTTTTAGCACTCAGAAACTCCCTGGTAGATATGAGAGATCTTCATTATGTTGTTGATTATCCTTCTTGAATTTTTTTCCATTTTAAGCCAGTGTGGAGGATACCTGGGAGTAACCTTAGGATCAGGAGGTTTTTAGGCTCAGGTAAAGGATAGATTATTATTTTCAGTGACTCTTTAAGTTCTCACTCTAGCACCTGCAAGTATCTCAAACAGCACTACAGTGTCTGTCGATCCTTCTTCCCTAAGGCAACTCTTGTGGTATCACAGAATAGGATGGATAGGTTCTTCTGCTTCAAAGTCGCTCAGTGGTCTTTTAGGTCTGAAATGTAGCTATATGGGCAAGTGGGACTTACCTGTGTTCCTTATCTGGCACTAGTCAGTCCTTCTTCCCTGAAAAAGTCAATTCCTCAGCCCCAGGGATCCCATGGAAACAAACTGCCGCTAGTGATGACCCATGCACTTGGAGGCACTTTGCCACATGGCCTTCCCCCATGAGCTGTGTTCTGTCCCTTGCATGCCTCCTGCAGGTGCTGAGACACTACAGCAACATAGAGGAGGATGCCACCATCTGTCCATCTTGGTGCCTGACTGTCAGGCTGAGAGCGCACACCTATGAGGCAGGACGGGAGCATTTCATTCCACAGTACATACTGGATGTGCCCAAGGTGTGTAACTGGTTGAAGCTTGGATTTTTGCAGAGGCACTCATTGTTTACCTCTGAAGTCTTTATCTGCTATTGTACCATCCTAAAATGTGGCTTAAGTGGTTTCTGATGGTATGGAGACTCTTGCTTTGGAACAGAGGTAGGATGCTCTTTCACCTAACACTCCTCCAGTGTGTTAGGTTGCACTGAGCATCTCCATAGCTCCGAGAGGAAAGCTGTTGGAGTCTTATTCCTTGGGTGTAGGCACTGACAGGAGTGCTTAGTCCTCTCCTGGGAGCCTTGGACACTCTGTGTGCACATAGGCAAATGGAGGGCAGCACACAGAATCCACGCTTACAGAAAATAGGTGTTTGCAAGGTGGAGTGGAAGTTTCCCTGACTGTCCATGCTGTTTCTGTAGCACAAGAAAGTATTGTTCCTATGAGGTAAAGTGAAATCTGACCCTAGGAAGTAAGAATTGTCTTGAAAACCTCTTACGAAATCTCCTCAGTTAGTTCAGGACGTGCAGCCTGTATCTGATATGCATGAACTGGAACAAATTCCAGCCTGCTGGAATTCTCAATCCAGGAGGTCACTGTCCATGCAGAGGCTGCAGGTCCCAGCAAGCAGTTCACTTACTGGATGAACAGAAAGCATTGCATAAGTAAAGGCACTTCATTGGTCCCATGAGCCTGTGAAAGGTGAGGGCCACTGTGGGAAGGTAAAAGAACATACTTTTTATACCCTGGGGTGATTTCCTTTCTTTCCTTGCAGCTACAGAGTTCTCTATAGGCTCAGGATAGTGCTTGTTGAAACCTGGAATTCAACATAGCAAAAGCTTTTTCTTTGAGCTGGTTTTCTTACACCCAGTGCAAACAACCCTTCTTGCTTGTCTCCACCAGACTTTTCCTCCTGTGGCTCCTGACACTGATACCTGCTGTAGTATGCTGCTCTCGAACACAGGTGCCTCACTGATAACCTTCAGTGTGGATCAAGCTGCTTGCCCTTCTGTTTTGGTCAAGCCCCACTCAGGACACATCATTCCAGGAGGCCACCAGATTTTCTTTCTCTCCACTCACCCAGTTAACACAGTCTCACAGCAGCATGTCCTGCCTTTGCAGCTGAACTCCTGTCCTGGATACACCAAGGTAGGGAGAGGGAATTTGAAGATGGTAGGAAAGGTTTGTTTCCTTGTAGTCTTCCATTTTTACAGTGACTGCAGTGTGACCCCTGTTATAACTCATAATGGTTAGTTTGGGTGTTTCCCTTTGGAAATAAGAATTAAATAACATTTAAGATGGGGTCAACATTGCAGATAGAATGTGGATGTGGTACCAGACATCCTGTAACCTTTGTTCCCTTGTGTTTCCATCTCCTGGAATGTACTATACTGTGCTAAGAGCCCTCCTTGACAGAACAACCTAGAGTCCTTCTCCTCCTCCTTCAGACTCAGTTTTTTCTTGCTTCTCTCTTGGAAGGAGCAGCATCTTTGTAAAGTTCCTCCAGAGGTAGCTGAGACTTATAGCTAATGTCTGTTATTTTTCCCTTAATTCCATAGGAAATTGATCTCCAGAGTTGTGGGGAGTCCCTTCTCTTGCTCTTAGAAGATGATGGAAATCTGTACTTCAAGCCTGTCTATATAGGGACCTCCTCAACACGAATGTATACCATAAAAAACTGCACAAGGCTACCCATGGCTTTCACATGGAAGATCCGTCAATGTGACAGCAAAATCCTGTCTGTCACCCCCACTGCAGGGATCCTTCATCCTTATGAAGCCATGGTAAGTTCAGGTTCTGCCCAACTTGTATTTTGCTCTCTACAAAACAGCTGTGGAGTGCTTAGAACAGAAATGTGAGGGCTGCCAGTCATTTGGTCATTAATGTGAAAGTTTGAGAATACCAGTCAGTGTTTTAGCGTGGGTTGCTAGCCAGCATCTGCAGTCATGCTGGTTCCTTCAATGTGGATTTTCCCAAACATGATCACATCCTCTTTGGCTACAGGGGTCTTAAGCAGGCACTAGTTAATGACACCTGAGTGGGACCAGGCATTAACACAGCAGCAACTTTGTTGTGCACCAGGAGAAGTTAATAGATGGAGGTCAAATGGGAGCACAAGAGATTTTATGATGGTGTTCTTCTGTTCTTCCACATGTAAATTCAGGTTCTAAACTTCTACTGTATTCTCTGAGTGCTCTTCGAGAGCAGCATGGACTAGCATATCATTCTGGCTTTGAACATCTGAATGTGCATTCCCATGATCAACCTTTGACACATAGAGATGGTGGAGGCCCAAAGTGAGAGTGTCTCCAGAGCTGCCTGTAGAGGACTAGGTTAGCTACAGTGGAGGAAGGAACTGTGCATTTGCATGCAACTATTGTGGTTTGTAGGCTTGGCTCTGATCTGGAGCTCCTGTGAGCACTCTCTTTCCCTCTTGTGATTTCAGGCTCAGGCATGGGCTTTCACTCCTGACAAGGAGACAAAGTATGTGCTGCGAGCTATGGTGTTTGTGAGTAGGAAAAGCCCAGACTCTGTGTCTCCCGAAAGTGTCTCTTATGCCTTACGGATTGTTGGAGAGGGGATGCTGGGCACTATCAGGGTAAGGAACTGGGGTCCACTGGGTAGTAGGAGGGGTACTACAGTGGGATGGGGGTCTTGGGCTTCTTTTTGCACAACCTGTACTGGAGACAACCAACAAAGATTTACAGTGAAATTCCCAGATGTTGCTCTCAGTGAAGATGAAAGCACTGATTCTGGCAGCTTAATGACAACAGCACGAGGTAAATGTCCTGCCAGTTCAACTGTGACCTACCTGAACCCTCCAAGATCACTCTCGACTCCTCTGTTCCAGATTGAACTGAGCAAGCCATTTGGCTCCTTGGGACTCACAGCTCTCTGTTTGTTCTGTCTGCTCTCCTTCTGCATTTCTTCTGCTGTCAGACTGATTGTTAGATATACTGGATCTAACAGTTAAAGTGGTTGGATTTCCTTGGATTTCCTCCTATAATCTGCAGATCTGTGCATCCACCTGCAGATCTGTGCATCCACCTTCATTTTTCAGGCAGGTTTCCTAAGGAACCAGACCTAAATAATACTTTTGTAAGTCATTGCCCAGTGTCAATCATGTTGGACGGATGGGTAGAAATGTCTTAGAGGTGTTTAGTCACTATTAATTGCATGTGAGTGAATGACTAGCCAAAAGAGAGGGGGACTTTTAATTCAGTCATGGAGGGACCAGCAGACTTGTCCCAGGTGCAGCTGGCCAGCTAGCATCCTCACAGCCCCAGATGTGCTGCATCCTGCCTAGCCAGCAGCCCAAATAACAGAGAGATGCTTTGGAGGAGGGATTGCGTCCCTTGCAGTTCCGTTCCAACATCTCCCAGGGAATGACAGGTCCTACACAAAGTAGAGAGCCCTTTGCACTGCACTGTGCATGTCAAGGGATCAGCACATGGTGAGATAAGTGGTGGTTACACTTGACTGCTGTGCTCAACGTGTGCCAGTGATATTTGAACTGTGGGTTTGAATTCCAGGCACAAAAGGAGCACCTGGACCTTGGGAATATTCTGGTTGGTGACCTGCAAAGCTGCAGCATTGTATTGCTAAATGATGGGAACTGTTCTCTGAAGTACATCCTCAGCGTGGAACAACGGATCACCGGCCCTTGTGACCCTGAGGAGGTCTGCAGCGATCCACTTGGTACTGTAATGGAAATAGCATGGGATGGGGGCTTGGCCTTCCCCTCTTTTCTGCAAATTTGTTCTGGCATGAACTCAGAGGTTGGGCTGCTTGCTGACTTGATTGCATTGATTCTCTAAAGTGCCTTAAGGTACCCATGGTTCATATGATAAAAGTATGCTTGAGAAGACATGAGACAATCTCCACGTGTTGGTACAGCAAAGTAGCTTGTTTTGTGCTGTGCAAGTGGTAGCAACATTTCATTGTCACGTTCATGATTAGGGACAGTGGAGGGGACAGTGGCTTGAGTGCAGGTAGGCTTGGGAAGCTGTGAGCTGAACGTATGTGTGGTGTAAGAGAGATCAGTGATGCCAAGAGGTCATATCACCTTTTCTCTCCTACAGCTTTAGAACTGGAACGCTCCAGAGGGACAATCCCTGCAAGGTCAAAAGTTCTTGTCCGAATAACAGTCAGGCCAGCCCGTAGGCTGCATTACACCTGGTCAATCAAATATGCTATTTGCAACCTCACAGGTGAGAGATGGCTATTTTGGGAAAATTATTCCCTCCCAGCCAAGTAGACTGTGCCTTCACAGGGTGAGCTGCGCAGTTCCCAGTGTATGAGTCCTGCCTGAAGAAATCCCTGGGCTGAGCAATTAACCAGAGCTGGATCCTATGTGCTGTCTCCTTTTTGCTGCACCTTTGGGGGTTAGATGTGATTGAGCCATGAGACAGACAGGGAGAGCTCCAAGTTTTCTGCTGCTGTGGTCACAAGATTCTCTGCTCCTTTGCATGATCATGGCTTTCTAAAACGTGTCCTGAAGCATACTCTGAGAGCTTCATGCAACCAGTCCTATGCATGGGGTCCTTTTTGCGGGTCTTGATTGGTGTCTGTATGAGAAAGAACGCGATTGAACTAGAAAAGGCATGGAGAGGGGCAACAGGGATGATCAGAGGTGGGGAACAGCATTTTGTGACAGTGACACGTTTGTACAAGAAAAGAGTAGTGAGAAAAGGAGTTTCCACCTTGGAAAGAGGAAAACAACAATGCCACATGAATGATGTGGAAAAGACAAGATATGAACAACTGGTTATGATTTTTCAGTTTGAAAACTAGGGGCACTTCATAAAATGACAAGGCTGTAGGCTTAAATAAAAAAAAGAGAGTTTTCACGTAGTGCAGAACTGAACTGTGTAAATACACTGCTTAAAATCACCACATTCATAGTCTTTTGGTTATCTCCTAATACAGAAGTCATGGTACAACTAGAACTCAGTGGTTTAGAGGTTTTCAGAAGCTGCTGAAGAAAAGACAGTGCCCAAGTCCTGTTTGTTCTTTCTTTCTTTGGTCTGGGTAGGACATGTCTCCATTTAGCTGCCCCTTAATGGTGCCTGTTTTGGCAACTTTTTGGTGTTTCTTTCTCTCCCAATCTACAGATCTTGCAAGCACAAAAGAGGAGCAGCGGCCCCTCTGCTGCATCATAGCAACAGGCATCTACCCAACGTTCTGCATCACAGATGCCTGTTCAGCAGGGAGTGCCAGCGGTATCAGCAAGTCGCACCTCTGGAGGCTCTTTTCCTTGGACACACTGAATGAGTACTTGGAGCGAGACCCAGCTCCCAGTGAGCTCACCTACAGAGTTCCCACAAGGCACAGGTGAGACAAGGAGGTGGCTCAAAGAATCTTTCGGTTCCTCTCACAAACCAGACAGATGCTTTAGCCATTGGCTTGCTTTGCAGCTCACTGCTGTGTGGCACAGTGTTCTTCTATCCTAGCCTCTACAGGCAGTTTCTCACCTCTGTTTATCTGCTTACCCTCCCTAGAGAAGAGCCACATAAACAAAGAATAATTTAATTGCAATGGACCTCTAAAAGTTTCTGGTCCAATCCCTTGCTCAAAGCAGGAACAACTAGATCAGGACTCAGATCCTTGTCCAGTTCAGTGCTGAATATCTCTAAGGATGAAGAAACTGCAGCTTGTCTGGGCACTTGCTTACAGTGTTTGATCACGTTCATGGTAAAAACCTTTTTGCATACTATCTGATCGGAATGTCTTGTGTTGCAACTTATGCAGTTGCCTTCTCTGCTCCATAAGACCGAAGAAAGACAGGTCTCTTAGTTGCTCCTTGTAAATAATGTTCTCCAACCCTCAGTCATCTTGGTGGCCCTTCACTGGATCTGCTCCAGTATGTCAGTGAGTTCCTTGTACTGGGACGCTGAAAAGAGGCCTCAGCTAAGCAGAACCCAGAGCCTCCATGTGTGCCACTCACTCTCATTAGGCATATATTAAAAAAATAGATGAAATCTAAGGGTCTTCCTTACACCCAAAAGGGCCAAGAACATAAGGTCAGAGAATAATTATAAGGAAGAGAGCCAGTGTAGAATGACTCTTTGTCCTGTCATGCCCTGCCAACCTTTTCTTCTCTCTCAATTTATCTCTTCTTTCTCTCCTGTGACCAGCACATGCTTGATCCCTCCAGTGTACACTCCTCTCCTGCTGGACTTCAACTTTGGGGCTGCCCCAATAGGCTCAGAGCCTGCCCTTGTGATGCTTCTGATGGTGAACAAGGGTGTGGTGCCTGTGGAGTGGTAAGTAATGCTTGCTGGAGCCCAGCCTGCTTTCTGGGGTCTGCCTGGGGACATGGAAATGCTCACAGGGGCCAGGAGACGTTTGCAAATTAATAGCGTGAATTTTGTAGGTATGGCTTGCCTTGTGGAGCTGTGACTGTTGGTGGGTCTGAGTGCCAGGCAAGCAAAGGGTGCCATACAGTTCTGATGAAACATAATGTGTCCAGCAGCTGGGCAGAGCCTGGCTGAACTGAATATGCTGACCATAGTCCTGGGGAAGTTGTGTGTCCCTCCTGCTGAGCAGGTGGTTTGTTCCCTAGGGCCTTCTTGTTTCCTTCTGATCAGAAGATAGACATGGAGCACTGGGCAGAGGATGTTGAATTTAGCCTCCATGAGCTGCACCAGATGAGAATTCAGGATAACCAGCTCTTCAGCATTTCTCCAAAGTCAGGGAAACTTCTTCCAGGACAGGAGCAATCACTCCAGCTCTCACACAGGTGACGTCAACTCCCTGTACTTCAGGGCTTCGTGCTTCATGCCAGGACAGCACCTGCCACCAGTCCCCTGTATTTCCATGCCAGACACTTTCCCTTCACATGTCCATTGCCCAGCAGGGACTGGACAATTAAAATGTCCCTGATGATGCCCAGTTTCTGGACTCCACAAAGCTTGTCTTCCTCAGAGGTATGTTATTAATGTGCTTTAATGCTGCAGCGCAAGAGGCATTTAGTGTGGCATGCTGGGGACACTACTCTGCCTTGATCTGGCAGCTGGGGAGACAGACAAGATGCTGCACTTCCGGTGGTTTTGACTATACAGTGATATTTTTGTCATCTACTGTAGTTGCTAGCCCTTATGTGCCTGTGGAGGGTACAAAGGAAGTTGAACACCTCCCCTTTCACAGCAGACCTGGTATGACAAGTACTGGCATTTCAAATGGTGTTGGCCCAGGAGCTTGGGTCCCTAAATTGGCATATAACTGAAAAATCAGCATTGCATCGCTTGTTCCCACCCAAACACAATGCTCCCCCTCCTTCTCTCAGTGGCCCTTATGCAACCATGACTCTAGCTGGGAAGTGGATTGTCTCTAATATACTGTGTGACCCTGATTCTACCACCCTGGGCACAAGGTTGATTTGTAATGTTTTTCTCTCCTCCTGCACTGCTAGACATGATTTCATTGGCACTGATCACCTCCCTGTCTTGCTGAAGGTTTCCTATGGCCATGAGATTCTGGTAAGTTTGCAGGTAACTCTTCCTTTTGTTTGCAGAACAGCAGCAGGTAGGAACTGAGTTACAAGGTGTTTTCCCCAGAAGCTGTATGGCATGCTGTGGCCTTCCTGTGGAATCTGCACTGGCCAGTCAATAACATAGGGCCAAGCAGAGACATAAAACCGACATTCTGACAAATTCATGGTTCCAGCACAGTGTGATGTGGCAGTGTGCTGCCTAAGTGGCCCTTGGGTGCAGCTGGTTTTCCCACCAAGGGATTTTTGTTAAATGTTATTATTAACCTTTTTATTTTATTGGTGGTGTTAGTGCAGAATTGCTTCTTCCTCCAAGCCAAATCCAAGTCCAAAACAGCCCTCCTGGGTTTTACAGTCCCTGCATGCTTTCCACACTCAAGTATATCTCACGGTCAGGATTTTTGTGCTTGCTTCCCCACATTTCATCTGTCTTGCCATGAGTTCTTCCACGCAGTGATCCAGGAGTTCAGTTCTGCAGCCCATCTGACATCTTTCATATGCAGCTTTCCATCTCATCACCTCTCTATACTCTTGAAAACCCCCTGGAATGTGCTTTTCTGCAAAAGTACCACCTGCACTGGCTGCAGTTTGGTGACATATATGCTGGCAAAGGGTTGGCAGAACATCCTCCAGATATGGAGGCAGCTGCTTCCCCAGGCCCCGAATGTACTCAGTGCACTCCTGCTTGGCTGTTGGTGCTGCAACCCTCATGCCTCTGCCCACCCACTTATTTCTCCTTGCCAATGGTGGAGGAGCTTCCTAATTATTCTTCCTGCTTTGCTGCTTGCTAAAGCATCCCAGAGCTGGTCTGTGGTGTGTTTTCCCTGAGCATTTCCTCAGGCCTGGAACTAATTTCTCTCTCTCCCCCTCCCTCAAACTGTCAGTTAGAGTCAAAGTACCTTGTGCTCTGCCAGGCACAGCTCATGCCTGGCTGAGCCTTTCTGTCTCTGAAGTTTCCTATGAGACCATTGTGTTCACACATCTCTTTTATTTTTATTTTCTTTCAGGGCTGTTGTCAGCTGAAAATCCAACCCTTTGACTAAGCTGTTCAAACAGCGGCTTAACTGTGCCTTCCCCCAAAGCCCTTGGACAGGCTCCCTGTGCTCTGCCTGCCTGGCACAGTCCCGACAGTGGATGTGAGCATTTCACCAGCTGGCCAGTGAGGGAATAGGCTTTGAAGCACCAGCAGCCTGAAGGGCACACATCTTCTCTTGCCACATAGCCAGTGGCTTTGGTGGCTACCAGAGGCCACCACCCTCATGCTGTCACTGCAGAAGGGGCTGAAAACGCATGGGAGGCCCTGGGGATGATGAAAGACCCCTGGGTGCATGGGAGCTCTGGTAGCAAGAGGCCAACCCAGAGACCTGGAGCAGTGCAGGTGATCACAACCTGCAGGGATGCACAGTGCCAGTTCTGAACTGCTAATTTCAGAAAGCAGACGTGGAAGAGGCTCCTTCTTCTGCAGAGAGGGCACTTGAGGGGCTGAACAGTGTGCCTTCGTTCCTTTCAGTCACAGCATGAAGAGTGCAGAGCCGCAAGCCCCCATAGCAGGGGCTGCTCTAAGTCCACTCATATGCCAGAGTTGAACAGATCCTCACCTGGTAATCTGTTGAAATGTGCAGAATATATGTTAGCCTGAAGGGAAGCGAAGGCCATAATGTCACCCCAAAAGTTAAGCTTTGGAAATTTGAGATAGCAACAATAAGCAGAGGTGGAGACCATAGAACTGGAGTGTTGCTGGGTTGTTCTGTCAAATTCCAAATTGCCCGGCTTCAGAGTAGTGATGTTAGCCAGCTGCAACTCAGTGCATGATTTTTGGGGAGGTCCAAACTCACCTCTGTGGTGGCTCTACTGTTGTGGACAGATTTTGACCTCCCGCCCCTCTGCTTCCCCAACTTCATCTTGAGGATGAGCTCCCTCTCCTTTACTTCTTCCCCACTCAGTGGCCACCTTTCAGTCCTGACATGGTTTGATTTACAGGTGCTGAAAGGTCCCAAACTGATGTCCTGCTGGCAATTTCTTCTGACCACAGGATAACACTTCTGCAGGCTTGGGGGAAATGGGGCTTCCTGCTGCTCTCACAGATTGTGCTTTGTCTCATTGCTGTAGCCTGCTGTAAGAGTGCAGCTGTGACCTTGTTCCCAGAGCTCCAGGACAGTTTGGCCAGGCAGAATCTGCAGCCCTCGGCAGTTTTAGCAGGAACAGCCCAGCTGCCTGCAGGTGTTGCAGGATGAGGTAGGCTGGTTCCCAGAACTTGCTGGATAGAAGGGCTAGATCCCAGGGAAAATCCCTGAGCACACAGGTTCCATAAACTGGAAGGGTTTGCACTTTACTTCATAGTGGTTAATTAGGTATTGCGAGATGTTGTCACCTGCAGCACATGTTCTGCAGGCAGCTCTCCTCCCTGGGGAATCTGGTGTCTCTGTCCCCTCGTGCTCTAAGTCATTGCTGTGGAACAAAGTTTGTGCACTCTGGAAGGAGAATGGATTGCAGCAAGTCTTCACTTTTCCTCATTTTTCTCCTTTTAACTGATAATCCTCTAATTGTCACATCCTGTCTCTATGGAAACTGATGCCAGTTTTTCCTTGGCAGTAGTAGTCTGGTGGAATTCAAGCTGGCTTTTTGACTCAAATAATATAAATGAGTGTTTCACTCCCAAGGCTCAGGGAGGTTTCTGTCCCTTTTTCTTTTGCAGTTTGAAAGTGTCAGCTCATGTCCTTCTCCTATTTTGCATCACATCTGGCTTGCTGAGTCCCTCAGGAGGCTGAATGTTCATGTAACGCTTTGAAAAGATCCCATGTGGGACTTTGTTAGCATTGTATTTCTAGTCTTCTCTCTGTCTTCCCTTTCCTATGGAGCTGAACTGGAGCTGGTTATTTTGGAGGAATCAGCATTCTCTGCTCTTGTTGAAGCAGCTGATACAGTGTCTCCTGCTGGTGTCTGTCCAAGGCATCCACCTGCCATTGCAAGCAAACTCCTACCTTCAAACATCTTCTGCATATGCACTTGAAAGACAGGCATGCTTTGGGCTTAGCTAATTGTGAATTGGAGCACTTTATCTCCCTTTGGCACAGATAGAGACATTACAAACTCTGTGACTGCTTTACAGCCTCTGTCTCTAGGTAGAGAGCTCAGGGGTGCTTTGGGGTGATCCTGCAGGAAATCGTGCATCGTGACTCATCTCTAGCTTGAATGCAGTTTTCTCAAAATGCAGAATCCTGTGTCCCTGCCTTCCATGAACTAGCTCTATAAATCTCTCCACTTTGCTTGAAGTGGCTGGTGGCTGCTTTGCTCACAGGATGCTATTGGTCATTACTTGAGCGCTTAAAATTCAGCTGGGATCCTCTTGCAGCTTTTGCCCTGTTAGACACATTCTTGGAGCAGGATGTCCTCCAGAATGAGAACATCCAGATCGTCCTTTCCAAGATGAGGCCGTTACTCGCCTGAAATCCTGTCTTTCCAAAGGATTTGGCTGTCACAGCTGCACATTCTCCTATGTACAGTGCAGATACTTTCATTCATGGAGAATTTCTACCATATACTTGCAAAGAGAAGCACTGAGGCTGGTGCCTGACATAGCAGGGAGAAGAGTACCTTCTCTCTGGACCAAGATGCAAACATTTCGGAGAAGAGCTAACAGATGGATAGGCTCTCCATCTCCTTGCTTTTTTCTTAGGACACACTGTCCTGGTATTACCAACTTAAATCTGTAACTGTGTTGTCCTCAGCTTGTGAAGTGTTTAAGAGTCCTTGTGTAGTTGTTAGTGCTGTGGCCAAGGCCATGTGAGAAAGTGACTGCGTTTCTTTCTACTGTAGCTGAACTTCAGCGGTGTGACAGTGGAACGGTACCAGCGGTACATTCATTTTGCATCCACTAAGCACCTCTTCGAACCCATTGCCATTGGGACCTCCCACCCCCTGACACAGGTGAGTATCTTGGGGCCAAACTCAGCAGCAGTGGATGGAAGGAGCTAGTGGTACCATGTCCCAAGGACAGGCAGTATCTGAGGCACTTCCCAGGAAACAGAATGGCCTCCGCAGGAAAACATCACAGCAGAAGTACGAGGCAAAACCTGGAAATGGCTGCTGGGATGGCAGCAGGGACAGTACCTCTCACCAGCTCCAGTTTGACAAGATTTGGCATTTACTCTAGCCGGAATGCTTATGTGGTGTGTTGGGCTATTCCGCTATTCTCTTGTATGGGATCCCAGTGAAGACTTGTGTGGCTGCTCCAGGCACTCTGAAAATAAATCCTAATTAGTGTTTTAGTAAATTAATTAAACTTCCTTAAACACTTATTCAGCAAAAATGGTGGCTTTGATTCTATTCTGCCTAATTTACTTGGGAAATGAAAAAGTTGAATTAAATTAAGGTCACTTTAATACAAGTGGTTTTGCATTTGAAGTAATCTGCTTTAGAGTGATCCCTTTAGCTAATTTGTATTAATTTTCTCCCAGACTGAATTTGCAGGGCACCACTTAGAGAGGCCCTCTAGTTATCAATGTACATATGTGGTGATAAACCCTCAGCACAGTCTCCTACCAAGCCTCAGTGTTAAATCCTGACACTATGAGGTCTCCTCGTTCTTAGGAGACAAGCTGCCTAATTAATTATTAATGCTTATCAGACTCCTCTGGGGAAGTGTTAACTAGTTTAACTTGTGCATGGTATAATAAGCGCTGCTCTCTCTGACTCACTTCAGATTTATGAACTCTACAATGGCGGCTCCATGCCTGTGATGTTTGAGGTTCAGCTGGACAACATTGTGAGGATCCAGGAGGAGAATTTTCAGCACCCTGTGTTTGTCTGTCTAACCCCTAGAGGAGAAATCCCCCCTGGCACCACAGGCCACGTTGAGTGGATCTTCTCACCGCTGGAAGCTAGAATGTACTCGGTAAGACTCTCTCCTCATAACTGCCAGAAACAGGGCTTTTTTTCTGTTGTTCTGTGCCTAAAATTCTTTAGATCTTTTATTGATGGTTGATCCATGCCATGCTACAGCTGAATTGAGCTCTGTTCCTCCAAGAAGCAAAGTCTCGAGAGCAAATGAGTGGCTGGTCTGGCCAGGAAATGCAGCAGATAAATTATCTCATAAATTTGTTCTTCCAAAAGAACACTTTTTTTTTTTCTTTCCCACAACCAGAGTAATCCCAATATGTATTTCTCAAGAATCAATGACCAGGGATGTAAACAGATTTTTTGGTTCATTGTTAGTCTCCAATAACTCCCACCAACAAGACTGATTTGTACTCTGCTGTAGCCCTCTGGAAACAGCCATTCCAAAGACCTCTGTCCTAGTCTGCAGCAGGCAGGGCCAGAGCTGGAGCACTGCTTATTGCCCCACTCTATGGTAGGTGCACAGATAGATAAACTGAATTGTAAAACTTCAGCTTTTGTTCCAAGAGGGAGTCCCTGCTCATGCAGTAACTGGCTCATTGACTCCTTAACCAACTTTCCTGGATTAGCAGGGAAAGTTAAGGCCTGGAAGAGCAAGAGAGACGATTTCTCATCACTCATGCATGTAGTGCATTTCCCAAATATAAGTCTGGACTTATTACTATTATCTTGTCCAAGGCAGGTTGATGTTCCCATCCACATCCTTGGGGGTGAATCAGCAGTGATCACCTTCCAGGGAGTAGGCTACGATCCACATACCGTAGGAGATACTGCCACATCCAGCAAAGCTTTGTCTCCTTCAGACTTTCCAAGCTCTACCAAGCTAACTGTGCCTGGGCAGGTAAGTCCAGGTATGCTGATATGAACAATATGATTAGCCCAGAAACGTATAAGAAAGACTAAAATATAGAAGTGGCCCCATCTGGCAGTAGCTGGTGTTGCAGGGAAGTTTATTGTTACAAGGCAGAGCAAAATATGTCCCTTCCAGCAGATCATCTGGAGCCCAACTCATAAAAGCAGTTGTTCTGAAAGATGCCTTTCTTCCAGTGTGCTGTTTCCACTGCCATTAGAAACAAAAATGTTTTAGGGTTTGTTCATTTTCTGATTTTTCTATTAAAAGGTGCCCTCTATCCCAGATAACTTTATTTGCAGCTAAAACACCTTCTCTTTGGTAATTCATTCGGAAAAATTCTCCTGACATACCCTGTGAGGGCTTGGCTGCCTCCTTTTCACAGCCAAACTCAGAAGACGCATAACCTGGCCTCAGACTGCAGAGTGGTCACTAATTGAGGCACATCCCAAGCATTGCGCTTCTTTGACCCGTCATTGACACAGCAGGAGCTGGTTTGGCCTGACTAGAGCTGAACTGCCAGCCTGGACAGTCTGTTGTTAAACTTGGCCACAGATCCCAGTATAGAGAGTCAGCATTAAGCAGCATCAGCAGAGGCATACTCCAACCAGGTAAGGGATTAATCCTGTGTGATATTAGCATCCATACCTTGGAGCTCAGCCACAGCTACATGTGCTCTTTAGCTTCCAGCGGGGCAATTGCATTCCTGGCTGAAGCAAAGAGAAGGTGATTAAAAATCTGTCTCAGGCTGCCAACCAACTTGCCATTCCACAAGGCGCTGTTGCCTGTAACTAAGAGTCATTAGCTTCTGTAATGATCAGTGTAATTCATTAGAGTTTGCGCTGTGCCTGGAGAATGGGATAGATTGGTAGCATACCAAGTGTGCGGTACCAAGGTGCACTTTCCCAAAACTTGTATTTAGGCTAACGAGGATTTTGCACAAGCCTACACCTCACGTGTTTGCCACCTGAAATGGGAAAAAGCCTGGACTGCAAGTGCTGCAGAGAGAATCTTGATGCTACTGGTGCTCTGTGCTCCTGAGATCTTCTCCTGCTCCAGCACCAGCATTACGTCCTAGTCATTTCTCACTCAATTCCACTGCAGCAGGGCTGTCTTCTTCCTGCAAAGACTCATTGTAACCAAAGCAAAAATTAGAGAAATATAACACTCGCTCAAGTTGTTATGGTAAAGGTAACTGGCTAATATTATCTGTGAATTGCTGGATAACCTGGGGGACTGTCTTTCTCCTATGGCCACATCCCATCATTCTTCACTGCTGTTCCTCCTGGTTTCACCTTGTTTCTGGCAGGCAGTTACCTTGTCACACCAGAGGATTTGCCTTGGAAATATCCCAGACTGCAGCAAAGCCAGTCGACTTGTCTTTCTCAACAGTATCTTGGAGAGTAAGGCTGTGGTGTTTGCCTGGCAGATAAGCACCTGTAAAGACAAGAGGGTGAGTCTTTCCTTCTCTTTACAGTCTTCTTGCCCATCTCTGTTGTGCTGCAGAAGAACTTTCCACTACATTTGCAACCAAACAATCAGAAACAATCCTAGGGACTTGCCTTTTTTAGTAGCTGATGAAAGGAAAGGGCAGAGAAAAGTGAAAGCAAGGGTTAGGATGGGGGGTAGGAAAAACAGGAATTCAGAAGGGGAATCTGAAGACTTCAGTGAGGATACGTGAACCTAGAACTACAGGATGCAATAATGAACCTCAGGATACTGCCTACCAGCAAAGTCAGTGGTTATTCTTTGAATATATCAGCTGCATCTCTCTCATGCCACATACCTCTGAGAAAGGGAAGGAATTCCCGCAATCCTGTGTTTCCTGCAAAAAGAAGGCACATAGTAAGGTCCCAGGATAGTGAAACAGCTCCTCTGTGGCTTTTTCTTTCCCAGGTGTTGCAGATTACTCCAGAGTCAGGGATTGTGCAGCCTGGAGAGAGCATCCCCTGCTTTGTCACCCTGCGACCTTCAGGGAGTGCATCCTCCTACAGCATAGATGTGGCGTGTGAGGTGAGACCCAAGAGGTACCTGTGTATTGCCACCACCTGGGCATGTCCTGCAGTTCCCAGATGGCTGGCCACAGCGGTCAGGTACCTGTTGCTTCCAGCTGAAGGAATCCTTCTCTGCTCCATTATGGTGGCCAGCACTTCTCATTCCTGAAGACACTGAGTTTCACCTCTCCTGGTGCTTTAAGTGTCTGTCTGTGTGGCTCACTGGACAAGGTGTAACTGTGCAACACATGGCTTTGTGAGTTGAACCCAGCTGCTAGAAGTCATTATTTGAATGGGAGTGGCTTTCAGTGGATGTCAGAGACTTAAGTAGCTGTAAAAAGCAATACTAGTCGGAGCACAGACTTGCAGAAAATGTCCCTCTGGACACTTTCCAGGTGTTCTTTGGCAGGAGATTGTCTTCTCTCTATAAGTCATATACTAGCACTGTTCTCTCCCATTCCTGCCCCTAGAAGTCGTGGAGAGGGAGTGGACCCTGGCTGGGACCTCCTGGAAGGGAGGAATGGGTGACAGGCATGGACCTGAGTCAGAGGCTGTGTTATTTACAGCTCCTTTCTAGCCCTGCTCCCTCCAGTCATGGTTTGCTTCATAGATACACATCCAGGAGTCCCTGGTGCAGTATGAGAGGGAACTGCAGGAGTGGGAAAGGGAGAAGGAACGTCAGGCTGTGGAATTCACCATCACAGAGAAGGACCTTGGGACTAAGAAAAAGCCAAAGTCACCTGCCGTGGTAAGTGCTGCCAGAACTTTACACCAGCTTAGCTCAGAAAGAGCAGTAGGGTGTCAACAAAATATGTTCTTTAAGAAAATGTAGGCAAGTGATGAGAGGACATGAGGCTCTGATCTACTCAAGATCTCATAGCTGGTCTATGGATAGTGGAAAATGAGATCTTGGTTTCTAGCCAAGGATCCTCTTGTACTGTCTTCAGTGCTGAGAAAGGGAATAGCAGGTGGGGAACATGGAATTAAAATTACTTTTCTGATCACCTTACAAACTGTGAATCTGCTAACAATCATCTGAAATTTGGAAGTGCTTGAGAAGCCTTATGAACAAAAAAAAACACTGGCTCTGGAAACAGATGGTTGTCTTTTTAACTGTGAATAAACACTGGGGAGAAATGTGTAACTAATATTAAGAATGTGGCTCAAGTGAAGAATGGGAGGATGAGATCACGGACTCCCAGCTAAGGCAAAGTAAAACAAAATCCTGGAGTCTTGTCCTGCTCTATACTTTCCTACGGTCTGATTTCTCTTCCTTGTTTTTAGACTTTTTTAGACTTCTTTCTCTTCCTTTTTTTTTTTTTAGAGGTCATCAGTTTCTGCTGAGACAGAAAATCTCCCGGGATCCTCAGCTGTGATCAGGAAATACAAGGTAAGTCAAGCCTGTCTCACCCACAGTAGAATCAAACTGACTGCTTTAGAAAAGAGGCAGATGCTGGATATCACAGCGTGGGAGCCTGGACAGAGACCACAGCAGGATTTGTAGCTTCAAGGCTTTGGGAGACAGACTGTTTGGAGGAGCCAGAAGAGTCAGACTGTCTGGCTGTGTCCCATGGACAGTAACTTTCCAACTGAGGTGAATGGGAAGCAAAATTGGAACCAAACATACACCCGTGACTGGGGAAAGGGGGAAAGGTTTCAAATAAGCAGAAAAGATGCATCTGGGCAGGGTAGTCGGTACCTGGACAGGTTTCATGATGGGACCACAATGGAACACATGCCACGATGGAAAGTGGCAAGACCCTGGCGTGACGTGGTGCAGACTTTGCCCTTGCTGCTAGAACATCTGTACTCTGTGCCTCGGCAGAAGCTGCAGGCGGGAACTGCCTTGATTTAAGCACGCAATAAGCTTTAAAGCTCAATTTGCTAGGTTAATCTCTGTTCCCCCTCAAGTTTGGACATGTGCACTGCTGGAAAAGACAACTTTTCCAGCAGTGGTGGCAAGTTGTGAGACAAGGTCCTAGCAAATACTCTCCTGGGGAGACCCTGAAACCCTGCTGACAGTCAGGGCTGCCACATGAGTTAGTGGGGAGGAAGTAGACCCAATTTCCAGCATGGACGCTCATGCCTGATAGCAGCACTGCAGTGCCCAGATCATTTTGATGCTGTCTCCAGTCCAGGATCTGGTGGCTCTGGCTGCTACACATTCCAGCTCTCATGCCTGTGCTCACACCTACACCAGCCAAAGGAGCGACTAAGTACCTGCCATTTCTTTCTCTCCAACAGACATTACCCCCTATTACAAACCACCCTACGCCCAATCTGCCAGCTGGACACCTTCAGAGGAGGCGACTGTTGGACAAAGAATCCAGCAGGGTGTGGGTCAAACCAGAGCCTCCCAAGCCCATTCTCTTACACCTTGGTGTGACCGCCAGGTCTTACTCTGTTGAGGATTTCTTCAGCAACTTCACCTCAGAGTTCCCCAAATATTTCTTGTCCAGGTAAGAGATCCAGCTTTTTAGATTGGCATCTTCATCTGAGCCAGGACTGCCCACACTGTGATATGCACTGAACTTGGAGCTTTGCTCTGCTCCTCTCCAGTGTCTCAGTCTTAGGCAAGAAGTGCTTTGCTTTACCCAGCATTAGCTGGCATGGCCTGTTTCTCTCCCTTACTCAAAAGGGGGATACTGTCAGAGCTCAGTGCTCCTCTCTTACAGTCTCCCTGCTGCTGTCACAAATACAGCAGCTCCTACTCCTCCTCTGGTTCCCTGCACTGTTCCTGCTTCCCTGCAGTTCTGCTGCTCAGCCAGGGCGATGCAGGTCTTTGGTAGTTCCGTTCAGTAGTGCTGCCACTGATGGAACAATTTCTTTCCCAGCCCTTTCAGTGACCAGCCCTTGGAGAGAAAGTTTGTGGATGTGAGTTGGGACAGAGACAGGTTGGACATGGACCCCGAATGGCTATCCCTGGCTGCTGCTTCCAAACAGGAGTTGCAAATAGTGACTGACATACTCACAGGTGTCATCAGGTGTGTGTCCCTTCATTCTCACCCGGTTTGGAGCCCCTGTTCTTCAGGGGAGTGTGTGCAGCATGGCCAGCCCTCTGCTCATCCCAGAGGAATCTGTACACTCCTGCTGCACCAGAATGTGGGATCCAGCCTGCTGAAGGCTGCCCTGGGGACTATGAGCTCAGGAGTCACAGTGTGACAATCAAAGGCAGGATCTTGCTCCCTGGCTAGTGAATGGTGTCACTGCCCAGGGACCAGGGCACTCTGCCTGGCATCATATTTGGAACATGCCACGTTGGGATTCACCTGTTTTATTTGTCAGCTTCAGAGATGAAAAGAAGCAGTGCTGGGGAGGCAAAGGTAGTTTCCTTAGCTCGAGCCATTTTGCTGCCTCCCTTAGGCTTAAAAATCAAGAAGGGACAGACTAAACACTGACATCAGTCAGGGTTTTCCTCTGATTTGTACTGTCTTGTAGAGATCCTCTGGGGTCAAACTGATATCTTATTTGCTGGGATTCATCCCTTATTTTCCTCCTCCCAGAGGTGTCTTGGAGAACACACAGTTCCACGATGCAGTGAGAAGAAGCCTGGATGAGGCCATTCCATATTTCTCCCAGTTCCAGTGTGTAGAATCGGCAGAGCTCCAGGACAGGAGACAGTGCCCCATGGTCCTCTCCATGGCCTCTGCTTCGCCAGATCTTTACCCTGGTGAGGGTGGAGAGGGGAAAGAAATGAGTCAGGAAACCTCTCCCAGCAACGATTTGCTGGAGTCTTGGGACATTTTTCACCACAAGCAGTTGAGGGAGCAGAAGGAGATGATGAGCAGGTAAGGAAGAGTTCACACATAAAAGGCAAGGGCTGCACAAGCAGGAGAGCCATGATAGCACACTGCCTGGCCAGAAACTCATTTCTCCTTCAGCCCTGTGGCATTTGCTGGGGCGTTCTGTGTGCTGTGGGTGGAAATTGATGCTAGTCCACCTAGCCATCCTCTCCAAAGCACAGTTTGTGAACAGTTCAGGTTTGGTGTGTGTTAGGGTTGAGCCATGGGCAATGCCAGCATGCTGATAGTGAATGAAGTTTGCTTCATGCTTGAGCTTTCACGGCCATATTAGACATTAGAGTGCACATATGCTTACCTTATCTTGCCTCTTATTTTCACTGCAGTATTTCATCACCTTGCACTTCCTGTGGCTACTCCGTTGTACACTGCTACAGGCCACAAGTGTATGCATAAATGCTAACCACAGCACAGCTTGGAGGGAGAAACCAGTAACACCACAGTCACCCAGCTCTGCCCAAGGCCAGGGCCTGATGCCAGCTGGTGATGGTTCTGGGAGAAGGGTCGGCACCCCATTGCTCAAGACTTTGTTTCATTGGCCTTGGTGTGCAGGAAACAATGTGTGCTCCACTGCTGTGCCTGATGTGTCACGGGAAGAGTCACAGCAAGCAGTCTGCCTTATCTGTGTTCTGATAGCTGTCCTCTGCCTGTACTTTTGCCCCTCCAGGCAGCCAGCCTTTGGGAACCTGGCAGAGTTGGTGCTGGAAAACACACTGCAGAACATCCTGATTGAAGCCAGCCGTGGGGAGGTGGTGCTGACAGCCCGGCCCAGGGTCATTGCTCTACCGCCCAGCCCTTCCCAAAGGTAGCAGAGTATATCTGTGCTGTAGCAGGGGACAGGGCCTGTCCTCAATATGTCAGGCTGAAGCACAGCCTGTTTTCTAAGCCACGTGGATTAATTGGAACACTGCCTATCAATGCCAAGGTTGCCTGTGCGAAAGGGGAAACCTACTCCCAAAGCTTCTGTCCCTTCTTGGCTTGTCTTGAGCCACAGAACAGAGGTGGGAACACTACAGACTTTCTGTGTACCCCAGACCACCATGCAGTGCTGGGGCAGGGCCTTGTGAGTAAGGGGCTGGCCTGAGACGCTGGAGAGCCCAGCACAAGGAGGGTCTCTTGGGAAAAGGGGTCAGGTAGCAGGCAGCACAGCCCCCTGATGGCAGAAAGGAGGCAAAGTTTTCCTAGTCCAAGGCTAGTAGTGTGAGATCTAGTTAGGCTGGGGGAATGGCCACCGAGGGGGAGGCAGATTTGGGACTGAGGGCGAAGCATGAGGATTTGCCACAGCTTGGGGAGAAGTGCATGGAGATGGGATTGAGGGAGGATGGGAGAGGGTTGCTGTATAGAGATGTCATCTCCAGAGCTGCAGGAATCTTGTCTAGTTAAGAAAATGGGTGCTCCTTGTGATCCCTCGGGAAGGGATGATTACCTGGGGGGAGGCGGCCACAGGGTGCACTCTCCCCACCCCAAAAGTAATCTCTTCTTCTTCAGAATCACCAGCCCATCATGCCCACCCTCAAGAGCATAGCTGCTGGGCACGTGCTGCTTGAGCTCTTCGAGCACATAAACTCTCTCCACTTTTCATCGCGTCCCTGTGATGTCCAGAGCAACTCTGATCCTCCCACACCATGATCTGAGCTCAGCATGCTGGCTGCTTCTGAGGGGATATGTCCTGATTATGTCTTATGTCAAAAGCTCCAATTTTAGTCCTGTGGAAACTCCACAGCAGAGTCCATGAGATCTCTCCTCTCTGTGGCTGGTCACCTCATCAGAGAAGAACCTCCCTGTGCTACAGGGAGCACATGGATAACCTCTGTGGCTGTTCCCACTGCCTCCTGCCTGTACCAGCTGGGAGAGGAGTGGAATCTGCTTTGAAATGTAGCTGAGGAAGGACTGACAGCTGGGCACTGAGGTGCTGAGCCCCTGCTGACAGCAGTAGGACACAGGTACTGAATCTTCCTCCCCTCCTTGCTGCCGTGACCCAGCCGGAGAGCAGCTGCAGCACTGTAGCACACTCAGCAGCCCAATAAAACCAGTTTGGACTCTGGGCACACAGACAACCGCTGTGTAACATATGTAATCCATGCATCTGGGTTTGGGAGCACCCTGGACAGGCTATCTCCTCTTCAAACAGCCTGACTGTCACCTGGGGAAGGGGATGCCTTGGCCTGGCACAGGGGGCCAGGAGGCTGTCACTGTGCAGGTGCGGGGTTTGTCACAGCCGGGAGGTGGCAGTATCAGTTGTGAGAAGTGCCAGGTGCCAGCGTGGAGCTGGTGCTGGGCACAGCTGCCTGCACACTGGCAGAGCCTGCAGGCTGACCGTGCCAAGCAGCAGGGCTGGCTTTGCAGCATCTCCCATCTTCTGCAGCCATGCTAAGGGCTCTGCTCTGCAGGGGTCACTCGGCCCTGGTGGGGATGCAGCTGGTGTCCCCCTCCAAATCCTCCTGTCCTGTGTTCCCAGTGTCAGCGCCCAGACAAGACCAGAACCGTACCTTCTCCCCTTGCAGCTCCAGAGAAAACCATGCATAAGGAGCTGCAGAGGGCTTTTGCCCTGCTCCGCAAAGTGCAGATGCCTGCTGTGCCTGGGGGTGCTGCAGCTCAACCAGCAACACACAACACTCCACTCTGTGCAGGAGCCCTGCGTGCGTAACCATTACTAAGCCCCAGGGCTGAGCTGTTCCTGTTGTCAGAGATAGAGCAAAGGCACTGCCAGCCCCTGAGCTCAGCCTATGTGCCTGGGGCCTTCACACGTGTCCTGGATCCTCTTCATGAGAAGTACAGACCCTCTCCTCCCTCCCCAATGCTCTAAGTGCCAGGTCTCCTACATCACAGCAGCTTTTCTTTTTCTGGGCTTTTGCTGGTGCTGAACAAGTGATGGGGTACCACTGCCTTCCTCCTCAGCTCAAGGCAGCCACAGGGCCTGGCTGTTCAGTCCAGTTGGGATGACTCTTCCTGGTCCAGGCTCCTTACTAGGATTTGCTCACTACAGATGCTCTGTAGTCCTGTGACAGCCTTCCTGAATGTGTAACACAGGTAGCAGCAGGAGACTCTGCATTGTTCTAGAGCAAGTTTAATCCAGCTGCCTGCAGGAACATGGGGCAGCCTGGAGCAGTAGAGACAGGGCCAGTATGTTTGTCCATCCTCAGATCTGCTGCATGATTTGATGATCTCTGTACTGCATCACCTTTAAGTCCTCTGCCTTATGGGACAGATGGGTCAAAACGGGAATTGCTGTATGTTGGTCTGATGTGACACCCAAGAGCAAATGGATAGAGCCTGAGTGCAAACACATATGCAGGGAATGATATTTTTGTCGCTAAAGCTCCTATCTTCCCCACTCTCCCATGCTGAACACAACCTGGATCTGGAGGAAATGGAACTCAAATTGTGCTTGCCTGTTGGAGCACTATCAGAGGTAAATTCACTTTTCTGATTAACGTCTCTCTAGGAGGAGAAAGCCCTGAGACAGTGCCTTCAGCAATGGGTGAGTCAGGAACAAGAGGTCTGAGAGCTACTTACACATCTGAAAGAGAAATCTTTCTTTCCTCACCTCTTTGCAAGGGGTGTGAGATGGTGATGTCACCCCAGTTCCAGGTCTACTCTGGTGCCTGTCAACCAGAACCACTCAGCGTGCACTGAGAAAAGCCATGAGGAGCTGTCACATACTTTTCTTCTTTTATCCTCATCCTAAATCAAAAATACACCAGGGACAGCCCTTTTACGATGTTGGGAAATTCCTGCTTCCTCTTCTCAAACAAGAAACTAGACTCAGGCCCTGGTTTTGGAGAACACTTGGATGTGTGACCAAGCCACGCTGCTGTCCCTTTGGCAAAGGGAGTAGGAGGCAGCAGCACCTCCAGCAGAGCAGAGCGGGGAGCCTACAGCAATGTACCCGCAGGGGGTTCAGTGCTCCCCTGTTGCTCCTCCCCACACTCGGATCTTGGGGGCAAGGATGAAGGGTGGGCAGAGATGGGCAGTACTGACAGGGAGGACTTCTTCTTTAGCAAGAGGCTTTGTTGCTACCTGCTGCCAAGGGTGAAGGCTATGAACCATGGGACTACAGCAGAGCCAGACCCACAGCCCTGCTCCCAGAAGAGGGGAGAAGCCCTGTCACTGCTAACCATGTTTGGAGCTCAAGCAGGAAGAAGTTTGAAGAGCTTTTTGTATTGGCTTCCAGGGCTGGATCTGGCCCCTGACCCAACACAAGCCACGTTTCTAATGCACATCTCTCTGATGAAGATATTGTAGATACAGGTCCTGCTCGCTCCCACTGGTGTTTGGGTGGTGAAGTGATGCTCCCATTGGGCTGGGCTTGGTGGCCAGGCTGGCCAGGACAGGTATACGGGAAGCATGAGGATGACTGAGTGTGATCTTGGCAAGCGAATGGGGCTCCTCGTGCTGCTTATCACGACTGCTCAGTCATCAGGCAGTTAATGCAACACACAAGAGGCCTTCTCTTCTTGTCTGTTAGTGCAGCTCCTAGGGAGGGGTGAAATGGCCTTGGGGCAGGTGAGCAACAGAAGCTATCCTGAATCCCATTAAAACATTTAACACCTGCTGAATCGTGCCATTGTCTGGGAGATAAAGGGAAGGGAACAAAGCTGCTCTCGATCTTCCCTGCCGGGGCGTCTGGAAGGCTCTGCTGTCCCACTGCAGCTGGGGAACCTGAATCCCCTGCAGAGACCCATTGGTGTGGCTGTGTCCATATGGGAAAGTGACAGTGTTAGGGGACAGCCCTTGGGTCCTCTGTTGCTGGTGTGCACAGTCCCTGGCCGGAATCAGCCCCTTCTTTCCCCCCCATATTAAGTATTAGGTAGGAACATAGAAAGGTCCTGCCCTGACTAGCCTGCAGTGTCTGCACAGGCAGGGCAAAGTCTGGAGAGCAAAAATGTGAAGGTGAACCTTGCAAAACCCTTGGCAGAGATGGGCAGAGACTTTTCACCCCTGGCCTCACAGGTCTGAGATACCAGGCTTTGCTGGCTCAGCTACGTTGCTTTGGAATTTTTGGAATTTTTGGAATTTTTCAGTCCATGCTCAGGTCAGGCCAGGGCACAGCGGTGGCTCCTGAGGAACAGGAGAGGTGCTCTGATGTGGGGCAGTCAGTCCTCAAAGGACAGTGAGGCAGTGCGACCCCTTGGCTGCTGCAAGAGGAGGCTGAGGCTGCCTCTGCTGGGGTCAGCCCTCTCCAGGGCATGTGCAGGGGCTTGGTCCCAGTGCTGCCTGCCTGCTGGGGAAGGGCACTCGCTGGTAGATGCTGTCCTGGAGATGCTGTGGCCAGGACAAGTGGAAGATGTTCTCCAGGATGGCCGTTCAGTGCAGGGCACTCTGCAAGCTCAAAGGACCCGCTTTTCTCTTTGCTGTTGTTTGGTGCATGGTGGGGCCCTGCCCTTGCAGGTGAGAGGCTGGGATGAAGGAGCATTTCTGGCAGAGCGCATAGTGCTGTCTTGGAGATGTCTATTACAGCTACAGAAGCAATGGTGTGGTGTGTTGTCTGGGGGCTTTCTGGCTTCTCCAGGAAGGGGGAAAACAGCCAGGCATCCTATGCCAGGAGCTTCTGCTTCACTCTGCTAGTGTGTGGCCTCACAGGGAGAGGTGAGAGTCCTCCCAGCACAGCTCCCGTACAGCGGGAGAATTGGGCAAGCCCAAGCATCAGGGCCTGTGTAGTCTCAAAAGGAGAGCGAACATCACATGTCCTCTTAGCACCACCAGGGCACCAGTGATTCTGTATTTCCTTTGTTGGCAAAACTGCTGGAGAAGAGGATCAGGATGACTGAGACCAGCAGTTTGCCATCACTCCAGCTCATTCCTGTCCCAGGCTCTGTCGCAGAGACAGCAGCGGGTAGGATGGATGGAGCCTACCTTTCAAAATCCTGGCTCTGAGAGGGACAAGTCTCTGAGGAAGAATAGTTGAGTGGCAATGGCTGACATGTATCTGCAACCATCCACTTACATTTGGGAATCCACTGCAAGCACACTCCAGCTCTGGAAAGGATAACGGTGGCAGTTTCTAACACATACCCATGACCAGGATATCTGCAGGTGTCCACTGTGGGGTTAAAACAGCGTTACACCCTTCCCCACCTGCAAATGCACGCATCTACACAAACAAACACACCAGTGCACTTGCACAAAGGAGCTTCTCCTGCCACCACAGCTGCACTTCATGCTCTGTTATCCAGGGAGCTGTGGGTGCCAGAGTAACCCAGAGAGATAGCCCAGCTCCTGCTGGCTCGAGCTACAATCAGCTGAGGACTGTCAGGGCTGATTAGTGCTGCTGGGTGCTACAGGAGTATGTCGTAACTTCTCCTGGCCCACATGGGCTCTGCACTCTGCTGCCGGAGCTGGGACAGGACTGTCTGCACCAGTTATCCCACTGGAAAGTGACAGAGCTGGGATGCGGGAGAGTGGTGTGACTCTGGGATGCAGTGACCCCACAGGGGGCATGTGCATGTGCACATGGAGTGAAACGCATCCTATTCTTGCAGCTGCCTTGGGAGAGCTGACTCCTGGCCCGGGAAGCTGAGCTGGAAATGGTCCCAAAGAGAGCGAGCAGAGGTGCTTTTGTGGAGCTCTGCTTTGCTACCTGGCTCAGATGTCTGTGCACTCCTGTCAAGTGTGCATTACTTTGGTGTGCCCATGGGGTCTTCAGCACAAGTGGAGGGATTAGGTGGGAGCAAGGGGGTCCTTGCTATCACTGGCACTCTGTGTCAGGCTGCTCAGGATAGGCAGTAGCTTTGTTTTCCAGCCCTGGGATCTTACAGTTCCCTCATCTTTCAGCAGCACAACGTGTTGCAAACAAGCAGCCCCCACCTTAGGACTGCCCAGGTGGGCACCCCCACACCTGCCTCCCCTGGCCCCTCACTCTCCGCTCACCTCCAGCTGCAAAGTGAGCCAGGCAGGTGGGTGGAAAAGTGACAGCTGGTGTTGTTCCAGTGCAGGTTAATGAATGTCTCCTCCTCTCCCCCCCCACCTCCTCCTCCTCCTCCCCACTGCCCGCCCTAGCACCCAGGCTCCTGGCTCCTATCAGCCCATCAGGCTCCCATTAACAAAGGCAGCCCTGGAGAGTTTGCATAGAGACCTGCTCTGCCTCTAATCTAGGTGGGCTAATCGCCTCCCTTGCCCAGCCTGCCTTCCCTGGGTCAATATTTGCTCTGAGCAAACACAGAGCTGTGACAGGTGTGCTGGGGAGAAGGCTCCCTGCCGCCAGCCCAGCCCTCTCGCCTGTCTCTGCTCAGTCACATCTCTCCGGCCCCCCGATCACCGGCCAGCCAGCGCTATTTTTATCAGAGCTATAAAAGCCCCATCCAGCCGGCGTCACCCTCATTTTCTGCTCGTGAGCCAGCAAGAGAAGGTGAAGCCACTCACCTGCCAGCTGCCAGCGTGTCACCAGAGCCAGGTGAGGTGCCATAGCCCAGCACACCTGGGCTGGGGTCCTGCCTGCACAGGTGGGAGCTGGGTGCTGGGTATGGGGGACATCCCGGGGGACACCCCTGGGACAGACACTTGGAGCCCGGTGGCACCTCCGGACTCTCGGGAGGGAAAGGGTTGGGCTCAGGGGACACTGTCCTGGCTGTCCCCTTCCCTTAACTCTTCCTTTCTCTCTCACCTTCCTTTCTCACTTTTATCATCCTTTCTGTTCCCCTCCCCTTCTTCATTTACTTTCTTCCTTTCTTCCTCTTTCTTCTTTTCCTATTTTCTCACTCTCCCTCCCCACCCTGCTGTGCCAGTTTAACCCGCCCCTGCTCTGTTTGGCTTTCCCAGGCAGCAGGTGTCAAGCGTCCAACCTTCCGGACTTTACCCCGGAGGAGCTGGTTTGGAGCAGCGGGTGCAGGAAAGACATTGGCACCTGGCCTGAAGGGACCTGACTGTGGAGGAAGGATGGGGAAGGGGCTGCTGGCAGCCCATGGCAGAGTAACCTTCCAGCCCACACCATCCGAGCCTGGAGCAACTCTGCACTTGCCTGGCGTCGAGCCCCACGTGCAAGACCTGACCTGAACGTTTTGTTCGTTCGGCTCGCGTTAGGCAGGTCCAGCCCATCTGCAAGCGTGCGGCTGGTGCACACATGTGCCACACCGCTCGCACATCGCTGCAGTGTGTCCCACGCGCCTGTGACCTGCAGCCACACGGGGAGTGTGCGCTTGCTTGCATCTCGCGCAGGACAGCCAAGCTGGTGTGCAGCAAGTGCGCCAGGATGAGCACACAGGGGATGTGTGCACAACACACGGTCTTCAACCAAACACACATGTGCAGTGTATGACCTGTGCGTGGCACACACATGAAGTGATGGACAGGCACTACGTACAGGTGATGCAATCCACACACAGCATGCACCAACACCATGGGACCTGCACATGCACAGGACGTTGGTACACTGTAATTTCTGACACACAGCTTTGCAAGCTGTGACAGGTAGGACCCATGACTCTGTGCCCATGGCATGGCAGGCACATGTAACATGCTAGGCACACACATCCCATCTGCATGGCTGCCTGCAGCAGCCTGATGGGGAAGGGCAGCCCAGCCCTTGCACCCCAGCAGTGCTGTGGAGCCAGGGCAGGCGCAGGAGCCCTGCAGGGCTGCCCTGCCCTGGCACAGTGCTGGCCCAAGGCGGAGCTCACCAGGCTCTGCCAAACACCCAGGTAGGTCTCAATGCTCTGCTGGCACCAAGGAAGCTTTAGCTGCTGACACGGAGCAGACAGTGGAGAAGACAGGCAGGAGCAGACAGGCGGGAGCAGGGCAGAGGGTGGGGAGGTGTCGCATCTTTTTCTGCACTCCTCTGCCCAGGTTTTCTCCCACGACCTGCACTTCTCAGCCCTTCCAGTGTCCATCTGCCTGTGTATTGGGCTGCCCAGGGCGGTTGTTGGTTGCTGCTCACTCTGTGGGCCAGGTACCAGCACATGCTGGAGGCAAACTCTCTGCCTATGCTTGCTGTGGAAGGGTCCAGGGTTAGGATATGGAAAGCTGGGGGGGCCTTTTCCAGCTCAGACCTGCCCACTGCCTGCCCTGTTCTCAAAGTGCAGTGCAGTGCTTGATGTGGACTCCTGTCCCATTCTGTGTCCTGTCCCATCCCTGTCTCAGCACAGTCAGTGCAGATACATTTAGAGTCCAGTGCTGCTCCTACTGCCACAGAGGCAACAGGAATTCCCAGAGAGCTGGGAGATGGGGCAGTGACCTGTTTTGCTCCTACCTCTGGGACATTGTCTGTCCAAGTGCAAAATGCCCTATACCTCCATGCCTGGCCACATCGGCAGCTTCTCTGACAGCCCTGAGCATGCTTCTGCCCTGCCATAGGGATGTCGCACCCAGGCACTCCCCAGCAGACACAGGCACTGAAAGCACAAGATTCAGCCCCAGCCCTGCTGTGCTCAGGGATGCTCTGAGTTTACAGGTGCATCCAGAGCCCTGCCTGCAGCTTCCCTGCAAACACTGCAAAGGCTGAGTCCTGTCCTGCAGTGTGGATGGAGGAGAGGCTGGAGGTGAATGAGCCCAGGAGGGTGCCAAAGTACAGGATGGTTCCTGCTACTTTCCCTCACCCCCATCTGATCCATATGCAGGACAAGGCTCAGCCACCCATGCTTTAGATCAGGAGAACCCTGCTCCCACCCTGGGGTGCCTCTGCAAGGGGTGGAGATGAGGCATCTCCTGGGCTCCCTGCCTGGGCAGAGGCTCAGGAAGTTTCCAAAAGGTGATGTGGGAAAGCACCAAAATCAAAGAGCATCTCCGAGGGTGCTGAGCTCCCTGCGTCTCTTCAGAGCCAAATGTCTGTCCTAGCCTGGGAACAGCCACCACAAGCCCCTTTAGGTCATGTCTCTGGGCTCTGTCTCCTGCCACCAAGGCTGGCAAAGTTCAAAAGCCAACAAAGCACAACACCCCCCCCGATATGTGTAACCCCCTGCAGACAGTCCACTCAGGCTGGGATCAGAGCGTGATCAGTAATGCTGAGCAAATCCAGACCCAGCTGCCCGTGCTGCTCCAGCTGCTGCACGTGCGTCCCCACAGGGGCAGAGCCCGGCGGAGATGGTATCTGGCAGAGCCAGGCTGTGGAGGTGCTGCCTGGCCGCTTTGCTCCCTCAGCAGCTCCATGCACTGCTAGGCTGCCTTGTGCCCTGGAATGACCCACATTGCACCCTGTAGATAGCCCAGATGCTCCAGAAAAAGCATTTTTTCGTTCGTCAGGGTATCCAGGCAGTAGCTGGGGAGCCAGACCCTGTGCTGGCAGCAGCAACAGGTCTGTGTGTAGGGCAGCATGTATGTATGTCCCCCCAGAAGAAGGGGACAGCCACAAGTAGCAGCACTAGAAATTGCCTCCCCTGCCATTCTCCCAGCCTACTCGCCTTGTCCCAGCTCTGCCAGTCCAGTGGCACTGGGAAGTCATGACACCTTTGAAAGCTGGGGGTGGCTCTGGGATGCCACACGGCCCTGTGGGCTGTGTTGGCTGGGGAATGGCCCTTTGGCAGGGTTAGCACCCATGGGTGAGCTGATCCCCAAGCTGGGCACAGCTGGGAACTTTAAACACCCATGTCAGAGGCAGCACCAGTGCCAGGGGCTGTGCCAGGCTGGCAAGGGATGAGGCACAGGGGATGCTACTCCCTGTGCTCTGCAGTGCTGCCTACCCACTCCAAGGCTCTGCATGGCCATTTGCATGGTATTGGGAACCTGGGCTGGGGATTTGCATGGCACAGCTCTGCAGGGGAAGGATTTGCATGGGGAGGGCAGCGTGGAGGAGGAGCTCTGGGGAGGCATCAGTGCCTGGGTCTGCATTTGCATATAGGTGTAGTTTTGTACAGGGGTGTGTGCATATTTGTATGCTTGTGTATTTGCATATATGTGTTTATGTGTGTGAACCTGTGTGCATGGCTGTACACTTGTGTGTTCCCTCCTTGGGCTGGGCAGGCAGCGCAGAGCTGGTGCATCTTGCTGCATTGGCTGCCCTGTGTGTGCATGTGTGCCTGCATGCCTCCATGTGTGCTTCTCTGAGCCAAACGTGCACTGGCCATGTCCCTGCCACACTTGCTGCTCCATGTCCTGTTGTGTGTGCGCTGCATGAAGGTGTGGGTGTGAGCAGAGGGGAGAGCGGTTGCTGGCTGCCCGCAGGGTGTTGCCTGCAGGCTGCGTGTCCTGCCCAGCCCGAACAGGGTGTGCTGTCCCAGGGCAGGCACAGCCTTGCCACAGGACATGGCAGAGGGAGCTGGTTGCCCTCTGCACCCCAGCACCCTGAGGGAACCAGCCCAGGGAGCTGCTGCTGCACACAGGCCTGTGTGGGCACCACAGGGGCTGAGCACCAGGGTTGTGTGGGCACGCCAAGGCCCCAGCTGTCCCACACCCAGCCTGCTCACCATGGCTCCGTTGTGACTGGAGATGTCCAGGCTGAGCAGGGGCTCCCAGCCCCTGAAGGTCACTCTGTCCCAGCATTGCTGCAGGTACCCAGCCAGTTTGCACAAGGAGACTGAGGCTACTTGTATCCCTGGGTGCTGCTGAGCACCCCTACTTGTCTCCAGCCCCCCAGCCTGTTCCTGGCCAAGGCAAGAACCAGGGCAAGGAGCATGAGAGATTGTCCCAGCTCTGTGCTGGTATCCTGCAGTCCCCATGCCAGGCTGTAGCTTCAGATACTGACCCCAGGTCCACCCCACACATTCCCCCCCACAACTTGACACCATGGGGAGAAGTAGCCTTCAGCCCAGCTGGCTCTGGGACAAGCTTATTACTATTCGGCAGGCAGGGTGGAGGGAAGAGGTGGGTCCCAGGCATGGAGGTGGATCCTGCCATAGTGAAACCACCAGCAGATTCCTGGCTGTGGGGAGCATTGGGCACAGGGTAGGTACAGCCTGGCACCTTCCCACCCGCACCCACAGGCCACTGGGGTGAGGGGATGGGTTTTCCCATTGCCCCAGGAAAGGGGTCTGAACACCCATGAGCAAAGGGGGGGCCCTACTGAAGAACTCTAGGTGCTTAGGGGAAAAACCCAGAGCTTGCGTTGATCCTGCATTTCAGAATGTGTCAGACCCATCATCCCATGTGGCCTCGGCAGAAGGGGTGAGTGATGGGGCTCCCTTCTCCCGGCCCAACTGGTGTCCCCATGAAGTGCGTGGGCAGCCTGCCCGTGGGATGGATGTTGAGCAAGGTGCCAGGGCTGTGGCTCCTGGCCCAGCTGCTGCTGGCTTCAGGAGCCCTGAGGCAGGATGTTCTGTTCTTGCTGCAGTGCCTGGCTCAGCCCCCACCTGTGCTGCCTCCCCAGAGCTGCTGGAGGAGGGGAGCTGCTGCTGCCAGGCTTTTCGTGTGCTTCCTGGACGAGCATCAGCCTGGCTCAGGGCAACAGATGTTGCCAGCAGGAGAGTGACGGAGCGGTGGGATGGAGTGGGACCTTGGCAGCTCCTGGCTGTGGGGCTGAAGGAGCTGAGGAGGGGAGGTCCAAGGACCACCACTCCCCACCCCAGCCCTGTCCTTGCAACCTGCATCCCCATGGCAACACTCTGGGTGCTCTAGGTAAAGCTGGGACCCGGAAAGCTGTGCTCACCCTATGGTGCCCCTCCAAACATGATATGACGTACTGAAGGAGATGCACCTGCAACTGCATCTAGGATGGGCTGGGTGTGGGGCTGGATACGCTCTGCCTGTCTCCGTCACCACTGCCCTTGGACTGGCATGCACTGGGCACTGTGAGGGGACCAGCAAGTTTCTCCAGGACACTGTAGATATGGAGTGCCCTGAAGGTGCCAGGCTGGGGTCATCTGGGGCAACAGGCAAGAGGCCACAGTGTCTGACACCAGTGGGATCCATTTCAGGTCAGGATCTGGACCCAAGAACCAAATACTAGCTCTTCTGCCATGGTGCCTGGCATCCCCATCTGGGCAGGGTATGGCAGACAGGGACAACACCTGAGGCTGTAAGGGACATGTCACCCTGGGGTCCTTTTTGGAGCAGCCTGGCTGCATTTTGTCCTGCTGTCAGTCCCATCCCTGGACTGAGCCAGCCTGGGGATGCGGCAGTTGCCACCTGCTCACATGCAGGCTGTAATCCACAGGCAGGAGGTGAGCAGCTGGCGGAGCCTCTCTGACCTTCAGGTGGGATTAGTCCCCATGGGAACATTGGGGAACACGCAGGGGAGGCCATAGCTCCCCTGGCAGCTCCTGGGGATGGAGCAAGCCTGGCAGAGCCGAGGGGCTGAGCACACCCCCATGCCACTGGCCAGACAGCCAGTGGCCAGTGCCAGGCAGAGTCTGTGCGAGCCAGATCTTGGAGGGATGCCTGTGTCCCTGGGAGTATCCTTGTCTTGGTGGGTCTTTGTGGGTGCATCTCCAGAGCTGTGGGCATCACAGGGCCAAGTGGGCACCCATGGTCCCACAAGGAGGGTGTGAGCAGCGTGCCTGGGGATGCCCAGGGTGGCAGGGGGCAGCAGTGGGCAGGTCTGGAGATCTGGTCCCAGTGGGGGTACTGATGGCTGGCTGAGGGCCAGGGGTGCATGGGGAGAGCAGGGCTGGGGAGAGGGGGGCTGTGTGGAAGACCACCTCAGCAGGCTGCTTGCAAGACCCAGCTGTGAGCGGGAACATGTGGGTACCCCTCGCACTGCAAGTGGTTGTGACCTCCACTATGTCCCTTCTTTTCTCTGACAGTTGGTGACAGTACCCAGAGACCAGTCAGCATCTTGGTCCCCGGTTGCCATCGGGGTTCCTCTGCCACTGCTTGCTCACCCTGAGGACCATCCTGCCCTGGGTGCAGCAGGAGCTGGGGCAGGGACCAGCCAAGCTCTGCCCTGGGGGAGTCTGAGGGCCTGGCATGTCTGCGGGCACGGAAGGGCTGGCAGCTGCAGTGTGCGTGTGTGCCTGTGTGGGAGCTAATCCCGGCAACATCTGCCAGGCTGTTTGTGATCCCAGGAGGTTCCGGCTGCGGGGAGGGGAAAACTGGGTGTGCGGGGGACACGTGCGTGTGGGGCGGCTGGTGTGTGCTGGGGCTCCCTGTGCAAGGCAGTGCCTGTGCAATAAGGCTTCTGCAGCAGGTATGTGCCCGCACACATGTGTCCTCTGTGGCCAGCATTGCCCCAGGAAGGGGCAAGTGGTATTGGGGACCACAGTGAGTCTCTCAGCTCTGGGATTTGGGGACCCAGCAGGTGGAAGTGAAGGTTTTGGCTGAGGTTTACCAGTCCTGACATGGCCATGTTCAGATCATCCCCGAAGGAGAGATGCTTGGGGAGGGAAGGGAGGTGTTTGCATCCTTGTGGAGGAGCATGATTTCCCAGGGAAATGAGGTTGGGGGAGAAAAAGGAGGAAAAATGAGCAGTGAGGCTCGGTGAAGGGAACAACACATTGCCCCTGATCTAATCAGCCAGACCCTGCAAATAAAAGCCACCTGTTTTGGCCCTGGCAGCAGGAAGCCATCCCCAGAACAAACAGAGCACCAGGCAACTGGGAGAAAGACAAACAGGGGCCGGCACCAGCTCCATCTGCTCCTGCTCAGCCCAGCCCAGGCTCTGGATCTGCAGCCCCTTGGGGTGATGGTGCATCTCCCAGCAGGGTTGGAGACAAGGAGAGATGGGCTAGCAGAGCTTGAGGAGGTGGCAAGGGCTCAGCTCATGGCATGAGCCAGATGCAGGACCGCACACAGCTGTGCCAGGCTGGTCAGCTAGCCCAGACACTCATAACAGCAGTGGGAAAGACAGCATGCTGCCATGAGCCCCAGATGTGTCCCAGATGTGTCCCCAGCATCCTGATGGCAGTACCTGCCTTTCAGCCTGCTCGACTCCCCAAGCCGTGTATCCTCCCAGGCCCAGTGTCTACACAAGGCATGGGATATAACCCCATGGCCAGAGACTGTGGACAGCATGTTCTGGGTTTGGCATGGAGCACTTAGGTGACCCTGTCCTCCCACCGGGCCCCGGGCTGCCTCTCACCCTGCACCCAGTGGCACAGAGAAACCTGATCTGTTTTGCTAGCGCAGGGAACAGGCTGAGCCCAGAGCAACGTGGGGCCCTTATTAAATTAGCCTATGCAGGAGGCCCTGGGCAAGCACTAAACAGCTCCCAGAGCCAATATTACCAGCCGCCCTTGAGCAGAGTCCCTGTCTGCCCCCGCACCAGCCTCCCCCCACCCATGTCCCCATCTGGATGCTGGCTGACAAGGACTGCTCAGAAGCACTGGGAGATGCCCCAGGGAGGCCACGCTGCATCATCATCCTGGGGTGCAGTGGGGAAGTGCCAATGCTGCCCCTCGCCAGGGCTGTGTGAGCAGAGGCATGAGGGTACTGGTTAGTTTGGAGTGCTATGGGATATGAGGACAGTTTGGGGTTGTGAGGTGTGGGGCACTGTGGGGTGTATTACAGAGCCTCAGTGTGTGTGACACACTGAGAAGCAAGCAAAGGGCACAGCCTGCATCTAGGGGTGGGTTTCTTCTCTGCACCCAGCACCCCCACAATGCTTTTATCCACAGGGTTGTGTGGAGGTGACTGAGCTGACTGCATGCCCCTCAGGACACAACATCAGTGCCCCACAGATCCTGTAGCACAATACACAGTGCCCCATATACCCCATAACAGCCTGCAGCATCCTGCATATCCTGTGGTGCCGCACACCCTGGGGCTCTGTAATACACTCCACAATGCCCCTCACCCCATAACCCCAAACTGTCCTCATACTCCATAGCACTCCACACTAACCAGTACTCCCATGCCTCTGCTCACACAGCCCTGGCGAGGGACAGCAGTAGCCAGGGGGAAACGTGCAGTGCACTAGCTCTGCATCTTGCACCACCTTCTCCAAGGTGTGCCCAAACCTGTCCCCCAGCTCTTTGAGGGATGTCCCCAGATCACCGGGCTGCATCCTGGGAGTCTGCTTACCCCCATGTATCCCCTACCCTCCCCGAGGAGCATTCCCTCCCTCCATTCTCTGCTACCCTAGACATTTCCCAGGGGGTCTCCCTCCGTGCTATGAGCACTCAGGGCGCCGCAAGCTGAGGGTCGCCTCCCCGCTGCCTGGCGCCGGCCAAGGGCCACAGCCGTTCCGCTGCTGGAGCCGGCTCCAACCGCTGCCGGGCTGCACCCTCTGCTGGGACCCGCAGGCATCGGCGCAGCCCGCACCGAGCCTCGGAGCGGAGCGCGGTGCTGCCCGGCGCCTTGTGCAGCAGCGGGGCGGACACGAAGACGATCCGTGAGTCCCGATCCCAGCCCACCCCTGCTGTCACCGCTCAGCCCCCAGTTCTTGCTGAGAACGGGACA
Source organism: Nesoenas mayeri (assembly GCF_963082525.1). Lineage (NCBI taxonomy): Eukaryota > Metazoa > Chordata > Aves > Columbiformes > Columbidae > Nesoenas > Nesoenas mayeri. The sequence continues at coordinate 27,638,492 of NC_137545.1, forward strand.
GAGATGCTAGGTATCCTAACACCATCCCCAGCTGCCCACGTTGCACCCTCCATCACTGGCACTGCTGGGCTGTCTTGGGATGCTGACTCCATGTTCAGGACCCCACAGGAGGGCTGAGGTTTTCCTGGGAAAATTTGGCGTGCTCTGGGCCAGCCTGTATGTGCTTCTGACCAGCTAAATGTGGGGAGTGCCCGATCTCACCACAGGCTACACTGAGAGGCTGAAGAAAACACTGCTGTCAAGTGACCCAGGGAGTCACGGCTCAGCAGGGCACTCTTCTTTTTTTTCCAGCCTGTGTTGGCCTCATCCAGCCCAGTCCCCGGTGGGAGGCACTGGGGATCTCTGCATGTCATGGTGCAGTCCTATACAAGGCTGGAACCACTGCCCAGGTGAAGGACACAGCTCTGCCCCAAGCTGGTCCCCTCCCACTGCGCACAGTGTCCCTTGTCTGGGCAAGAGGTGTGTGAGGAGCACAGAGAACCCTTTGCCAGTCCAAGGCACATGCCCAGAGCATTGCAAGGGAGGAGCAGGTAGCTGCGTCCACCAGTACCCAGCCTGGAGGCAAGACAGGAACCTCTGCAGGGTGTTACACATCCCCCAGAGCATGGACAGATCAAGCTATGCCTGTACCAACAACTCTTCCATCCCTCTTGTTCACCCTAACCTTCTCCAACCCTACACAGAGCCTTATCCGTGCAGACTGAGTTCCTGTCCTGCCAGCTCATGACATGCAAGGCAGAGCCTGATCACGGGAAGGACCCATGGTGGCAGAGGGGCAGGTGTAGCCCCAGGTGAGCCCCACATCCCGATCTCAGGACATCAGTGTCCCGTAGCTCCCAGTTGGCAAATTTCTGCTTCCCTCTGGCACCTCCTTCCCACCAGACTCAATCCTGGCAAAGGCTGTGGGTGCCCTGGGAAAGGCTGGCTCCCTAATCCCCAGGCCAAGCGGGAACATTGTCTGGGGGCAGAAAGGAAAGCGGTGTGTCAGGCCCTTTGCCCATTGTGCCCTGAGCCCCTGCGCAAACACAGCCCAGCACTTTCATTGTCAGCCTCGCAGGGCGCGGGGGGGCCACTCTCGCCACACTGCCTAACTGGAATGGACAGCGAGAGTCTGGGGTGGGTGAGCACCCTGTACCCCCCATGCCCTGCCTGCTGACACAGCACCCTGCTTGCCTGCACCATCGGCACTTCGGTGCCTGCCTATAAAGGGCGAGGGGAGAAGCCAGCGCCAGCACCGCCACCTTCGCCGCTGTGCCCTGCCGACCAAGTAAGTACCAGGCTGTGAGCCCCCAAGCCCCCCACTGCACAGGCATTACCATGCTCCCTTCAGGCCTCCGACACCAAGCCCCTGCACCCACCACACACTCTGGGGAAGGGCAACCCATAGGGTGCTGCATGGAATGGCTGGGGTAACCTGTGTGGGCAGGAGGGATGCTGGCACCCATCTTTGCAAGAGTTGGTCTGCCCCAGGGATGCACCCCACACCCATGTCTGGGCCACTGTCACCCCCTTGTCCTGGGTACAGTGCCACCACACCTGGCTGACACCAGGAGTCATTGCGGGGGGCTTGGGAGGAGAGAAACTGAGGCAGCCCCGGGTACAACACATGGAGAGATGGGGCATTGCAAGTGCCCCCGGCAACTTGGGTGTCACCGGACAGAGATCCCACAGCACCAAGGGAAGGGAAATGGGAAGGATCTCCCATGCCAGCCTGTGAGGGCAAGGGGCCAGTGGCATGAGACGTGCAAAGGCAGCACCGCTGTCACCCCAGGCTCAGTGGAAGGCAGCGGGATGGCTGGGGACTGCTGATGGGCACCTGCCTGGGGTGATGCGTGGGGCTCTGCCAGCAGCCAAGCGACCTGCATGACCAGCAGCGAAGCCATGGACACCCTGGGGCAGTACAAGATCACAGTGTGGGAGGAGGAGAGCTTCCAGGGCAAGCGCTGCGAGTTCCTCATGGAGTGCCCCAGCATCATGGAACGCAGCTTCCGCAAGATCCGCTCTATCAAGGTGGAGTCCGGCCCGTAAGTGCCCCACTGGCCCCATGAACCCGCTGCTCCCAGGGGACTGTTGGGAGCTGCCCAGGAGACATGACACCTGAATCGTTCCTTGGCTCTGCCACAGCCTTACCGTGCTACCTCCCACCCTGTGATTCTTGCGCGGTGCCTCAGTTTCCCCATCTGCAAAGCAGGGAGATCCTGCCAAGCTGAGGTACAGGTCAGAGGCAAGGGTGTGGCCTTGGGGAATGGGGTCCTGCTCTTGAAAGGGACATCTACTGCTATCAGGGATCCTGATCTCTGTGACAAACCCACACCCTACCAGAAGGTCTCTGTCCTTTGCATGGGGTGAGAAGCCAGCCCTGGGCTGAGTGTGGGGGGCTGTGCTGCCCATCCCTGAGGGCTTTCCTCCTCTCCCCTCCAGCTGGGTGGGATTTGAGTACCCTGAGTACCAGGGGCAGCAGTTTATCCTGGAGAAGGGTGACTATCCCCGGTGGGAGGCCTGGAGTGGGAACAGCGGCTACCGGACCGAGCACCTTCTCTCCTTCCGGCCCGTCAAGTGTGCGGTGAGTTACAGGGATCCTGCTCCGGTGTTTTCAGGGCGGGCAGAGCATCCCCCTGGCAGCCCAGCATGGAGGGAGACGAGGGGCAGACAGGAGGACAGGTTACATGGGATGAGGGATGGAGGGGTGAGGTGCTCACAGAGGTGCCATGGGGTGGAGAGGTGGCTGCACCCACTGGCTTGCTCCTGCCTCCCTGCAAGGATCCTGGGATGCTGTTTCAGGCTAAAATTTACCCTGAAATACCATCCTAGCTCCTTCTGCTTGGTGCATTGGAGAACCATCTCCCAGCCTGGGGTTCCCAGGTCTTGTCCCCCACCCCAGGCTGGCTATCTGGAGATGGGGTGAGCAGAGAGGAGCCACCAGGACAGCAGGGATGCTTGGGGTGCAGGGTCTATCCCCCTCCCATCTAGGGTACTCGAACTGTGCCCAGGCAGATGCAGCCTCTATCGCTCCATCTGCAGAGACACTGGTGCTCGCAATAGCAGCACGTCTGTGCCTCTGAGCGGGGGGGTGTCCCCCCCAACTTTTAATAATCACCAGGCAGATATGCTTGAGCTTTAATAAAGGGAATGCGATAAGATCACTCCTTACTGGCAGGACTGCTCTTCGGTGCAGATAGATGTGTGTGGGGGCTGGGCACAGGGGGACAGTGCCGCATCTTTGTGTCCCAGCAATTAACCCCTCGGTGCCCAGCATCCAGAAAAGCCCCACAGAACTGGAGGGGACAACTCTCATCAGCCTGCCTTGTTCTGCAACCTTCCTGCAGCCTCAGGGAGCACGAGAATGCTGAGGCCAGGAGTCCATGTGGGTGCAGAGGATGTCACTCTCCTTGCAGTTGTGCATGAGGATCACATGGATATGGGAGCAGCATCCTCTGGGCAGCCCTGGGGTGTCCCAGTGAGAGGCTGCCAGGCTGAACATCTCCATGCCTTGCACCAAAGCTGGGCATGGTCCCAGGCCACCCACGGTGCCTTGGTGCCTGTTACCCTGATGCCACATCCTCTATCCCTGCTGACACCCATCTCTCTCTTTCTGCAGAACCACAACGACAGCAAAGTCACCCTCTACGAGGCGGAGAACTTCCAGGGGCACAAGTTTGAGCTGAGCGATGACTACCCCTCCCTGCAGGCCATGGGTTGGGGCAACAAGGAGGTGGCATCCATTAAAGTGAACGCTGGAGCGTGAGTCCCACTGGCAGGGAGTGGGGCAGTGAGGGCTGAGAGCAGGACCTCAGTGAGCACCTCCCTCCTGCATAGCCCCAGGGATGAGGAAGGGAAACCCCCAAATGTAGCAATAACTTCCTGCTCCCCTTCCCTTGAAAATTTAAGCTGTGGAGTGTTTTCTGTCTCTCTCCTCCCAGGGCAAGCAGAGGAATGGGATGGGGTGGGATGGGATGGGATGGGATGGGATGGGATGGGATGGGACGGACGGGAGGGGAAGGGGGAATTTGTCCCAGGGATCTGAGACACGGGTCTACCTGCAGGTGGGTGGCCTACCAGTACCCAGGATACAGGGGCTACCAGTACGTGCTGGAGCGGGACAGACAGAACGGTGAGTTCAAGAAGTACAACGAATACAGCAGCCAGGCCCACACCAACCAGATCCAATCCATCCGCCGCGTCCAGCACTGAGCAGGGGCAGCACCACACGCCCCGCAGCCTCCAGGCTGCTGTGCAATAGACCTCTATCTGGTAGCAAATAAAGGCATTTGTCAAAAAAAAAAAAAAAGAGCGTTCCTGCCTCTGATCTTCTCCCTCGGGGGGCTGACAAGTGTGGGAGAACCCCTGTGGGGTGGAAGGCAGATTGCCTGCCCAGCCCTGCTGCCCCCCTGGTCTCAGCAGCTGGAAATGGTTTTGGACCCATGGCCACCTCCACCCTGAGCTGAGCTCTCTGCACCCCACCTCTGGTCCATGCACACCAAGTAGAGGGGATGCAGAACAGTTCCCACCCCCATGATGCTCCTGCTGGGGAAAGGAGAACTTACTGGGAACTTATTTGCTTTATTGGGCAAAAAAAGGGCTGCAGCTGGGATGGGGCATCCAGGGGAGTTGTGCCCTAGGTCCTCCTCCCAAGCCCCATGTCAGTGGAGGTGATTGCTACAAAGTCTGTGAACATGAGGTCCCCTCTCTCTGCACCCCAATTTGGAAGAGAGAGGGGGGTCCCTACATGCCTGCCTGGAGTGGAGGAAGACCATTGGTGTCATCTGGGCAGAGGACTTCCACAAATGGGATGGCCATAGTTGAAAGCACTGGCTTACAGAGGGGGTGTACAGGCGTTGTGTGGGGGTTCAGGGGACAGGTGCAGGGGGTCCTCGGGGCAGTGTCCTGCAGCTGGTAGGGGGCTCAGCTCACTGCTCCCTTAGGGTCCGGGTTCCCCCACCCCCAGCCTGGCCATGCTGCCACGCCAGCACATCCGTGCCAGCGTCCGGCTCCGGCTCTGCCCGGGCACACCAACAGCCCCACCCAGCCTCCTCCTCCTCCAGCACCCTTTCCCAGTCTCCTCCTCCTCTTCCATCCTGCTCTGGCACTCCAAGCCCTCCTGAGGCACAGGGCTCTGATCCTGAGATTCTCCTCACACCCAGGACACCCCCTGTAAAGCTGCAGGACTGGATGGCTTGGACATCTGCATCCCTGGCTGCCTGCCCTGCTACAAGCACACCTGGCCTTGGGGCTGTGGGTGCTCCAGAAGGGTGCTGGGACACTGGGAAGGACTGGGCTGGGGGGTCGGTGTGAGCACACCTGACACCCAGGGCTGCACAGCAACCCCAGTCCTGGTGTGTGTGGGGGTGTGTGTGTGTGCACTGCACACATCAATTTGCACACAAGGGTGCACACAAGTGTGCCTACGCACACTTTGCACATCCCCACTCCCTTGTCCCCTGCACCCCAACACGTGAACCATGAAAAAGCCCTCACACCTTGTGCATCCCCATCCTTCAGGGTGTCACTGCTGTGAGATGCCCCTCCAGCCCTGTCTCCGCCGTGTCCCAGCTGGCCCCACCCCGCCACAGCCCCACAGCAGCCAGCCTCTCCCCCTGCACAAACACATTCCTGCACACCCGGCCAGGCTGCAGCCAGCACAAGGCCACGTCAGCTCAGCTCTGCTTCGCACCGCCGGCACACAGGTGAAGTTGTCCTGGGCACCTGCACATAGGCCTGCCATGGGAGGGCCAGAAGGGGTGGCTGTGGGGGTCACAGAAAAATGTAGGGTCCTTATTGTTCCATCCTGGGGCAGAGGGAGAGCATTGGGTTGGGAGTGGGGGGGTAAACTGCCTGCTTGGAACCAGCGGGACCTTCTGCTGCTGCCAGCTTGGTGCTCCACATGTCTGGTCTCTGTCGCCTGGAGCCCCACAGACCTGAACTCTCATCTCCCAGATTCCCCCAGGGTCCCAAAGCCCCATCATGTGGCTCCTGCATGGACCTGGGCCCCTCTTTCCTGGATTCCTCATGTACCCTGCCTCCCCCATCCTGTGGATTTGCCCCAGCTTCCCCGTGTCCCACATCCCCCATGAACCTGGGGTCACATCGCTCAGGTCCCCAAAGCTCCCCGCTGGCACAGGGTTCCCCAGCCCCTGGGATCCTTCACTCCCTGCCCCTCTGCATCGCTCAGCCCCCAGTCCCCTCATACCCCACTGTAAGCACCCCCTCAGGAATCCCCATCCCTAGTGGCCCCACAGACCCTCCATCTCCAGATCCCACAGCCCTATCCTGCTTTTCAGGCTGACCCGAAACTGCTCCCCCAACTCCCGACCGATGTGGTGTCCCTCAGCCCAGACCCCCCAGCTCTGTGCCTTCGACCATGCAGGTCACCAGGGCTGCCAGGGGGGGCAGCGGGGCTCAGCGGATCTGTCCCCCTCCACACCTAACCACATTGTCTCCGGGGCTTGTTTTCCGTTGCCTGCGGTTTGTTCCAGTGACTCAGGCAGCGAAAGCAAGTCTGGGAGGCTGTGGAGCTGCTGCTGGAAGAGAGCGACGTGGGGAGCAGCCAGGGCTGTTGGGCTCTGCGGAACCCCACTGTGGGTTCAGGGGAGCTCAAGAGACAAGTTGGGGGAAGAGAAACTTTTTAAGGGCTGTTACACTCAAACACGATTGGTGGGGAATTGGTGGGGGAGTACCGTGGGCTCTGCTCATGTCTCCCCCTGCCAGCATCTGCTCTCTGCTCCTGATGGAGATGTGCAGCAGGGCTGGAGTACCCGGACCCCAGTTCAGCACCCATGGGACCTTCAGTTTCCTAAACACTTTGGACACCCTTGCTTAGGAAGAGCCACCACCTCCGCTGGGGTGTGGCACCCTGAGGCACCCTGGCTGAGTGTTGCTGCCTGCAGGCTGTGGCTTCTTCTTATGCAGAGCACATTTTGTCTGCAGTATAAATAATATTGATGGGTTTGGCATGATCATATCCTGGTTTCCATTGGATTGACATCTTGGTGACGACTACTTTCAAGAAATTCAGCTAAGTCCGGCATGAGAGGTCATCCTTTTACTAGACATCAATGAAACACTGCAGGAGAGGTTATGGACTAACGGATGGCTTGTCTGTATGGCATTGGAGTAATGGAACAGAGCTGGTGCCTGCTCCTGGCACACTGCCTGGCTGCCTCAAGCTGTGGGGTCCTGGCAGAGGGCCCACTCTTGGCCGGGCGGACAAAGCCATCAAAGATGGACCCTCTGCTGGCACCCCACAGCTGCATGTAGCAGCTAGAGCCATGGATGATGGGGAAAAACCTGGCCAGATGTGTCTTTTGGAAGCTGAGATCACCTCAGATCCTTTCCCTATTACAAGTTTCTCCCTGAATTGCCCTCTTCACAACACCCAGGGCTGCCCAGGACAAGCTGGTGGAGATGGAGTCATGCAGGTTTGGGTAGGTGTTGGGGGTCACCCAGCCTCTACAGGTCTTAATAAAGATAGACAAGAGACTGGGACAGGGCTGGGGACCCCAGGATGGTCACACACATAACCCTCCCCAAGGCAGGGACAGCCCAGAAGTGCATGGAGAAACCAGGGAGGCAGCAGAGTTGTGGTACGTCCTGGTGCCACCAGTCACCGGAGATGCACTTACCCATCCCAGAGCTCTGGGCGCTGGAAAGGGACCTCAGCTTCAGGATACTGGAGCTGCAGGGATGTGGTGGGAACAAAACCAACCCACTCCAGGGATCTGAGAGATGTAAGCGGACCCCAGGACTGTGCTGAGGACCCTGGAGCTGGGAAGGGGCTGGCAGGGAGCCCCATGGGTGGCAACATGGGTGGCTCAGGGGGACAGAGGCAGGTGGGATGATGCCATGTGGTGACATGTAGAGGGCTCAGGTGATGCAGGGACCACCGAGCCCAACAACCAGCCATGGAGCAGGATGCTGGTGGTAGTGATGAGAGGCCGGGCCGGGTGGTCTCCAGGCAGTGTCCAAGCCCTGCTCCCAGCTGGGATGGCAGAGCTGTGTTTGTGAAGAGTTAAGGAGGCGGAAGAAGCAGGAAGCGGCCCGAGCTGCTCTCCATAGAAACCCGCGGCCGTGATTAAAGTCTGATGTGGGCCGATAGCAGGGGGGGGCAGCACCCGCTTTAATTACAGTGGAGGAAATTGCTGGAGCCGGGGCCCGGAGCCCCTGCGAGTTGCCTGGAAACTCCCCCCTCTCCCGCCTCCCCGGCCCCTGCCCGTCCCCTGCCCATCCCGCTGCCATTTATTCGCCATCAGCTGCTCCCTGATAAAGTGGAATAATAATAATAATAATAGGGGCAGGAATATTAAAACATGCAGCCTGCGGGCCGCCCCCACAGCTGCCATGAGACACAGTAGCGGAGCGGTGCCACTGCTGCTCAACATGTACCTGCCAGGTACGGGCGGACCCCCCCGGCTGCTGCCCTACTGCACAGCACCTGACCCCCCCTGCCCTGCACCACCACTGCCCTGGGGGCCTTTTTCTGCCCCGTCTCCCTCCAGCACCCACCCTGACTTTCCCTCTCCCCACAACCATCCCTTCCTCCTTCCTTCCAGCTGCCTTTGCAGCCTTCCATGCCTACACACCCTGCCCACTGTCCCCCTGTCCTTCCTTCCATCCATCCATCCATCCATCCATCCATCCATCCATCCATCCATTCTTCTGTCCTTCCAACCCATCTTTCCACCCACCCACCCTTCCTCTGTGCTTCCATCCATCCTTCCACCCCACCCACTGGTCCTTTCATCCCTCTTTCTGTCCCCACTACCAGCCATCCACTCCGTCTACCCTCCATTCCTTCCAACAGCCTATTCTTCCACTGTCTTACCTGCCATTCCTTCCACCTGTCCACCTTTCACTCTTCCTTCCCTCCTTCTTCTTATCCTTCCCTCCTTCTTCTTATCCTTCCCTCCATCTGCCCATCCGTTCATCCATCCATCCTTTTGTCTTTCCATTCATCCACTCATCTCTTCTTCCTTCAACCTGCCTCTCCATCTATCTTTCCTTTCCTCAGCCGTCCGCTTCCCCAACACCAACACTTGTCCTTCCTTCCATCTGCCGCTCCTGCCACCCATCCTTCCACCCCACCCGCCTCATCTCCCTCTCCACCTGCTCCGCAGCTCTCTCCCACTCTCCCTCTCTCTTCCCTACCCAAGCCTCTGGGATTTTCTATTCCTATTTAAAAGCTTCCCCAGCTCGGTCGGAAATCGGATTTCCTTTTTCCTGGACGCGTTTCCTGGCTTTGCCGCAGCGGCGGGGCAGGCAAGGGGGAGCGGCTGGGGGCTGCGGGGAGGCTGCCTGCGGGTGGGCGCCGAGAGGTCGCGGTCCTCATGGACCCGGCCTCCCCCCTCCACACCCATCCGCGCCCCTTTTTCCCTCCCAGATCCAGTCGGGGAAACTTTGTTCAAAGACGGGAAGAGCCAGGCATGGGGGTCGCTCAGCCCCGGCGTGCAGAAAGGTAAGAGCACAGATGCCTCTTCTCTGGGACCGGCCCCACCTCCCCCGGGACACCCAGAGAGGGGACCTCTCGGGGCACAGGCATCCTCCGCCACCCCTCAGCCACCAGGGACCCTTTCCCATCTGTATGCTGGGCACTGCCCACGCAGGACACAGCTGCAGCAGAGCCTTGCTCCTTGCTGCTGCGGGCAGCTTGGGCTGGGAGCATCCCACTGCTAAAATCCACCAGGAAAGTGGCCGAGCCCCGATGGCCAGGAGCCGCCGTCCTGTTGCAGCAAAGGGGAGCATGGTGCTCAGAGCCCCTGGTTCCATCGGAGCCCTGTAGCGGGGAAGGGTGGGTGCGGTGTCCCGGCTCGAGTCCCTCCGGTGCTCCAGGGACATCTGATGAGGAGAGAGCTGCCAGCCCGCACAGGAGCTGGGGGGGGGCTGATTCAGGCTCAAGGAGCCCGTGTCTGGGAGCAGGGGAGTCGGGGATACACCAGCTGGGAGGGAGCTGCCGGTTTAGGGCTGAAGCTCAGGCAGGTCATGGGTCAGCTGGGAGATGCTGGAACCATGGGAGCCAGAGTCATCCGTCTGGGGAAAACCATCGAGGGGTGCTGGGGATCGGCCAAGGGTAGGACAGGGAGCAGCCTGGAGCCTGCTGGGGAGCATAGCACGACTGGTCATCAGATGGCCACGGGGCTAGCGTTGTGGTGTTTGGGCCATGTAGCTTGGCTATCTCGCAAGGAGACAGGGGCCGGTGGGTGCTCTGACCCTGTAAAGGGGGCTCCTGGTTTAGGGGTGGGAGGGGAGACAAAGCTGGGATTGGGGGAGGGAGCCTTTTGCCTCTGCACTGCAGACCCTGTCCCAGCCATCCTCTGTGCACCGCATTGTTGTCAGAAGGACCTCTTTGGGTTCCTGGTGGTTTCCTCAGGGAGCTGCCAGGTCCTGCAGCACAGCACCCAGCGGCACACAGGGTTGAGCCTTGCCACTCCACCCAGCTGCACCTCCAAAACCTTCCTGCCCTCCTTGCATGAGTTGGGGCTCCCTGTGGGTGGGGGATCACAGGAGCCCAAGATGGGGGCTGAAGGGATGGAGAAGAGGTGAGGGCTGCAGTTGTACCCTAGAGAGGAGAGATCCCCCACCTTGGTCCCAGGATGAGGGATTTGGAAATACAATACCTTGGAAAGACCTGGGCTGGACTGCCTGCATCAAGATAACTGAACAGGGTTTGGTGGGATGAGGTTGGATGGGGAATGGCTGTTCCCTATATCTTTCAGAGTGAGAATTAGGGGGCACCAGATTAAATAGGGGGGTGTGAAGCAAGCAGGACAAGGTGACTCCTTGTGCCAAATGTGAGCTGTAGAACTGCCTGCTGCATGGGTTATGGATACTAAACTTCTACATGGGATCCAAGCGCTTTTAGACCAAATAGTGGCACAAAAGCACAGGGAAGAGGATGAAATGCAAAGACACTTCCTCTGCTGTGAGAAGAGCCTGTGCTGCAAGGGCCAGGCATGGGAGCAGGGATGTGGAGGGGGTGCTGCTTGGTAGGGAGTGGGGGGTGAGGGGTCTGGGTATGTGCGGGGCTGCTCTGCAAAGCAGCTGGGTCCCAGAGGTAGGACTGCTTGTCACCTTAAGCTCCAGAGACCCTCTGCTCTCCTGACCTCTGTCCATACTCAGGGGAGCATGTCCTTGTGCCTCACAATGGGCATGACCAGGTGTGCAAGGCCTCTGTGTGTGCACAGCCTGGCACTGGGGCATCTCGGGCACCCACCATTCTACTCAGTGCAACCTGAGAATGCAACGGCCATGGCTCAGAGGGGAGAGTTTTCTCCTGGAAATAAGGAACACTGGCTCCTGATTCAAAGCCACAGCATGTTCCTCCCTCTCCTGGTCTCTCCTTCCCCTATACCTGCCTGTGCTTGCCAGGCATGCAGGTCAGAGCAGTGTTGCACCCTGACTTCAGCTCACGATGGAGACATCCTTGCGGGGCACAGCGCCCCTAGAGACGGGCAGGGGCAGTGCGGTGGCACCAGCCCAGTTTCAAGCAGAGGTGGCAGTGGGGAATATTGGTGCTGTGATAGATCTGGGTACTCCCAAGATACCTCCTTATTGGGGCCGCAGATGAAAGAACCAGGCCAGATCCTCACACCAAAGTAAACGAGCAGGTATTAATCTTCAGCGGGGTGTGAATGAGGGTAGGAGGGATGTGGGGGCCCTGGATCCAGACCCACTGTAGCCTGTGTTGATGGCTGAGCATTTCTACCTGTTCCGAGGTGCAGGGGTGTCCTCTGCTCCTCTTGCTTGTGGGGCAAGGTGGGGAAGGGAGGCTGCAAGGGAGACACAACCTCATTACCATCTTCTGTGTCTCTAGAGTGAGGAAGATGCAATGAGGTGCAACTGAAACCTGAGTCTGGGAGGGGGCAACGTAGCAGGGGGTCAAGGAGACTGGGGCACACCCTGCCCCTCTCCTGGTACCTTGAGGGGAAGCTTTAACGTCTCTGGGGCCTGGCCTTGCAGGCAGCGGGCAGATCCAGCTGTGGCAGTTCCTGCTGGAGCTGCTCTCGGACCGGGCCAACCTGAACTGCATCGCCTGGGAAGGCACAAATGGGGAGTTCAAGCTGATCGACCCTGATGAGGTGGCTCGGCGCTGGGGTGAACGGAAGAGTAAACCCAACATGAATTATGACAAGCTGAGCCGGGCGCTGCGCTACTACTACGACAAGAACATCATGACCAAGGTCCACGGCAAGCGCTACGCCTACAAGTTCGACTTCCACGGGCTGGCACAGGTGTGCCAGCCAGCCGCCCCCGATCACACCCTCTACAAATTTCAGGGCAACCTGGCTCCCCTGCCCTTTTCGGGCATCTCCAAACTCAACCTCATGACCTCAGGGGTGACACCAGCTGGCTTCTCCTACTGGCCTGGGTCCAGCCCGTCCCTCTACCCTGGGCACGGGCTCCAGCCCTCTGCCCCATTCAGCACCATGGCAGCCTCCCACCTCAACAACATGAACAATCATTACCATTAGAGGCTCGGCCACACCAAGCAGACCTCCCAGTGGTGTGGGACTATGGAGCTGGGGAGCTCAGCAGGGAGGAACAAGAGGGTGGGATCATGCCCTACTCTCAGCTGAGCCCATTTAGATTTGGGAGTGGTGAGGGGGACAAGGAGTGCTGGGTTGGTTGCCTGATGTGAGTGGCTGGAGGGTAAGGTGGGATCCATGATCCTGGGAACAGGTGTGGATACCTAAAGCAGGGTGTGAATGGAAGGGAAAACCACGGACTCTTCTCCTGGCAGGGGCCATGCCCCCCCTTTCCTTTTGCAACATGCTGCACACCCCATGAATGTCCTTAGTTCTGTCCCCAGCCTGTGCCTGCCCTCCTCTCCCTGCAGAGAGGAGTGAGGAGCTGGATGCCCAGGGCAGCTCTGTGCAGTGGAGAAGGTCCCACTGAGCAGGGAAAGGGGACCCTCCTTGCTGCTCCTTGTTCCCTCACTTTTATCTCCAAAGCCTTCCTTTCCTCCACCCCTCCTACACCTCCTGCTGATGGTGGCCTCCTCCAGCCCTCAGGAGAAGCCTTGGTCTGGAGAGCAGGTGCCCTGCACAAGTTAGCTCCTGCCCAGGGCAGCGCTCTTAGGTTGGAGGTGCCAGGGCAGGCATGGGGGGCACTGCCAGCCCTCAGGGCAAGGCTGGAGCTTGGAGGGAGCAGAGCCTCGCCCCTGTGACTGTCCTCCCCCCAGTGCCTGAGGACCACACCACAGAGGACAGTCCCCTGACACCGTGCACAAGAGCCTGTGTCCTGCAGGTCACTTCCAAGTTTCATGCTCCAGTTTTACTGTGGCCTTAGCTTCTCATACACAGGGCTCGGTGGGACACACTCCACAGGTAGGGACATCCCCAGGGACAAGGCTGGGTGGGAGGTGAAGCAATAGAAGGGATGACAACACAGCTGGGAGCCCCAAGCTCTGAGGGGCAGCCCTGGGTTTCTCCCCCAGGGTCCAAGGAGGTACCCTCATCCTCTGGAGCAGGACTTTGGCCTAGTGGATCCAGAAGAGCTGTGCATACTATGCTCTGTGCTGGTTGCGGGGGAGGGATTGGTGTTCAATAAAACACAGAGGTGCTGTGATCTGTGTCCTCTTGCGTCTGCAGGAAGCTGGTGAGAGGGGAAAGTACCCAGCAAACCCCCTCCCATCTGGGCCAGAGCACTTCCAGGGCTGGAATGGGGAGGATGTGGCCAACCTGCCTTGTCCCACACACCCTCTTTTCTCTGAGCATCATTTCTGGCACCTAGAGGCCCCACAAGAGACAGGGCAGAGCTGGAAATCTCTGTGCTTCTTGAGATATCTCTCCAGGGAAGCCACATATGTGGTTCAAAGGCTGGAAAGGGGATGTAGCAGCTGGAATCCTAGAGAGGATGCAGTTGGCCTGGTGGGACATCTGCCACTCTGCCATCATCCAGGGCAATGTGGGGTGCCAGGTTGCCTGTGCAGCCAGCTCAGGGCCACACACTGGACACAGTGTGGCCTGATCCTGCAGCGGGTGTCCCTGCTGAGCTGCGCTATGCCAGGAGCAAGGAGGTCCTGAGCCATGGGGCGGGCTCAAGTGTGACTGATGCTGGGGTGAGCAGGGAAGCACTGCTTGCCCTGCTCTAGGAACACACCCACAGATCCACTGGTGCCCATGGTGGCTGGTGGGGCTCAGAGGCTGCGCTTTGCCTGCTCCTTGGGCTATGCTGCCAATCCCACTTGCATCAGGGGTCCGGGGTGCCAGGGCCAGGGCCCAGGCTTATGGCAGGGATCCAGCTGGCTGCGTAGGGGGTGCCATGCAATTACCCAGCCCCTGGAGGGCGCGGTCAGCCCCCTGCTCCTCTATCTGTGCCCATCAAATCAGAGCAGTCCCCAGATCTGGGAGTTACATGCTAACCCCTCTGTGTCCCTTCAGAGTCTGGTGACTCTCGTGGCCTTGGTGGTATCTGCTCAGACGCGTCCTCACTGCTCTAATCAGCTTAAGGGAGGGGGATCTGATGTCAGTGTCTATCCTGGGGAGGGTGCAGGCTGTGAGTTGGAGTGGCCTGATGGTGCCAGTGAGGAGCTCATGTATGGGAAAGGATCTGTGGGGCTAGAGGGGGTCCCTCCTGGGGTAGCAGGGTGGTGTCCCTTCCTTTAGGCTCCCTGAGCCTTGCACAGCCTGGTCCCCAAGGACAGCAGGAGGTGAAGCTGAGGGAAAAGGAACAGTTACCCCCATGAAACCAACACTCAGGCTGGAGGCACCCCCACCTTGAGTTTGGCCTTAAAAGGCAAAATGTGGGGCTGGCCACAGCTGGCTCCCTCAGAGCCAGGGCAGGGGACCACGGCCCCATTCAGGGAGTCTGCTTTGTGGCTTAGGCAACTGCATGACACAGGGCAGGACATGGATTAAGGGATGTGGGTCACTAGTAGCTACCCCCTCCGCCATCCCACTCCTATCCCTCCTGTCCCTTTGCCAGTGCCTGCACCAGGAAAGCCCAGGTGAGCCCAGTTCTGTGCTCATTTCTGGCCCTGTGGACCTGGTCCATACTAAAATGTAGGCTGGACATGCTGGGGAAAGGGGAGAGAGGGGACCACTGCACACCCCCAGAGCAACAGGCTGCAGCTTCACTCTGCTCTGAGCTCACGTAACACAATCCCCCTGCTCTGTCCCTTGAGTGCCACCCCAAAAGCCAGGAACCAGCCCTGCACTCCCTGGGGACAGCAGCCAGGAGGGAAGGTGGGGGACACCCACGCAGGACCACACTAGTGATGCTCTCACCTGCCTGAAGATGCAGCCGGTGTCACCATCACAACTCAGGATGCTCTCATCCCCAGACTCCATGGAGAGCAGCCCCCCAGCCCCATGTTGTGTTTACTGGAGAGGCGGCAGAGCACTTTCTCCCCCTCACAACCCAGCCTGCCCCCTCCTCAGAGCCCCGTCTGACTCAGCCCATCAGCAGCACCACTTTCTTTAGTCACCAAAACCACTGGCTCTGAACAGACTGCCGCAAAATCCTGCCAATGGGCAAGCGGGCCCAGCACAGCATTTAGAGAAGTATTGTCCCCAGGCAGGGACGCTCAGCCTGGGGGTGCCCAGCCTGGGGGCCTGGTGGGGGAGCATCACCATCCCTGGCAGTGAGGTGCACAGGCTGGGTGGGGAGCCTGTCCCAGGAGGCTGGCAGTGGGGTGTGTGGGCTTGGTGCACCTGTGGGCTCCAAGCCTACCTGTGGGGAGTCCTCAGGTGCTCTGCCCAGAGAGAGATGGGAGAACACAGTCCCAAAGGGGCTCAGCCTGCACTGGGAAGAGTGAGGGAGCAGAGCATATGGCATGGCAGCTTCTTCTGCTGCATTGTGATTAAAGGCAGAATGTTTATTTTCCTACTTATATATATATTTATACCTTTGTTTCTGGCTTTGCTTAGTCAGCAAGAAGGCAGGACTGAACTCTGCCCTGGCCTCAGCCTCTTGCCAGGATAGTGGGGGGAGCTCTTGAACTCCCCCAAAGCCTCCCAGTCCCACAGTAAGGGATGAGAGAGGGGACGGAGTAGCCCCTCTCCTGTTTTAGCAGAGCCAGGTCAGCACTTGCTTCATTTCTCATTCTGGGAAGAGCCTGCACAGCCCAGTCAGGTCACACCTGCCCCAGGTTACAAGGACTGCCTCCCTGTCCACCCCTGCTCCCCTTCCAGCTCTCCCAGTTCCCACCTATTTCCTCCTCTCTGCATCCCTGCTGCGCTGGCTGCTGGCTGCGCCACCCCCGCCCCTGCTCCAAGCTGCTGACTCACATCCTCTCCAGACACCATGTTCCCTGGCCTGGCTCCCTGCAAAGCACTTCGTGACTTAGAATGGCCCAGCTGGAGCCTGCAGGTGCAGGGGCTTCAAAACCCTTAGTAAAGCTTTTCCAAAGAACCAACCGTGATTCTTCCAAAAGACACTGCTTTCTCCCTTGCCAATGTGCTCAGGACTGGGGCTGTATTGCCACTGCAAACGCTCCTGACCTAGACTTCTCTTCCTTCATGTCCTGGATGAACCTGAGGTGAGATTTATGCACTTTGGGTTTCTTCCCTGTTCACTGCCCTCCCCAGACACGGGGGTGTTCTCCATGGAGTTCCCAAACCTGCCCCCGCTGCTGCAGCTCCCTGGTGCTGCTCCTGCCCGGCTGAACACTGAGACCCTGGGCCAGACTCTGCTGAGGGCATGGGCTGGGCAGCCAGGAGGACTGGATTAATGTGCTAATGCCAGATTATGCTCTAATGCAGGACTTCTGATGAGGGAGCAGCACCCAGTCCAGCCTGGGAGGCACTCACTCCCTGGTGCAGGCACCCCATGACTGTCCTGGGCTGCAGCTTGTTGCTCCCTGGCTGTACCCCAAGGACTTCAGTCCTCAGGAGTGACATGGAGCCACAGGGTAGTCAAGGGACACAGCACAGGGTAACCTCCATGCTCAGCTGAATGGGCTGGAGGTAATGGCCCAGCCTAGGCAATACTGGCCCTCTGCTCTCCTGGGCTCCATGGCAGAAGGATTGGTCATTGCAGCAGGGCTCCAAGGCATCTGGTTTCCCCTCTCCCCCTGCTCCAGCTTCTTGGCATAGGACTGTTCCCCGTCTGTGCTCCTCAGTCCCATACCCACCAGCCAGGCAATGCCACAGACCACGTGTTGGCTACACTGGGGACAAAACTGGCTGCTGTCCCACCTTCCTCAGTCTCATGGCTGACACTGAGCTTCTTTGGGACACAGAAAGACCTCAAAGCCTCCTGCAGGCTCCCGTCCCAGCTTGGATGCGTTCTCCAACAGCTGAAAGCCAGTGCCAGCTGTCCTGACCCCGCCTGGTTACAAATACTCAACAAACAACTTAGTGTAGCGCCCCTCATGATCTTTCTGCCATTTTCTGCCATCTCCCTAGGTCATTTTTTCCACGTCTCCCCCCAGACATCCCACCTGCTCCTGTGACCAAAGTACCATGGAGCAGGGAAGGGAGCAGAAACCTGCACCTACAAATCATCCCAAATTCAGCAGAGCAGCAACATCCTGAAGCTGCAGTGGAGCTAGTGTCCAGGCAGCTCCCACAGAGACAGAAGAGAGACCTCCCACTTCCATCTGCCTGGAAGAACATGTTATCCATCATAACTGAACAGGGGAGAAGGGCTTGTGCAGAAAGCTGGTCTGAAGCAGGTCCTTCACCAGCCACGTGGGCACTGGGTCTGCATCATCCGGAGCAGCTTCCTCCTCATGGAGCAGCTCTGAGTCACTCTGGGAGATGCTGCCAGCTCTTAATAGCAAGAGCACAGCTTCCCCACTGTTTGTCCGGCAGGAGGAGGCACAGTTTGCCAGGCTGGCTGCTCCAGCCACGCATTGCTCCTCCATGCCCCAGTGCCATGGCCAGCACGTCCAACACATGGAGTTTGCTCTACAGATGGAGCAACAGGGCAAGGGCAGTCCCACAGAGCTGTTGCTCCATGAGCTCTGGGCAGAAAACCCACCTTTCATGGGTGACTATGAATCCTGGAGACCCATGCCACCCAGGGTGCCTCCAGCAGCCCTCTGCTCCCTTGAGGAGCAAAAGACAGATGATACAGCCTGCAAAGTGACTTCCATGGGGCAGGAGGAGCTGAATCCACTGCAGGCTGCACCATGCAGCTTGTGCTCACCTCCACTGCTGCAATGTGTGGTGGAGCACACGGACCATCAACTGTGAGGCATAGAGATGTATTGCTGCTGGAGGAATTTCAAACTAGGAAAGAATTGGGATGCTTCACCAAGGCCCTGTGGTAATGGATCCCTGGACTGGCCTTGCTGCTCTACCTCTGAGCCTCAAACACGATGTAAATTGCCCCACCCCTGCAATGCTAGACACTGCAGAGCCATGTGGCTGGCAGTGAGGAAGGGGTCTCAGCCCCTCACTGCTCCTCAGGGAGCAGCAGGTGGCTGCAGGGAACACAAGTTTGGGGGCAAGCTCTATCCATCCCCCTACTGCTGCCCCACAGCTGGCTCCTGAGTCCAGACCCCCATGGCATCATGCAGCAGCACAAGGGTCTGGCAGAAGAAAGCACACAGCTTTTGAATGGGGACAACACCAAGCTCCCAAACCTGACTGAGGATTACCACCCTCAGTATCCTCTCATGCTTGTGTCCCCCCTACCTCCTCTTTGCCTTGGGGAAGCAGAAGGCTCCCAGGCAAGGTAAGATTAGTGCTCCCCCCAGCAGCTGTACAAGGTCCTCAGGGGGAGGGAAAACCAGACATCTTTCCCCTCAGTAAGGCTCTGACTGAGCAGATGATGCATATTTAAATGCACAGGAGCATATAAGCTCATCTCTCATTCCTTGACATTTCCAGAGACTCCAAGCTGTCTTCAATTACCAGTCTGCAATTAGCTCTTCCTAAATCCTCCAATGAGGCCTAGTACTCTTAATCAATGAAACACAAGGGAGGAGGAAAGATATGGCCTCACTGCAGCTGGAAGCATTTTAAAAAGCTGGGGCTTAAGGCTGAAGGACCCTCAGAGTGTCTCTAAAGGGATCTGTGGGATAGGAAACCTCCAATACCGGCAGGTTGTTCAGCTCTGGAGAGGAAAAAAAAGCCCCGCAGCCAGGGCTAGGGGGCCACTGGACAGGCTCAGGATGGTGATGGTGACAGCCAGAACCAACAGCTTGGGTGTTATCCCGTGATGCTGCAGACCCTTCTTGCTGGATTGTAGCATGCTGCTTCATCACCCTCTGCCTCAGTTTCTCTCTCTGCAAAATGCCTATAGGGGGGGACTCAGGGCTTCCCCAGCATCCCTATAGGAGCTCTAATGGTCCAGTTCTACCTCTATGAAAGCCAGAGTAAGTCAGAGCTGCTACCTCCCCAGCACAAGACATGGATATGGCCAGATTTGGGGTGGGTCATGAGTACATTATGCCCAGACAGCTCACCACAAGGTCACACAAATGTCAATCTGAAGGCAGGGAGAAGAGCACCCATTAGAGACAAGGAGAAGGGGAGCAGCACAGGTCTCAGCAGGTTTATGCAGTCACAGAAATGCCTTGCACAGCACCCTGCCAGGTCAGCCCCTGTCACAGGGACATCTGTGCTGTCTTCCTGGCTGCACAGCTTTGCCTGAATGAGACAGATTGGATCTAATTAGCAGCTCTGCTGATGCACACAAAGGTAGAGAGAATCCAGCTTACCCTCCATGACCTGCAGAGCCAGCACAGCTCTTCCTGGCTGAGGAGAGTACAAGCATCTGGCTCAGAGGGGCTGCGGAAGCATTGGCTGCAGACCCCAATGGGAGAGCATGTGCTCTGAATCTGGCTAAAGAAGTCCCAGCAAATTCAGTAGCCTGAAGTGTAGCAACCAGCTGCAAAGGCAAAGCCTTCCCCTTCTCCACCCCTCTCCCCGGGGGTCTGCAGAAACACAGTGCTGGTAACAGGGCTAGCAACACAGCTCCCGAGGCCTGCTGCTGTGGGGAAGGGCAAAGCAGAGATAGGGAGGAAGGAGGTGAGAGGGGATAGCTTTAGGAAAAAGTAAAAT
The DNA here is from genome assembly GCF_963082525.1 of Nesoenas mayeri. NCBI lineage: Eukaryota > Metazoa > Chordata > Aves > Columbiformes > Columbidae > Nesoenas > Nesoenas mayeri. Next base: position 27,658,438 of record NC_137545.1, read on the forward strand.
TTTTTTTTTTTTTTTTTAAAAAAAGGAGATGACATGGGCTGTGAGATTCCAGTTAAATATCCTAGTTAAATTCAGTGTGGCAGAGAGGCACCAGACATTTCATTCTAGAATGGAGGAGGGCAGGAGAGCTCACAGGGAGCCAAGGGGCACTTGAACAGACCAGACTGGCCTTGGGCACAACAAACTGGGGTGAGATTCTGACCCCCAACTCTCACCATGGGAGCAAAATCCCCTCTGAGAACCATCCCCCCCCAATCCCTCTTGGAGAGGAGGCACAATTGGAAGCTTTGGGTGCCCATCCCCAGTCCCCCTTGCATCCCTCAGCCCGGCAAGTCCAGGGAGCCACCACCAGGCCCATCCAGGACGCTCTTTATTCTCCATTGAAGCAAAGCAAGAGGAGAGGGACCCCCCCACACACCCCAACAGGCCCCTTCCCCCAGGCTCCTTAGGCCACCTCTGGCGCAAACCCCTTTCCCTCCGCAGCAAGCCAAGGTGGGGGGGTGGGGGCGCTCACCCCACAGGGACCCCATTTCGGGGGATGCACCGAGGAGGGGGCTATTACCCTCAAAAAAGGGGACTGAGCGCCTCACTCCCCAGCGACTCGAACAAAGGGGCAAACAAGCGGCTCCCGCGGGGTGAGAGGCAGTCGCCCATGCCCGAGGTGGAGGGGGCCGTGTACCCCGTGCTGGGCGGGAGGCGGGTGGGAGGCAGCGCCCACGACACGAAAGCCCGCTCCCCCCCGCCCGCCTTTGTCTGCTGAGCCGTGGCGGCTCCAGCACCACGGACAGCTCCGGGCCGGCGGCGCGGGGCCCGGCCCTGCCCGCGCCGGGGGCTCGTTCACATGCACCGTGCGCGCAGAGACCCCGCAGCAGTCAGGAGAACCCCCCGAGCCCTCCTGCCCCGGACCCCACCTATATTTTTCCCCTCTTTTTTTTTTTTTTTTTTTCTGGAGAAAACGCATCCAGAAACGCTCGGCAGCCTCTCCCCTTCCCCATCGCGCAGGTGGGAGGAACATCACCCCCGCCCCCCACACCGCCCCGGTCTTCTCTGCCGTCTCGGTGTCCCGGAGCGCAGCCCCCAGCTGGGGTCGGAAGGGCGAGGAGCGGCCGGATCCCGAGCAAAGAAGGTCCGGGCAGCGTCTCTGTGGAGCTGGCGGCCGGGGAGCGGGAAAGGCGAAAAGGATGGGGGGATGGGGGATCCGGCAGAGTCCTTCGCCTCCCCCGCCCCTCGGTCCGCTGCCCCTCCGTCCCCGACGCCGGGGACCCGGTACCTCCCTAGCGGTCCAGGCTGATCGTCCAGTGCTTGGACCTGTCTCCGCCTTCGCCCTCGTTCTTGAGGTCCTGGAAGAGCTGCGTGAAGTAGTGCGGGTCCGCGTTGATTCGCAGCATCTTGGCGCTCAGGCGCTGGATGATGCCCAGGCAGCGCTCCCAGAAGCGCCCCTTGTCGCCCTCCACCAGGAAGGGCTTGAGTGGGTAAGAGATCTCGTTGCCCATGTAGGAGTAGGCAAGGTAGAGGCAGGTGAGGAAGGCGGCCTGCAGCTCGGCCTGGGTCCCGATGTCTTCACCCCGCAGCGCTTCCCGGCACAGCAGGTAGACGAACACCAGGTTGGCCGGGGTGATGAAACCCTGGTCCTGCCAGCCTTGCAGCAGCAGCGAGCGGTCCACGCTGCGGAACCAGGAGATGAGCTCGCCAGGGCTCAGCTCCTTCAGCCGGTAGCAGCGGCGACACACGAAGTCCCCCAAGCAGCGCAGGAGCTCGCCGGTGGACGCCTGCACCACCACGCGGCGCGGGGAGCCCGGGGCGCGGCTGCTGGCCGGCGGCGGTGGCGGCGGTGGTTTGCCCCCGCCTGAGCCCGGGTGCAGCTCCTGCGGCGCCGAGGGCACGGTGGGCACCGGCACGGCCAGCGGGCCCTGCTTGGCGCCTTCGGCCGGCCCCACCACCGACTTGCGCAAGTTCTCACGGTTGCGCTGCACCACCAGCGGGTCGGGCTGGCCCGGCCCTCCACCCGGGGCCCCGCCACCGGGCTTCGGCGTCACCTTCTTGGTGCTCTTCTTCTTCTTAGCCGAGGCGGCCACCAGCCGCTTCCAAGTGAGCGCCGAGATGAGCACGCTGGGGCGCTTCAGCCGGCTTTCGCCCTTAGCCGGCACCCTTCCCGACGCCTTGTCGGCCAGCAGCCCCCCGCCGCCGCCGCCGCCCTTGCCCGAGGAGGCGGCGGGGGAGAGGGAGAGCACCGTGCCCATGCTAACGCCGAGCGGGACGGGCGTGCGGGGGCCGGAGCGCCGGCACCGCCCATAGGAGGCCGGAGGCTGCGGGGGAAGCGGCCCGCACCGGGACCGCAGTACCCGAGGATGCTCCGCCGCGCCCGCTCTGGGCTCCGCGCCCGCCGCTGCAGCCAGCCGCGGCCCCACCGCTCCCCGCCTCCCCGCCGCCAGCCAATCGCCGCCGCACGGGCCTCCGGTGCGCCCGCCCCCTCGCCGGTGGGCGGCAGGGAGGGAGCTCGGCTCGGCACGGCGCGGCTCTGCCGGGCGGCGGCCGCCCCGGTGTGACCTTCACCGGTGGGGGCTCGCCCGGTGCTGCCGCTGGGGCGGGGGGGCTGGGACCTGTGGTGCTGTCCGACCCCCGCAGGCCTCTGTATTAGGGACGTGAGGAGGTGGTAGTGCCCGGTGAGGGGGAAGCCCAGAGGACACAGGAAGGGAACAGGGGGCTTGTCTGAACTTGGCTGCTCTCACCCAGGTCCTGCTCTGTGTTCTTACCTAGAAGGCGAGGGATGAACCTTCCCAGAACAGCAGAGCCCTCCCCAAATAGTGGCAAGGGGACACAGTAGGTAAGGAAAGCCCTGAGCAATGCCAGAGGAGAGGAGGAGAAGGGGTGAGGAACAACAAGTGTGTGAGCATGTGCTGGGGAAGCAGCAGGAGAAGGCTTGGGGCTGGGGAAAGGCTGGCTGTGATTCAACAGCTGCCATGAAGGGGCTAGGCTTGGTAGGAGAGCCTCAGCTCTCACAAAAAACAGCCCAACCCTGGGCATGGCCCTGTAGGCCGTCAGGAGGCACCCACCTTGAGGGGGAGCACCCCCAAAACCTGCTGTGTGAATTGTGGGTCCCCCACCCACCCCACCTCTTCCTGCTCAGCTGTGAAGGGGAGATTTACCACCACATTGAAAATTACCAGCATCGAACCAAAGTCAGGGACCTTGGAGAAAGGGGAAGGGGCCTCCTCCAGGTCATCAAGGCAAGACCAGCCAGGCCTTCAGTCCAAGGCTCCCAGAGCCCTCAGGGGAGGAGGGAAGAAATGCTGCACTTCTGCATCACTGCAAAATGGCATTCGATAAACCAGCCATGTGCACACAGGCTGCTTCTCCCTTTCCAGGTTCAAGCACTGCGTGGATGAAATGTGCACTCTCTGCTTACTACCTCCCTACCCCTTGTAGGAAGATCCCCCTTGTATTTCTCATTAGCTGGAGGACAGATCCTGCAGCTCTGATTGCTACAGTGGGTGTCAGGCATCCATTAGGAAAAAAACACCCCAAATGCTGGGCCTGCTCCTGCGTATAAAGCACTGGGAGAGACAGCTGGGAAAGCTTTCAGGGAGAATGTTTCAATGATGCATTTTGATACAGCATTTTATGTGTGAAATGAACACATGTCAGTGCCAGAATGTAGCTGCTGCAGGATGGATCCAAGCAAACAGGCAATAATGATTATCAACCAGGAGGAGCTAAGCCAGCCCCTCCCACTTCCTCCTGCACTGCTGATGCTGGAGGCATTTGCAATGAAAGCGAAGGTTCAGAGCAGGGTTTCAAACTACCAGCTGGGCCTCCCAATGCCTGGGGTTACGTGCCACACCTGGGGACTCCGCAGAGGCTGTGCCATGGCAGGGACAGAGGGCAAAGTCCCATTCACATGTATCCTGTGATGTGGCCAGGCTAACCATGTCCTGCTGTTTTCTTCAGGAGGCCACAGTGGGATCTGCAAAGAATATATATATATGTGCTCACAGACCTCCAGACACAGAGGTTTGCTTTGGGACTGGCCAGGATGAAAGTGGATCTGGGCAAGCATCACCTACTCAAGGCCAGCTTAGGCTGGGCTGAAGTAACCAGGAGGATTTGGTAAAGGGATACAAATACAGAGGAAGAAAATCAGGACAAGCTTCCTGATGAAGATTAAGGCAGGAGCTTTAGATACAGAGAGTTGGCTTCAACCTAAATGAGAAAACGGAGGAGCCCTAGGGAATGAACGGGAAGGAGCCTGTGGTCTTCACTCTCTTTGCGTGTTTGAGGATGGACAGATTTTCTGGTGTGCAAACATGGTCTCAGTGGAAGCCCACAGCTGAATTTTGCAGGTGAGGAAGCAGAGACCTTCCTGCATACTGCTTGCTCCTGCTGGAGCAAAATTGCTCTCAGATTGCTACATCTGAAACACATGAATCTGCCTCCACCCTGTGTCAGCCCTCCCATATTGGCTTCCCTGAACTCATTAAGAAGGGCTATTTGTATTCTGCAGTGATGAGCTGGGCTTTGCAGCCATTTACACAGAGGACCAGGCCAGGGCGCTCCTTGCCTCCCCCAGCTAGGTTTGCGTTCACTGGCCCTGAGCAGCTCATTGTGGGTGTGCCTCCTACCACCTCCAGGGGGGGAAAATTTGGCTGAAGCATGTTTAAAAAAATCCAGCCCAGGGCTGTTCAGTGATGCAGCTTGAGGCCTTGGCTGTGAGCAAAAGAACAGACGCAGAGCCAGTTATTCTCTTTTTGCCTGCAGCTGCCTGTGTCCCACTGCAGGAGCTGTTCTGGGGTAGAGGAGGTCAGTGAGCATATAGTTATTACCCAAGCCAGTACTGATGGCAGCAAGGGCTTCCTGCAAGCACTAGGTAATTACCCAATCCCTACAAGAACAGCAGCATGTTTCTTATGCAGGTAAAGAAGCAGCTCTGCAGCTTACTTGGGTAGCAGCTGCTCACCCACGTGAAAGAGGAGGATCTTTTCCCCCCTCTTCCATTTTAATCTTTCGGCTCCAGCTTTGAGGCTGGCAGGCAATGATATAGCACAAGCTATGTCCTTGGGGCCATCTCTGCTTGGCTCTTCCTTTAGGTCTCAGCTATAACTGGTCAGTTGGCAGGGAAAGGCACCAAACAGGAGAGGAGGGCAGCATTTCCCTCTCCCAGGGACCTGTGGTTCCCACCCCAGGCAGCTGGAATGACATGCCCTTGGATGTGAGGGAGGAACAGATTAGGACTCCAGGCATGTTCTGTCTCAAAGCTGCTCTCAGGCTCCTGCCCTTGGCCAAATCTTCAGCTGCTGGTGGTGTGGCTTTGCTTGACACTGCTGGCATACACAGAGCCACTGCTCTGAAGGGTCACTCTAGCCAGGACAACACATACCTCCACTTCATGCTAGCACCAACAAGGGGATGGTTTCTTGTCTAGGCCCCTAATTTGGGCTGTGTAAAGAAAGGGCTGTCTCTGTTCTGAATCAGAAGTGTTCCAGAGGGGGAGTTGGAGTGCTCTTGTATCCAGCACAGCTGTCTGGGGCTCCTGAGATGGAGACAGGCAGGGAGGCAGGAGCAGCAGGGGTAAAACCAGGCAGTATTGTGCAAGGGCTCTAAAAGAGCCAGCGTTGACCTGCAGGAACCACACAGCTCCCTGGGGGTGCCTGGCAGTCAGTCTCCCAGTCTGCTCCACCCAAGACGAGCATACCACTGCACAGCTCTGCCTGCCTGGTGCAAGTGGGAATACAGGGGCAGCTCAGGCCTTGGTGAAGCCCATGCCAACCCTCACATCCTCTCCAAGCTGTCTCTGCATGATGCTGCCATGCTGGGCCTGCAGCTCAGAAATGCACAAGCTTCCAGCCTGGGGCAGGGCAGCTCTCCCAGCATCCCCAGGACATAAAAAAGGCATTTTGGAGGGTCCTGGGCCTCCTAGTCTGATCCCAGCTCCCCTCCAGGCTACTGAGCTATTGGGCATGGGCTTTGTGAGGAGTTCTACCTAAAATCAGCTGGCACATCCCCCTGTCTGCTCCAGAACGATGAATGAGTATATGTTTGCTGGTTGGCTGGAGCTGTTCTTTAATAGCTCACTTGCTGTGCCACGGTCTGTCTGCACTGGCAAAGACAGTCAGGGAAAAGGACTGTTTCCCTGGCAGCAGCTGGCCAGCCAGTTTCTGCGCTGTGCTGTTCTGCCCATGGAGACAGAGCTCACAGTTGTGGTACATCTCTCAGAGAGCAGGTCTGACAGCTGTGGTGCTCACCCTCCCAAGCCCATACAGCAGGAAGACAATCTCTTGCTCAAGCTGGGAGCCCTGAGGCTGGGAAGCTCCAGAGTACCTGGCTGGCAGGTTGTCTGCAGCACCCAGGGAGGAGAAATATGTTTGTACTTCCAAGTTCTCCAGCCCAGGAACCTCTCCCTTCTCCCTTCTCCATCCCTGATCCCCTTCCATCTTTCACCTTCTGGTTATCAAGGTAGAGGGGCTAGAGGGATAACTCCATAGATGCTGAAACTGATCCAGGCTACCCCCTTAGTGTGGCTCAGGGTGGATGGCAGTGCCTACCTAAGATGACTGGAGGAACTTGTGTAGTCCCTGCTCCAAGGCCAGCCCTGGGTTCATGCAGCAGAGCAGAGCAGAGCACAGCCATGTTACATAGCCCTGTTGTAGCCCCTGGAGAAAAGCTATTTTTGTCCTGTCGTTTGCTGAATGGTGGTGCTGGGAACAGCTCAGGGAGACGGAGAAACAGAGCTCCTCTGGGTGGAAACCATGCAAGGCAGAGCTAGGCCTTGAATTGATATTTGCTTCCTGATCCCTGGGCACAGAGAGGGGCTCTGGCACTGGGCAGCCCCCTCACTTGAGTACCCCTCACTTGCATGGGGGCAAGGATGTGGACTGCCATCAGTGCTATGCTTACAGCCTTCCCAGGGCTGCTGCCATTAAAGCCCTTAAGGGAAGAAGGTCTCAGCTCTGATCAAGACAGAAAGGTGTAACTGGGAAGTCCCAAGCACAGACATGAGCTGCTTAAATACCTGCCAGCACATTTCTTACAGCCCTGTGGCAAGAGGAAACCCACACAGCTGCAGGCTGGTAGAGGTTAATAAAGAGAATAATTATGTCCCCCTGCAGACAATTAGGGTTCCATGGGGAGATCTTCTGCCAGCCCAGCACGGGGAGGCTCTGGGTGGTCTCTGAGCTGGAATCCCTGAACAGGTGAGGCAGGGTTGTACCAGCCCTTGCGATGGCGGCTCGTAGGGGCGCTCGTGGGGGCTCCGGACCGGGGCTGTGCTGCCCTCTCGCGGCAGCCGCCCCCGGAGCTCCCCCGGACTGGCAGTGCGCTGTTTTCCTTCCCCAGGTTCTCTAGACCTGGGCTCAGATTTGCTCCAGCGGCGCCGTGCCCAGCCCATCACCGCAACCCTTTCCACCCCCCTCTTCCCCTCCCCCCCAACACACACACTCTGGGGAGACGCTCTGGCTGTCAGGGGCACTGGCATAGCTGGAGGAAGCTGCCACTTACCTGAGGGAAAGTGTCTGGTTGCTTGTCATGGTGGTGGTTCATCCCTGCTACCCATCACCCACCTGTGAAGACCCAACAGCTCCCAACCCACAGCCTGTTCAGAAGTGGTGGGCACCTCTGGGCCCTCCTGACAATGACAGGGCTATGGGTGAAGGGGCTGAGGTCTCTGTGCTGTGATGGAAGGGGTGCCACAGGTTGCTGTGTGTGAGGAGCATCCCAAAGCACAGGGAGGAGGGCAGAGGGAAGCACAGGGCAAGGAAAGTGTCTATGCAAGTTCTCCTCCGTGTCAGGCAGCCAGGATTTGTCCAGGATCAGGTAGCATGCTGGGTGCTGAGCCCAGAACTCGTGGTTTCCAAGTCAGACTTTTTCCCACACCTCCCTGGCTGTCAGGAGCTGAGCAGCCCAGCCCCTCAGGATTGCTCCATCTTGCAGGGAGGCAGCTCCTTGCATCGAGCCTCCTGCTGTGGGGACATGTCAGCTTCAGCACACAAAGGCCAGGTTGCAGGGAGATGACCTGTTCTGCACCAGCTGTGTCAGTGCTGGCTGCACGTGCCATGTGCACGCAGAAATGCATTTATGTGAATGCAGCAGCATGTGCCTCCACAGACTGACAGACCCAGCATCCCAAAGTGCTGGAGCAGCCCAAAGCCCGGGATGATGCTGCCATCCCCTGACTCTGTTTTCTAGCAGTGACAGGGAAAGCAGGACCATAGGTTCCAGCTCTAGGGACATCTTGTCGCCATGTAGTAACCAAAGGGATCTGGTGATGCTTGGGGAGGGGGACTCGTTGCCCACCAGGTGGAGCTGCACCCCACGTTTTGCTGCTGCTGGGGCAGCCTTGGGCCGGACCTGGTCTCCTACTGCTTTTCCTTGCCTTGGCAAGGAGGCATCCTGGCCTTCCCTGCCCTCCAGGCAGTGCACACACGAGAGACAAGCACACATGTCCTGTACACATGTTCTGGCGACAAGTGTTGACCCCCACTAGCCCCACCTGCCCAGCAGCACAGGGAAGTTGCCTGCTTGCACATAGACAGTGGATATAGACCCAGTATTTTGGAAGCCTGCTCCCCAACAGCCATGCAAGGGGAGACTCAGGAGATTGTCCTCAGTAGTGTTCTGGCCTCACATTTTTGCAGGGCTTGAGGCTGTCTGTATTCACTGCACAGATGAGAATAGAGTCAGTCCCAGTCCCTGCCAAGCTCTCCATATAAAGCACATCTTGCCTGTTCTAGCTGTGTGTGGGTCCTCAAGGAGCCCTGACCCTCTGGAGCTGCTGCAGGCCATGCCACTGGCCCTGCTGTGGCCGTTGATGGAATCCCAGGCTGTGTGCTCTCTTGTCCTGAGACTGGACTGCATTTGCTCTAGCACTGCAGCCCTGTGAGACGTAAAGGACTGTGTGGGTAAATCCTTCACCTGACTTCTCTCTGGGCCTTGGCTCAGGGCTGCTGAGGACTGTCTGCCTGAGATCCAGATGCCCTGTGCCTTAGTTTGGATGGATCCAGGGGAAAGTATTTCTGTGCTGATACTGTGCTAATGCCAGGGAGCCAGCCTGAGACCCATCAGCCTCCTCTCACAGCCCTAGACCTGCCCTGTGGAGCTGGAACCTAGAAGACACCCTGGTCAAGCAACCCACTGCCTTCCCTAGCCCCTTTCTCATCTGATGCTTGCCAGCCTCCTGCAGGGTTCCCATCACAGACTGTCCCTCCTCTCCCCATGGCACCCCCAGTGCATGACAGGCAGAGGCACTGGGCAGGTAGGGGGCTGGGCAAGGTCTCTCTACCCTTGGTTGTGGCTGGTCTGGGGCTCCAGAGGAGGGTCTACTGCTTGCCTGATGGGATGCTGTCAAGCCTGGTCTGCAGTGGAAGCAAGGGAGGCAGCTGCACAGGAAATAATCATGGCTTGTTCCAAGATTAAATCACTGGTGGGAGCGTGAGAGAGGATAAAAGGAGCCGTCTGTCGTTAGAGGGAATATTAACCCAGCAGCAGGCCGAGAGGGGGGAGAATTTTATTCCCTGCACTTGCTGGCTGCCAGGCTCACTGTGCACACGGGACTCAGCACTGACAGCATCTCTCAGCAGGACATGCACTCTCCCACCCTGGCTCAGCCTGTGGTATGGGCCCTTCTCCCTCCTTCGCTTGAGAGAGGGATGCTACTGCAGGCAGGGGCAGAGGAAGGATATTTTGAGAAGTGGGGAAACTGAGGCAGGATCGTGCTGTGTGTCTGGCGCCACATGGAGGCACTGAGCCACTTAGTCCCTTCATGCAGTGCTCTTGCTTTGCCCAGGCCACATCTTCAGCCAGTTGCACCAGATGAGCTCAGCATGGCACAAAAGGTTCTTGTTTGGTCTGGCCCTTATCAGGGACCTGCCTCGAGGTCCTTCAGCACGGAAGCGAGGCTGGAGCTGGAGCAGGTGGGGACAAGGAGCAAGGGAGAGGGCAGAGGGAAAACAAGAGACCAGCTACAAAGGGGTGAGCCAGTGGGAAGATAAGATAGAGGGAGAAATGCAAAATATGACGGGTGGCAGGCGGGAGGGAACGTGGGAAACTATAGGGCACCTTGGGTCAGCCCAGCTGGGAGAGACACTTAACAGGGCAGAGTCTTTGGGGGTGCCAGTCAGCCATGGTGACAAGCTCCCAGCACCACTCCCAGCCCCTTGACCTTGTTCTGGGACCTGTTTTCAGATCCTGTAGTAGCTGAAATGGATCCCCATGACCCTTGTGCCCTGGTGTCCCTCAGCCCCTCCAGAGATGCTGCATGGGGACTGAGCATGGCCCTGGAGAGCTGATGGGAGCAGAAGGGCTCACTGCCATCTCCAGGGATGCGGGGATGGGGACACCTTCCCCATAGCCAAGCTAGGCAGTGGTCACACACCAGCTGGGCTTGGCAGCCTTGCCCAGATGGTGGCCCCCTCCCTGCCCCTGGCAGGCTGTCCCAGCCCCACTGTGCGGGCTGCAGCAGGGAGGAAAGCTGTGCTCCATGAGCCAACTCAGGGCTGTAGTTTATGTGCTCTCCTGTGCCAGGATAAACAGACCCATGGGGGCTGGGGTTTGCAGTGAGCGGTTCATGAAAGCCTGCGACCCTGTGCCTAGAGCTTCCTTCCCTTTGATGGAGAAGTCGCGGTGGTTTCCCAAGCAAGAAGAACCCGGCTTCTTTCCCCTAGTCCCCTTTCTTTCCCTCCCAGCCCATTCCCTCTCCAGCTGAGACCTGGGCTGAGATAGGAATATGAGCCATCCTTGGCTGCCTCTTCCAGCCCAGTGGTACCCCACAGAGCCAGGCCCTCTCCTCTGTGCAGGATGAGGCCCCCAGCGCTCAGCCTTCCCACATGGAAATGCCTGGCTTCACACAAACTGCCTGATCCTGGCCTGATTTTGCCCAAGCAACTTTCTTTATCAGTTTGCTCCCTCACTAGGAAAGTTGTTTGAGAAAGGCCAGCACTGTTGGGAACAGCCAAGGCGGTGGTTTCCCCCACGGGCACAGCTGATGGAGCTGAATGTGTGGGGAGACCTGACCCATTGCAGAAACACTTGTCTCCTACGTACGCACAGCCACAGCACCAATGGGTGCTGCTGGTCACTGTGCACACCATGGGCTTGCCATGTCTGCAATTCCTCACTAAGTTAAGGCCCCCATGGGACCTGTCTCACGGTACCAGATGTGGACCAAGGTCTGTGTGTGGTTTGCACAGGTCCCACAGCACCCCCCGGTAACTTGCTTCCACTCCATTCTGGACAGAGATCCTGGAGCAGGTAGAAATCCACAAAGTCTGACCAGAGTATGGAGGTTTCTGCAGGCTTACATTTGGGAAGGTCTGGCCCTGCTGCACGCAAACCCCAGTGAGCAGCCGTTGCCAGGATGCTGCGATTTCCAAGCCGACATCAAAAAGCAGCTGGGGATTGGCTTGCGAACACTCCCACACAGCACATCCTTTGTGTTTTATGAGTGATGTTTTACAACATAAGTGCTGCTATATTAAGCGATGCATCTAACTGGAAAAACAGGAGACAGCAAGGCAAGCGCAGCTACCTTGGTACCGGCTGCTTTAGCGCTGTGTAAGCGAGTCCTTCTCCCTGTCAGGCTCTCTCCTACCTCTCTCCCCCTGCCTGGCCCTGCTCCATGCAGGCAGGAGGCAGGCACAGACACCCTGTGATGCACAGCTGGCTCTTGGGCTTTGGGATGGGGTACTATGGTGGGGTGTTTTCCCACCTGCTGCAGCTGCAGTCTCCAAGCCCTGCTCCTGGGGTAGGCAGGAGCCGCAAAATGGGGTCAGTCCTCATCTTTTAGGGCAAAGTCTTTGCTGGCAGCAGGATACCAGGGGGTTTGCGGGGTGGTGTTTGGCTTCAGCTGAGGTCTTTAGTGTCCTGAGCAAAGGGTGGGTATTTGGAGAACGCCAGCCCTCCTCACCGCCGGGAAGGCCTGGAGAAAAGTGGTCTCCTTCCCGGCGGTCCCAGGAGAGGGTGCTCTCCGCCCGCGGCTGCACCGGCAGCTCCGCGGCGTCCCCGCATCCGCCTGGCCGGGACGCTGCCCTGCTCTCTCCGCGGCCCTGGGCTGCCGAGGAAAGCAGAGGATTTGGGCCAAAAAAGCCCATGCTCCTCAGACGGGGTCTGCTTTAGATCCTTACCAGCCAGCGGGGTAAGGATTCGCAGGGGGAGACTGGGTTTTCGAGGGCTCCAATTATTGAACCCTGACCTGCATCTTCATCCCTTGTCCACGGGGATCAACACAAAGACCGTGGCCATGCCATGCACTACCTGGGGATGGTGGAAGGAGCAGTCCTTGGCAAGCCAGGACCATTGCAAGAGAGTGGTGGAGTTGATTTATACTCCTGACATTTCTCTCTTGGTCGGGCAGAGCTTTTAATAAAGAGTGAGTGATTTATGGCTCCTTTTAAGTGGGAAGGAATTTTACCTAAGGCAGCCTACCCCCGACACTCCTGCCTTGCTGTCTCATTGAACCCCCAACATCTCAGCTAACAGAAGGGGAGCAGAGACCGTGTCTGCCCCCATCTTCCCACAAAGCCCTCCCTACAGCTGAGGTGGCCCCAGCATCCTGCTCCATTCCCAGCAACAGCAGCACTGGCCCTGGCCAGGGATGTCCCAGCACCCTGGGGGCAGTGGTGCTGTATCTACTCCAGAACATCCCAAGTCTTGGCAACGGGGCAATGTGCAGCCCATGTGTCACCCTGCACGTAGCAGCAATTCAAGGAAATCTTCTTCCTTGAGACCCCTCTGCTCCCGTGTGTGAGGACCCCTGTGGTGGCTGGCCTGGGGACAGGATGACAGCTCCACGGCAGTTGTCATGGTTACTGGGTATTAACGGATGCGGGCATGAGCACTTCCCGATGATGAGCAGCTCCTGAAGAGAAGGGCTGCCCTCAGCCTACCCAGCTCCAGCCCTCCCAGGGACGTGCTTGGTCATGGAGCTACCTCCATCCCCCTCCCCAGCCCCCTAGACCCTGACCCAGCACTGCCCAAAGCCAGCTCCAAACACAGAGGTAGCAGCAGCTTGCAAATACAGGGGCTTCTTGGGGCCTAAAATGACTCTTGGGTCTCCCAGAGCAGATAAGAAAGGGGACCTGTCCATTCCCATCCCAGTCCTGCTGTCTGGAGGGGGCTGGAGAAGGCCATGAGCCTGGGAGACATGGTGGCCAGCAGGAATGGGGACACAGCAGAACCACAGGACCCTGCCAGCCAGCCCCTTTCCCCTCTGGAAAGCTCTAATGAGTGAGGACAGGGGATAAGAGCAGGGGCGGAGGGATCATCGCCCAGACAAAAGCCGCCCCAAGAGGCTCCCAGCTGCTAATGAAGATAAAGTGCCTCGTTCCTTTTCTTCTCCCAGTGAAATCTGGTGGCTAAGGGGGAAAAAATGCTTTCAAGTGTATTCATCTATAACATGGCCTGGGAGGCAGGGATTCCAACAGCCGGAGCGGCAGCCAGCTGAGACACTGATCTCACACTTCATACACGTGCATGCACACATGCATGTGCAAACACACAAACACACATTCATGCAGGCTGCACACAGTGTGTGTGAAGTACCCGCAGAGCACATGCACACACATGCAGACATCAAAAGCCCGGTCTTTCTCTGCATCAAAACCGCAACTGTAGATGAAGGCATGTGTTCAGCAAAACACCCCCTGCCCACGCAAAGCGCCTGTGCCAGGGCTGCCAGATCCCACACGTGCCCTGAAATGCACATGGCAAGCACAGCGCAAACACAAGCGTGCAGCACGCCAAGGGTGCCTGCCCAGCACCACCGTGTGCACACACACATGCACACACACACACACGTGTGTGCATGCATCCTGCCCCCATCCTCACACCCCATAGTTGTACAAACGCAGCCTGTGTTTTGTGGCAATAGTGGGAGAGGGCAAGTGATGCCCAAGAGGGTCCCGAAGTGGAAGCCCTTTGGGATCACCACAGTGTTTCTTTAAATATGTGAATAAACCTCGTTGCTATTGATCTGCAGGGGAGGCAGGTTGCGGGGAGATGGGCTGATGCTCTCTCATGCCATGGATGGATGGACTCCCACCCCATCCCACCCACAGGATCTGTTCCCTGCCTGTTGTCCCACAGCACAGCCCTTGAAACTCTCCTTAACCTTCATCCCAGGCCTGACTGAAAAAGATTTGCAGTAAAGGGTCCCTCTGCTGTGTCCTGCCTGGGAACTACTCTACCAAGAGACCCTTCCACATGCCTGGAGCAGACTTGCCAGGCTCAATGGGGCTGTATTTCCAAAGTGCCCATCACCAGGCTCTCTGGGAAGGATGCTCTACAGCCCTCTACTAAGTTAAACAAATCCAGCTCCATTCTCTGGCCCTGAGGACCTCTACCATGGACCATGCCACCTCTAGGCTCTGAAGTACATCCTGCAAATGGGCAGCCTGCATGACAGATCCTGCTGGGACTGTCCCTGACCCAAGCTAACTCCTGAATTATAAGCAGAAATTGCCTGAGTCAGTGAAAGCTGGCCCAAGTGCTAAAAATTCTGATGCGGACAGTCCCACTGCTGTGCCTGGGAATGCCCTGGGACTGTTTGTTTTTTAAGTGCAGTTGTAACCAGAGATTCCCCCTTCCTTTCCTCTGGAAGCTTTAAATTAAGTGGCCCATTTACAGAGAGGCAGCGAGGGAATAGATGGTGTGTGAGGAGGGAAAGCAGCTCCTCCTCAACACATTTGGCAGTTAAACATTCCCGCAGACCCACCAGAGACCCTCCAGTCAGCAAAACATTTGCTTGTAGCCCCCAGGCAAACAAACAGAGGTGCTGCAGAGAGATGCTGGACCCGGCCCTGTGGACACCCTCCTGCCCTGTCTCAACGTTAGGTGGGGGCCATGCCTGGCTTCTTGCAATCAGCTGCCATATCAGCTGGACATGAGGGGTGAAAAGAGGTGCCACACACCTCTGGGGCAGGGTGGATGGGAGTGCAGCTGCTGGAGGCATGGCTGGTACCATTTGGCATGGCAAGTTTGGGCGAGGACACTGCTATCCCACCACCCTCAGCTGTTGACAGCCAGCTCCTTGGTACTTCCTGACTCCTGGTTATTAATTCATATGAATCTGCTTGGCTGGGGCTAGGAGAAATAAAGAGTAGCTGAATAATTGCACATGCATCCCCAAGCAAATAATGGGAAGGGGGAAAGACAGGGACCCAGCTCAGTGAGAAAGCAGGAAAGCCTGGGAGCCTGGCGACAGCTGGGAATCTCTTGACATGGGGGACAAGACCTTAGGGATTAGGGGACTGGGGCCAGAAAATAGCACCTGGTTAGAGCTGAGATGTCACTTTACCCTTGCAGCATGGGATGGAGGGAGTCAAAACCAGCCCCTCACAAAGCTGGCCCAGCCCCAGCCCCACACCAGCTCAGCCCCAGCACCCAGCATCCAGCCCTGGGTGAGCTGCTTGCCCTCCCTCAGCCGAGAGTGGCAAGCTGTCTCCCCTGGCTTATTTTCATGGGTATTTAACACAGCCACCATTTTGAGCCCGTGGCAGCAGGGATGAGGCTCTAAAGGCACCCCTGCAGCTAGGAGGCACAGGGGAAGTGTCCATACGGTACTATGGGCTGTTAAACTGGGACCCCATTTCTGTTGCTGAGCAAGGGGAGGCAAATAAGTGCCTATGTGAATGTGGGCAGCCTCCCAGATCAGAGTAGTCCCTGTCAGAGTACGAAGGGGTCTCCTATAGCTGTATAAGTGAGTGTTCCTATAGTTAAAGCAGGAAGGGCACTACAACCATACAAGCAGGACCAAGTGGTGTAAGGCACACAACAGACAGCCACAGGATCCCCCCTCCAGCTGCAGGAGGGTGCCTGGTGACAGCCTGTCCCTGTGGGAGATGAAACACTATCCCCTCCCAGTGCATCCCAGCTTCTCCCAGTATCTCTGGCCTCACCATCTCAGTGCTGCTTGGCCCAGATGTGCTGGGAAGAGGGAAGGGGCAGTCCTGGAAGCTGTGAAGCGTTCAGGCCAGATGTGAAAGGTACACTTTGCGATGGCAAGCCATGTGGAGGCTGCCGAGCTGGAGGCCTGTACTTATCTGGCCACGACATGGCATGGGAAGAAAGGACATTCCTCCCTTAGGAACAGCTTGCGCACATGTCGTCATCCCCTCGTTATTAGGAGGGAAGCCACAGAGAGGGTGTTCCCAGCCCTCAGCCTCACCACCCCCTCTCCACAGGCCTGGTGAGCCCCAGGAATGGCGGTGGGAGGTGGGCAGGGAGTGGGGGGCTTGTGGGATGCTGCCTTTGCCATCTGATCCCTGACTTTGGGTTGCTCTCAGCTTCTCAGCTTGCTGCGAGGGCAGACGCCATCCTGGCCTGGATTCAGCCAACTCAGCATTTTGGGCTAAGCCCGGCTGTCACCAAGCCCAGGCTATGGCTGAGCATGCCGGAGCCTTGCCAGATGCTGGGGTATGTGTGCCTTTGCTGCCCGTCCCTTCGTGGCTTTCCTGGGCAATGGGGAAGCTTGCAACAGCACTGGCTGGAAGAGATTCCCAGCCCATCCCAACAGAGAAGTGCCCTCTGTCCCTGCTATGATTTCCCCGCTAAGGGACCATTATGAAAGGGAAAGAAGCTGCCCCACCAACCCTGCTCAGGATCCTTCCTCCTAAGCCCTGCTTAGAGCTCACCCAGAGCTTGCCATTACATCAAGCATGGGATGCCAGAGATGGGACAGAGCGGTTTGGCTTCAGAGCCAGGAATTAAAAGCTCAAAGGGATTTGCAGAGACCAGGGAAACCCAGAAAGAAGACCAGAGGGCTTGTTCCTTTCTCTGTCAAGGAAAGTTATCAGCTATCAGAGTGGCAGCAGAGACAAACTCAGTCATACAGAGCAACAGCTTGGGTATACAATAGGACCTGCTTAAAGGATGCTCCAGAGCGGTGGGACAGAGGGAAGAGCAGAGCATCACTGCTCCCTTTGGAACTGGTTTTGTCCTGTCCAGAGTAAAGCTGCCTTGCTAATCTTTGCAAAAACCCTGTGTGCTTGATGTCTCATGACCTGTGTTCTGGGAAGGGCAAACCCTGAGCTGATACTCACCCATGGAATCCAAGGTCTTGAGGAGAAACCAACCCAACACCCTTCCAGTGACCACAAGCCAGCAACAATGCTGGGTGTTGGGAAACATCAGAGCACGTGTCTCCCGTCTGCACGGGTGAGAGCAGCGTGTGGGCGTCAGGACACACCTGGCCAGAAGAATCCCAGCAAATTACGTCTCCTTGATGTCTGCCGCTTCGTCACGGCAGAAACACGGCGTGCAAAGGGCTTGGTTTTGAAGGAGTGCTGAGGGATGCCCGAGCCGGGTTGCTGCCAACTCACCTGTCACTCCTTGCACGCTGCCCCAGGGCTTGCAGGCTGGGGGGAGGCAGGTGCTGGGGAGCCTGTTCGGCCACAGAGCTCTGGCCGAGGAAGTGAGCAGGTAGGGAGTTGCCTCTCCCAGGCTCCTCGTTCCACTCTGCCAGGTGGTGTTTGGTTATGGAAAGTGCAAGGCACCTCCAGTCTGGCATGTATTTTCCCCCCACCCCATGACTTTCATGGAGGACTTTGCAGTCGTGTTGGTGGGGAGGTTGTCCTGAACTGGAAGCATTCTGTAGGGGGTAGCATAGGACTGTGGGGCTGGGGGAGACCTGCACACCTCCACCCCCAGCCAGCCTGAAAGCCGGGAGCTGACTGTGTTGGGAAGGACCAGCAGGCAGGAGACCTGCAGAGCAGCCCGTCCCCCTCAGGGACCCTCTCTGGGGGCCAGGCAGAGATGAGCAGCAGGCAATGATGAGGCCAAAGGGCTATGCCTGCAGGGATGGGGATAGTCAGACATCCCGGGGTCCACAGCAGCAGCTTGGGGAGGTGTCTGGATGCCGTGAAATGCTGTGCAGCCTCTTGCAGCCCATGAGACCATTGCACAACATGAGCCAGATCCCTGTGCTGCTTCTCCGTTCTGTGTGAGCCAGCAAAGCCTCGGGGCAGGCAGGCTCAGAGGAGCTGACATGGTCCCCTGCAGCCACGCAAGGAGCCTGGCTCAGGCTGGCTTTGAGCACAGGACCCTGCT
The DNA here is from genome assembly GCF_963082525.1 of Nesoenas mayeri. NCBI lineage: Eukaryota > Metazoa > Chordata > Aves > Columbiformes > Columbidae > Nesoenas > Nesoenas mayeri. Next base: position 27,676,468 of record NC_137545.1, read on the forward strand.
CGGCAGAGAGCCCAGGGGCATCTTTCCTGCACTGGGATCTCCCTTGTGCAGGCACAGCCGAGGAGCAGATGGGGACTGGTGGGCACGGACCCAGGGTGTGAGAGGAGCTGTGCTGCTGTGAACCTGATCCCCAGCCTGCCTTGGTGGGGATAAGCATGTGAGCTGGCCAGGTCCTTGCCATTTTTTTGTAGAGTTTTAGTGCAGAGACACTCAGCTGTGTCTGGTTGGTGGCAAGGGATGTGCTGGGGTGCTGCTGTGGGTGTGCAGCTGAAGGAGGGAGATCAGCAAGACAGAAGACAGGGCAGTGTAGGCAAGGACATGCTGGAAAGTCCTGAAGATGCTGGTTTGACTGAGACACTGGCAAGCAGGCAGGTGGCATCATTGCTCACCAGGTTTGCAGGTGAGGTACAGACTGAAGGGTGCTGATGGTGAGAAACCCAGAGCCTGGCTATATGGCTGAGCACAGCATGTGCAAGACAGTGCTATGGGGAGGACGAGGGCAGGTTATACCTGCAGGACAGGATGCTCCGCCTCGGTGACATGTGACGATGGAAAGAGCTCCAGGTGCCCAGGAGCCAGCTCTGCACTGTGGGACCCTTTGTGGAGTCAGCTGGGGCACACACAGAGGAACTGAGGCAACTGTTGTGCCTCAGGGTATAATCCAGGTATCTGCTAGACCACAGTGTAAGAGAAACCTGATCTCTTTGTCTAGGGCAGTGATGAGTCTTCCTTTCTTGGCTGGTAGCACTCTAGGCAGAAAAATTGTCCCCTGGCAGGGAGGGACCATGTCCCAACACTGTTAGCCATTAGGACACCATCTCTAGTGGCCATGGATACGCACTTGGAGACTTGAAGGCCAAAGGAGCTTGTCCCAGCAGCCATGGCCTTTCTCCTGCCAGAACAAGGGCACTTCTCACCTGCTCAGTGTTCTTCCAGGGAACCGTGGGGACTGTGGGTTGGCCCAGCAGATGCTGTTAGCTCTCAGCAGCCCTGTGCCCTGGGTGTGAAGCCAACATGGACCAAAATTTCTGCCCCAGGTGATTCTTCTTCTGATAGTCAAGACCATGACTGAGGTGGAGGGGTGACAGCCTCCAGCCTGCTGCTGCTGCCCTCAGCCTGGCTTCTGGGCTGCCCAGGACATGGTCAGGCCATGACCACCATCCCTCAGTTCTGCCTGTCTGCTGGGCAAGGCTTTGCAAGGCTCCACAAAACAGTCACCTGGCTCCCTGTCATCAGAGCAGCATGGGGTGGTACCTCCCAGCCACGAAACCCCAGGGAGATACCGAACAAAGCCCAACTTGTGTAAACCAAGCCAGCCCTGGTGAGGTGTCTGCCACCTCCCTGGCCTCATGCCCTCCCCGCTCAGCCTATCTCAGCCCACATTTAACAATTACCTCCTCTCTGCATGGCTCCCCAAGTGCTCCCAGTGATGTGGGCCAATTCCCCGCTGGCAACTCCCGGCTGCCTCCCAGGAGTTACGTCAGTGGGGAGCTGAACCAGGCGCATCCTCCATGAAGCACCTGGCAGTGTAGAACCCAGCACCTCCCCGTGGCGGGCCAGGGCTGATGCTGGGCATCAGCTGTGCACTCCTGGGAGGCAACAGCATCCCTTCCCCCCACCCAGCAATGGGAGGATGGTGCCCTGTTCTCAAACTACAGGGAAGAGGGCTCTGGCAGGTGCTGTTGCCTGAGCTGGAAGTGGTCCAGGGTGGTGGATGTAACACCCTGCTCTGGAAGTAGGAGGGCATCAAGCCATTGGGGCATAAAGCATAATTTTGCATCTGATGCTTCCAGTAACGATCCCAGCACAGGTCAGAGCCCCTGTCAGGGTGTGCTGAGATAGTCTGACTCAGCCACATCTGCCTGCCCACAGCTAACAGCTTGTGCAGAGGATCAGCCTGAGGTGCCCAGAAGTCACCAGCCATGTGCCCAGTGCTGTCCCCTTGCTGCCAGCACGTACACCTCAGCACGTGGTATCCAGGCTTTATGGCCAGCAGGAATCACTCCCACAAAAACAGCTCTCCAGTCCCCATACATCACTTCTCTTCAGTAGTACCTAAAGGACCTCCAGATAGGGCTGAGAGACAGGAGCAGGGGACGCTGCAGGGATGTAGCATCCTTGTAAACGAGGTGGGACACCCCGCATGTGATAGTTTGAGCTTGCTCTGCACAAGGTGACATCACCAGGGTTCTTCTGGTCACCTCTTCTTGTGGGCACTCTCCAATTGATCTTGAAGGGTGCCCATCACCAAGATATCTGAGCACTTACTCTTGCTCAGTTGGCTCTGAAGCACCTGCAGCCCTGGAAGTGGTGGTGTGAGGGAACAAGATGGGTGCTGATGTGGCTTAGGGTGGTGATGTGGCCCAGCCATCCCTTCCTCCCTCTGGCTGCCAGCCCTTCTGGGTACAAGATAGCTGCTCTTTTAGCTCCTGGGTGGCTGGTGCCAGCCCTGGCATGACTCTTTGAGATTCCCTGTGCCCTCGCCCATCCTGGCAAGGGAGAAGAAGCCAATGGTTGGCCCAGGGGCTGGGAGGGGCAAGAAAACTCAGCTACCCAGCAGGAGGTAGAAAATGGCCCAGAGCGGGCAGTGCAGCCAGGTGGGGTGTTACCAGCTGCCATCTATTATTTCTGCCCTGCATCATAAGGCCAAGATGAAAGTCTTCAGCCGCAGCCCTCACCGCAATAACATGGACCCCGCTCCTGAAATTACTATTTCCCTGAAGGAGGTTGCTTTTGCCTCAGCAATAGAGGAGAAAGCCATGTTTACACAGCAGGCTTCAAGTGCCGCTCACCAGCTGCTTCACTGTAATTATGGACCTTAGGAGGGGATGAGTTGCTGGGGCTTGATGCTGGAGTGTTTGTTTGTTTGTTTGCAGCCCCAGCATGAGGCAGCTGGTGAGGGAGGGCCACTCTGCTGGCAGCTGCAGAGGCAGGCTCCCGCCAGGCCTGGCTGCCTGGCCAAGGGATGCTGCGGTCCCTGATGAGCATGGGGTCAGGGCAGCCCCGGGCTTTGCAGTGGCACAGGGGAGAAAGGTGCCTGGTGGGAAAGGACATCTCCCCAGAAGGGCAGGAATGGAGCTGAATCCCCAAATCCTAAAGTGCTGTGACTGTGGCAACAGGAAGCCCACAGCACGGATGGGGAGTCAGGAGGCTCCAGGAACCACAGCTGCCATAGACCAATTGTGGTTATAACTCTGTTCACATCCTGGGCACCCCCCAAAGTGTGCATGGGCTGAGCAGGGACAAGCCTCTTCTCTCATCCCTTCTCCAACATCTGGTCCTTAAATCAAGCGACAAAAGTGCCTCACACCCCTGCCTGCATTCAGACTTGATTTAACATTATGCTTTGGCGCCGGGCTCACCTGCCACGAGGGATTCACATCCTGAGGTGCCTCCAGGGACCTCTCTTCAAGGCATCTCCTCTGACTCCCTCCAGCAGCAGCAGCAGGCTACTGGGACCATACAAGGATCAGGCTCCCTCTCAGTCTGAGTGACATGTGGCATGGAAGGGGCACCAGGAACAGGACTTCTGGGTCCTGCCTGGTTCCCAGCCTGGCTACTTCTCGCTGCATTGTCCACAGGAGCTCTTGTGTGCTGGCATCAGAGCTGACAGCATCCATCCTGCAGGCAGGTTGCATGGCTGACCTGCTGGCTGCAAACTGCTTCCAGGGAAAGACTGCTTATCATCTAGCACATCCTGGGTTTCCCATTGCTGCCAGGCTCCTCTTTCAGTCCAACCAACACCACCTGAAGGGGAGCCCCTGCACTATCTGGGATATCTGCCTCGCAGCCAGGGCTGATGCCCAGTGACCTTGCAGGTGTGGTTTTAGCAGGCAGCCACATCAAAGCGAGTCTGGGGCGCTCCATCCCACCACAGGCTTCGGCACCCATGAACAGTGAGCATGACACATCATGACGACACAGCTTGCTTCTCCTTGCAAGGCTGGGCAGGCAATGTGTGCAGGGTGGGATATGAGGGAGAGACAAGAGTGCTGTCACCTTGCACTTCACAGCCACCTTGGGCTTGCTCTGGGTCCTACAGCTGGAAGAATGTGGCAGAAGTCTTCTCCTGATTTTGCACCTCTCCTGTGACAGCCCACACGTACTGGGGTCAAGTGCCCTCAAAGATTACCAACCTGCCTGGCTCCAACACTTCCAGCACTGCAGAATCCTCAGTCCTGGCCAAAAGCACTTCAGTGTTCTGGCTGCTGGAAATGTGCCTCCTTGCCAGCCCTGGCATGAACTCCCAGCCCGTGGCTCCCAGGGGCTATGGAGCACACCTTTAGCCAGGACAGGGCTACCAACACCAGTCCAGGCCTGGCTTTGCTCCCAGAGGTCACTCAGCAAAAGCCCCTTCCTCCTGCAGATATTTACCCCAGCTGGTCATGGCCAAGGATTTGCACTGGCCATGTCATGATGTGGTGCATCCTTATTATTAGGCAGCTGTTGCAAACAGCTGGAGACTTTGGCCTTGCCTGTTTTCCTCATTCTTTACTTGGAGTCAGCCCTTTAGGATGGCGCTGGGGATATGTGCATCAGCACCTAGGCTGAGAGCACAAGTGAGCAGAGAGTTTGGGGGCCTTTCATGATGACGCATGCTCATGGTCTGGTGCAGGCAGTGTCATCAACGGCAGAGGGGTGCAGCCTGTCCCGAGCCCTAGGATCCTGCAGCAGCAGGGACACAGTGAGGTGTGTATGAGCAGCAGAGATGAGGCTCACATGGACGTGTCCCCATGCATGTGACAGGAATGCTGTCCATATCTGTGCAAGCAGCAAATGAGAGCAAGTCACCAGGAACCACTACTTGTGCTACTCTTTCTTCTTTCACTGCTTGGCATGTCTCCTGATTTCTGATCCTCTCTCAGCAGCTTCCTTGGCAATTCATTCACGCAGCAATGCTATGGCTGGAGGGACCCAGCAAGGCCACCCAGCCCACCTCCAGCCTCAGGCCAGGCCCATTTGCAGCCCATTCGCCAGGGAAAAACGGGGTATTCCCCCCCCAGCAAGACCCGTGTGCTACGTGCAGAGTGTGATGGGGAAGTGGGTCGCTGCCGGCGGGGGGGAGCTTGCCGTTCACCAGCACGAGGGGGAGGGTGAACTGGAAAGAGCCTCCTCTCCCAGTGGAGCACCACCGCCCAGGCTTGATGAGGCGTGTGCTCCTGCGCCACCTGTACACGCCTTGGGTGCCTCTAACTGCCTGGAACAGGTATTCATGGTCCAGCGGAGCATGCCCTATCATGTCTTCATGCCACGGTGCTCAACAAGCACCTCCCCTCCCTACAGCTGCAGCCGTGCTGGAGCATTCCTCTGGGGAGGGTTGCCTCATACCGGGAGGGATGGGGGGCTGTGGATGGCCACCCCCTGCTCCCCAAGTGCACTGTGCTCTTCCCCACCACAGCACCCTCATCACCTTCTCAGTTTGGTCCCTACAGTGAGAGCCCACTGCGGCCATGGAGGCAGTGCTCCTGGCCAACACAAGGAGATGTTCTCAGGAGAAATTTCAGGGCTGCTGTACAGGTGCGGGGAGAACCCTGGGTGGCTGTGCCCCTTCTTTCATGTGTACGTACGTGGCTGAGGGTGATGCCACCCTCCACAACCAGTGTAGAGCGGGAGCCACATGTGGCAGGGGCAGAGACAGCGCATTAGGGCTTGGATCTCCTTGCTCCATGGAGAGTCTTCTTCCAGCTCCTTGCCAAGGGTGGATGGAGTTGTTGGAAGGATGGAGTATTCTGAAGGAACTCAGAGCACTGCCAGACATAGGCAAAAAGATGGAGTTGGAGAGATGAGATTTCCCCAAATGGACGATACCTGTGGAGCTGACTCAACCCTGCCCTGTGAGGGCCTTTGGAAGAGGAAGGTACTACAGAGTGACACTCTCACCAGGGGCTTGGAGGAGCTCCCTGGCCATGCTGCCAAGCACTGCTCCTCTTCTGTCTTGAGAGTGTGGATGGGAGAGGAAAAGCCCTGAGACAGGAGGGCAAATGCAGCTTCTGGTGCTACCCAGGCTCAGACAGAATCACTTCTAGCTGAGCCCACCAGATTCACACAGGCACACAAGAGAAGGTTGTCACAGGCAAAACTGAGACAAGGAGGAAGGGTGACATATGGAGGACCCCCCACAGGTACCAACTCTGCTGCCCCAAAGCTGAGAAGAGAGCCCAGCATCCCTGCAGTCAGCAGTGGTGAACAGGAAACTGTCCAGCAACAAGGTCATTTGCTATGAGAAAGAGCCCCCCTCCGGTGGCCAAAGCTGAACTTGGAGAACAGAGATTTCCCAAGTCACAAGTGCCTCAGAAGCACCACTGCAGTATCTGCTGTGGCCTGGGTTCTTGGTTTGCTTTTGAGCAGTGACATAAGTGACCCAGTGACCCGCCAGGATGGGTGCCAACTTCATCTGCCAAGTCCTGCTGCATCCCTGGTACCCAGAGCAAAGCCCAACAGGCAGGGAGCAAGTTATGACACTTGACAGGGGAAGCAGGGGAGAGGGATGGAGCACGTACGGCCCCTGCAACCCCCACATTTGTGCCCTCAAGGGGTGTCCCTAAGGGTCTGGTCTCACACTGCCACGGGTGTTTTTTAATCCAGGCTCTCCCTAGCTTAGCCCAGCTCTTGTGTGTGTGTGTGTGTGACCACCTTGGGGCTCTGCCCATCACCTGGCTGGGCTCATCCCCCTGTGATACTGCTGTGGGCTACCTCTCCCCAGAGCAGAAGGGACTGTGCCTGTCAGCTGGCCCTGACCATGCTGGGTTGCAGCATCCCGGGGTGTGCTGCATCCTGGGGTGCCCCCAGACCCCGCGTGTGCTGGGGCCTGGCAGGGGCTGGTTAAGTCATGTGTTTTGCGTTGGGTTTCTCCCCCTCCTGGAAAGTCCCAGTGCGGAGCAGTGGGGCTGAGCCGACCGCACACAGCTGCGGGCCACCACATGAGAGGAGCCAGCTCCCCGGGGATTACAGAGCCCCGGGAGCCTGGGGAGGAGGCAGGAGCACCCGCGCCGTGGCCCTTTCATCTCTCCCCTGCCTCACTCCCCCTTTCATGTCTGCCTCTCTGGCCATGCTTTCTTTTCCTCCGCTGCCTTTGCTCTCTTTGCACTTGGCCTCTTTTCCCTGCCTTCCCCCCAGCCCTTCCCGCTGCACCTGGCTGTGCTGGCTGCCTCTGCACCACTCCTGTCGCCCCCCACAAGGACCCTGTGCTTTCATCCCCTGGCCCCCAGCCACCTGCTCTCCCCTGCACTGGCGTCCTGCCCCACAGCCGCTCTGCCCTTCCATCATCTCCCTCCCCACCTCAAAACCTCCCATTGCCATGGGGTGAAGAAGAGGAGTGGCACAAAGTCCCCCTCATGTGTTCTCCATCCATGTTCAAAAAGCTCTTCCCTCTTTCTTCCATCAGTCCTGTTGTCCCGACCAGGCTGCTTCCAGAGTCATCCCTCTCCCGAGATGTGCCCTGCACTGTCACAGCCAGGCATCCTCTTGTCTCATCCATCTACCCCATCGAAGTGACAAGCTGGGGATGTTGGTGGACCCTGATGTCCCTCCTTGCCACCAGCACCCACCTTTCTTTTCTTCAGCTCCAGCTGGGGGACAGAAAAAAGGCACCGGTTCATGCAGCAACCAGGACTGGGCACTCCCTGAGAGAGGTCTCTGGTTGAGGGATAAAGGAAAGTGGTGGGCGCCCTGTTCTCATGAGTTACAGACCTGTGCCAGGCACCAGTGTCCTTTACACACTCTCCAAGAGGCCTGAGGTGTCCCTGGTGTTTCCTGGGGCAGAGAACCGCATGCCAGGACTGAGAGACTAGAGAACATTTGGATCCAAACCTACCTGCAGCTATTACAGCAGGGGACACATCACGAGTGAGGTGGTCCAATGGTTAGAGCATTCCCTCCAAGCCCACAGGCCTCCTTGGGGAGACGTGGTGTCCGTCTGCTTAGTGGGGATCTCAGTCATCATTCCCTTCCCAGATACACTATCAGACTCCTTTCTCCAGCTGCTCTCACTCTGGAGACTGCCCACTCTGTTCCTCTGCACCCACTGCCTCCCCTCAGATCTTCTGCCTAAGGGACTCAGTGCACTCCAAACTCTGCTCCCAGTGTTTTTAGTTCCTACCTTCTTCATCCCTTGTCCAGCATCCCTCAGGAGCTCTTCCCACCCCAGCCCTTGGAGCTGCCCTGGCTCCATCACAGCCTTCTGCCCAAGCCCTCCCTCTGCTCTCCATCTCCACATCCCACCCATTTCCAGACACTGCTGGCCCCTCTGCAGGTGCCTGGGAGCCCCATGTCCAGGGGCACCCAGCCATGAAACACCAAGGGATGGTGCAGCTGTGGCTGACCAAGGAGTCTGCGATCCTCCCAGGCAGTGGGGGCACCCCTGCTGCCAGCATGTCTGGTCAATCAATGAGCTCAACACAATGGCGGCTGTAGCCTCCCCATCAAGTAGGTGACCCACCCCTCATCGTGATGGCAATGCCACCAGGATGCTGTGCCACGGGGTGATGGGCAGGAGCTGGGCCTGGAAGGGGGAGCACAGGATCCCTGAGCCCCCCTCCCGAGACAGCTGTTGCCTCGCTGTAGGTACCTCACCTTGCCAAGCAGGTAACCTAGGGCCAAACTATTTTTTTTTTCTTTTTCAGGGGGTTGCACGGGTGTTGGTGCCAAACATGACATGTCAGGGCTGAACTTCATGAAAGCCTCAGAGCACCTCCCTGCAGCTCAGCTTCCAGCACGGTGCCAGCCAGGCTCTCAGGAATGGTCTGAAGCCATGACCACCTGCTTCTCAACCAGAGGAAGCATGAAGGCCAGTTGCCCAGACCAAAGCAAAGAAGGGTCTGCCCTCTGCTCCCCTTGGACCAGAAGATGGAACAAGGCTTTGAGCTCCAGTGACTTCCAGTAGCCTAGGTGCATCTGGCTGCTTTTATGGGTCAGCAGCCCACCAGGCTCTGCTAGCCAGCACTGCTGGCTCTGCCCATGGCCATGCTCATGCCACCCCAGCAGGTGGGATGGGATGAGGGGTGCCAGGGAACCATCCCTTGTGGCTCTGCTTCATGTTGGCTCTTCTGGGAGCAGGAATGGAATTTGGATGGGGCTGGGCGTTCCCATGTAGCGATTCCCCCAGGCAGGATCTGGCTCTGATGACTGTTCTGCGCGGGGAAGAAATACCTGAGATGTTACTCACAGCTCATTGGGGCATGATGTAGCAACTCCTCACTGGTTCCCCCCACCCTCCAGCCAAAGTTCCTCCTGTGATCTCCTGGGGAAAGTCCCAGCCCCCCCAACCCCCCACTGCCACCCCCAGAGACCTCCCCCACCCTTGCTGGAGCTTTCCAGAAGCAGGAAATGAGCTGGGGCTTTGGGTGAGAGCAGAAGGGACCAGAGCAACCTGCAGTGCTGGAGGGAATCCACTGTCCCCTTGGTTCTTCATGATGTGTCTGGTGATGGGCACAAGGCCAGGGCCTGAGAGAGCACCACTCAGGGGTATCCACATCTGGACAACCACACATATGGCTTCAGGTCTGGCAGAAGTGCAAACCGATCAGGCCAACTCAGATCTCTGTTGCATTTTCAGCAGTCACAATCAGGTCAGGTTTCCCCATCGCTCCCCACAACCGCAGGGGCAAGAAGTGAGATTTACTTTCAGTTTGCTGGATGAAGCTGAGAAGCTCTCCTGATCCTGGGACAGGGAAGTTCAAAATTTGAGTAAACAGCTGGAATTCACGTGGCTCAAGCAGGGCCACCAGGCTGGTGATTCCCTCTGCAGCAGGGTCCCTCGAGGACGGAGAAATCTCTAGAGCTTGGGCCAAAATCCTTGATGAAACTGGAGTATATTCCACCTCGTTTTGCCAGCATGGGCTTGCTGCCATCTTTAAAGCCTTTAGTGCTCTTTTCATTACATGCATGTGAAAGAAATGGCCATTTCTTTTTGTTTTGGAACTTTCATAGTGATTTGCCTCTGCGGGGAGACGATTAGAGAGCATCGGGAAAATCTGGTCCCCTCTGCTGGAAACCACCTCCATCATCTGCCTGGACTCTTCTACCCTGATGGCCATTCCTCTCTCTTGTGTGTTGCACCTTGAACCTCCCATTTCAGCCCAGCCCCGTGTGCAGTGCCCTCCAGGGTGGAGGTGTCCCTCGCAGGGCAGGTGGACCATGCACCAGAAGGTGCAAGGCTGGATGGAGCAGCTCAGCAGGCTCAAATAGTCCCTCCATGTGAGGAAACACAACTCTTTGGTGGAACTGGGACAGATCCCATCTGTGGATCAGGGAGACTGCACTCAGGCTCATGGAAAAGGAGAGGTTTGGGATGCTCAGACCCTGGGGAGCCAAGCCTTTGCTGCCAGCTGGCTCTGGAGGCCCAGCAGTGGCCATGGGGAGAGGAGGTGTCTTGCATGCTCTCCATGCCCAGCAGTGTGGTTATTAGGGTGGCTGCCCAGCACCTGGTTCCCAGCTAGAGAAGCATGGGGAGACAGATTTTGTAACCACAGGCACACTGGAGTCTTGCTTGTGGTTCCCAGACACTCAGCAAGGGAAGCCACAGAGCAGGTCCTGAAGGCTGGTATTGCCTTGGGAGCCAGCTGGCCCTAGAAGGCAATGAGCTCCTGCAGCCAGGAAGCCTGTGCCCTGGAGCTGCCTGCACCCAGCGCGTGCTGCCTGCACCCAGCATGTGCTGCCTGCAGCCCAAAGCACCCCTACAGCACAGCTCTTGTACCCCTGACCATGCTGCCTGCAGACCCAGCAAGATCAAGGGATCTTTTTATGTTTTCCCCTCAATGTCCCAGGGTCCCAAGCTCAGACAGGGGCTCTGCTGAACCAAATAGCACCGGGCACTGTAACTTGCCAGGCTCGGTGGCCAGGCTGTGCTGGGAGTCCCACCCTGACTACACCAGCATTACTGGTGTGCCATTTCACAACACTGTGTTCCTTCCTAAAATGAGGGGGTGAGGGGAGACGAAGCTGCAGTCTTTGCAGCCTCAGGATGCTCAGAGCCTGGCCCCTTGCTGCGGGATGTGAGATGTAGGGAAACAGCCCTGCCCTGCCTCCCATCGCTGCATCATCAAACACACCTTGTCCCCACTCCAGTCTCCTCCCCAGCTCTGCCCAGCCAGAGGAGCTCTGTGCTGGGATCCAGCTGCTGCAGTGCAGGTGGCCCGGGATTAGCAAGCAGGGGAGTGAAGGGGCCGGTGCAGTGTGGGGAGGGCTCGAGGGTGAGCCAGTCATCATCCCAGGCAGCCCTGAGATCACAGGCACCTGCAAAGTAGCCCTTGGGAGGTGGGAAGCCAATGCCATCTACGAAGCGTCAAAGCATGATGGATGTGCAGAGGCCCACTGCCCTGGGTAACACAGCCCTGGGGACATGAGGGTCTGGTCAGCCTGGGAGGGAGGAGGGAGACGAAGTGGCCACGGGACATGAGGGTGTTCAACTAGTGCTTGGGGTAAAGGGTGAAAGACAAATGACTTGTGCATTTGGAAAAAGGGCCTTGATGTTGGAGATGGATATTGGACATGGAAAAGCATGATCTCAAGTGGGAAAATGAACTGCTAGAGCATGCCCTGCCAGAGTAAGCTCACCCCACAGGAGCACTGCTGTTGTCATGCCCCACAGGGTAAGCCTGGTGCACTGTCCCTGCAAGGTCGCCAGCCCCAGATCTTTGATGCCAGGACCCTCTGCAGTGGCCGTGTGCCCTGCTGTCCCTGTTGCTGGCAGGCAGAGCCACATGGGCTAGCAGGTCACAGGAGCTCCCTCCAGCACCTTCCTCCTCAGCCCCTAAAACACACCTGGCTCCAGGGCTGAGGACTCCATCCACTGGGACCCTCCTGGAGGGGCAAAGTCCACCCTCGCACCCAGGGTGGCCGAGGGCAGAGCACCCATCCCAGCTGACCCAGCTCCCCACTGCCCGAGGGAACATTATGAAACAGGGACACAGGCCACTCCCTGCTGAACTCAGGGTTCTCACTTCCTTCCAGCCTGGTATTTTCCTACTTGATTTTTTTTTTTAATTCTTTTTTTTTTTTTTTTTTTAATTTTGTGTAGCCCTAAGGGGTGCGCAGCCGTGGGAGGAGCGGGGAAGTTATCAGCCACAAGATACCAGCTGCATGATTCACTGCCTGGATCCCACAGGCTGCTGCAGCTGGATGGGTGCCCTCCCCACCACCAAAGTGAGGTGTCGTTTGCAGACCCCCATCACCTGGCCCGTCCTCACTGCCTTCCCCTCTCCCCACTCTCTCGCCCCCTCATCCCTCCCCAGGAACGTGGGGGGCAGCGGCACAGCCCCCAGCCCTGGCATGGCCATGGGTGTGCGGGGCCAACAGCTGGGATTCCCACGGGATGGATGAGGTCCAGCATGTGGCCAGCTGGGCAGGAGCCCCCCAACAGCCACCTTGCAAGGGTTTGGGGTGCCCATGGGGGGTGCCCACCTCCTGCCAGTCTGCAAACAGCTCCTAGGGCTGTTATTATGGGATGGCAGCAGAGCAGCAGGGAGAAAGTCAGCACAAGCGGGTAAGCAGTAGCAAAGGTTCCCCTCCATCCTCCTGGCACCCTGCTGGAGTGGGGAGCCCCAGGCAGCAGGAAGAGCAGGGTGCTGCACTCCAAAATACCCCGTGCTGTCTCCAATCCACTTTTATTCACAATCAGAAAATAACTTACCATACAATAACACAGGCACGCACAGCACAGCCCCAGGCACCCTCCCTCCAGCCATGGTGCTACAGTCCAAGCCAGCCCAAGCTCTGCCCTGGCAGAGGTGAGCCCCAGCCCGGGGAGCTGGGTCCCTCTCCATCCCATGGGATGCTCCATCCCCATCCTGCTCAGAGCTCAGCCTTGTGTGTGGCCAGAGGAACCCGTGCACGGTGCCAGTGCGTGTCCTCCCCTCCCCCCGACCCGGGCTCCCCGTGCCCTGCTGTCCCCCACCCCACCCCACCCCATCCCACTGGGTGCCAGTGGATGGTCCCCCACCCCTGAGCCCACCCCCCGCCCTCCCCCGAGCAGTGCTGGTGTTGGCGGTCTGTACAGCATGGCTGTGTGCTCCCCGGGGCCGGGAGCCTTGGTGCTCTGGTGCAGGGCCGGGCAGGCAGTGGGCAGCCCTGCCCTCCCCGGGTGACGACAAAGTGCTGATTTTGGAGGGTGCCGAGCATTTCCACTCCCCCTCAGAGTGGAGGGAAGCGGGTACCACATCTCCATCTCCCCTCCCAGCACCAATCCCTGTCTCCCTCCCCCCCTGCGGGCAGATGTGTTTGTCCCTGGCACCCTGGGGTGGGCACCTGTCCCTGCCTGGCTACTTGCAGACGCTGACCCACTCGGTGATGCGACACTCCTCGCAGGCCACGAAGCAGCACCAGTGGAACTTGCAGTTGCAGCGCTCACTGCGTGTCTGCCGCAGGATGTTGTGCCCACGGCCGCAGCACAGGCTCTCACAGTTGTCCATGCCCGGGCTGGTCTTGTTGCACAGGCGTCCTTGGGTGCCCAAGGAGTCCAGGGCCGGCTCCCGCTCACAGAAGTCAGGTGACTTCTCGAAATAAACCAGCTCGCTGATGCCGGCACGGCGGCGATGCCGAGCATGGCCCGGCTCCAGCTGCCCAGCATTGCGGTTGTGTGGGCGGATCAGGGTGGCCCCATAGAAGCGGTCCTTGAGCAGGGACCCCACCAGGCGAAACTCAGGTGTCACCTGCCAGCACGTCTTCAGCTGGCAGCTCCCCGAGGTGCCATGGCATTTGCACTTCCTCCTCATGTTGTCCATCACCACCTGGGTAGGGAGGGAAGGGCAGAGAGGTTAGCATGGAAGAGACGTTCTTTAGAGACTGGAGGAGCCATCATGGAGCTCTCTGTGGGTTAGCACTATGGGAACACCAAGGGCTAGTGCGAGCAGCCATCGGAGCCCTGGAGCTGTAAAACCAGTGAGGCTGCACCCTGTTGCTGTGCCTAGTGGCACCTATGTCCCACACCCTGTCCCTTCCCATCCTGGCACTACCAACTGGCTTTTACACTCCTGCAAGGGATCAGCACCTGAAGCAGAGGGTGAGATCCTTGACCACAGGGAGGAGAAAGAGCCTGGATCTCACCTTCCACTGCTGCTTAGCTTCAGCAGCATCGACCTGACCACAGAGTCCAGTTAATCGCTAGAGTGATTGCATCTGTGTAGCCCCACTGGGACCTCCAGTGCAGGGGTCCCTCGTGCACCTCACCTGCCAGGGGCACTGCAGGTGGAGCAGGTGAGAGAGATGCTTTCCTTTCCCAGGACTTTCCTCCTGTACAGCCCCAGCACCGGGAGTCCTGGGAGCAGCTGCGCTCTCAGCTCTTGCCTGCTTTCTTACAGAAGCCCTGGGCCCAGTGTCAGGGGGCTGAGATGCTGCCTCTCACCATCACCCAAATTTCAAGCAGGAACTGGAGATGCTCACAGGCCTGACGTGTGGTTTGGGAAAGCCACAGTGAGGCTGGTGCCACATGTCCACCCACCATGAGGGCTGGGTTATGTGGGCTGGGCTGTGGCTGTGGTTTGGGCTGGCAGGGGAGTGCAGCTTGTGCAGGGGTCAGAGGCCAGTGTCGGGGCAAGGAGAGGACTTGGGCTCCATGGGCAATGCTGCTGAGCCCCTGGCCTGTGTGCTGGGGTCCCCCTAGGTCCCCCATCCCTGCAAGGGATGCTGCTGTGGCCGTGCCAAGGGAAACAATACATGCCCAGCAATCTCCAGGGTCATAGAGTGGCTGCACATCCCTTTATAGCTCAGAAGGAAGCAGTTTATACCATCTTTTGCTCTGTCCCAACAGGGATTCACTGCTGTGTTGTGTGCCCCCATGTCCACATGCTCACCCAGGTTCCAGCAAGTCCCCTTCCCATGGGAACAACCAAGCCCTGCTGGGCTGGGGCTGGGGCTTGCAAAGATTGTTGCAAGCTGATCCCCAAACCCAGGGCTGTGCTCCAAGGCTCGAGGGGAGCCTAGAGGACACATGGCCCTGCACAAGGTCCTGTCCCACAATGCCAGCCCTGCTCAGACACCTGGATTCACACCTGACATGCGCTACCTGTTCCTGCCTCCTCGCTGGGAGGAACGCATGTGTGAGGAGTGCCTTGGTTTGGTAAGGGTGGGTAGATTTTACTCCTTGTTTTCTTGTTTTTGAGTAAATCTCCCTGTTGCCAAGCAGTTATGGTAATGAAGGCAGGTCAGAGAAACACGCCTGGAGCTCAGGGCACACAGCAGAGAGGTCTGGGCTGGGCTGGAGTTTGGCTTTCATCCTGCTGAGAGTCCTGTCTCCTGCCGGGAACAGCCTCCACCTCACAGGTAATAAACTGCCTGGCCTCTCTGCCGTGCCCTGGGTGTGCCAGCTGGGAACACCAGCTGATCACCACAGTCCTTTCCGCCATCCATGGGAAGACATTAGCACTGGGACTCCATCCCCTTCCTGGTCACTTGGCTGGACCAGGGAAAATCTGCATATAGGGCTGTGGCTGTGATGGTCACCACCAGGATGGAGGGGACAGTGGTGCAACAGCTGGACAGGAGCTCATTTGGGGCTACGGCTGGCCACAGCAGGGGCTGGAGAAGACTCTGTGTGTGCGCTATCTCCATTGCCCAAGCCACCACAGCTTAGCATCCCAAGCCCCGTCAGCAGCATCCCTCCCTTCCCAGGTACAGCTTGTTGCCCTTCCTGCACAGAGGGGACAGGACCATGCCAGAGCCAGTAGACCTGAGAAGGACACATCTGAGCCTCAGTGCCATGTTTTTGCCATCGGATGAATCTCCTCCACACATCCCTACCTGGCCATGTCCTCTCATCTCACAGACACCTGGGCACAGCACATGCCTGGACTCGCTGGTGCTTTCTTTCGCACATTCCCAGCTCCTCCCAGACACGCTCATAAGAGCTTTATCATAGGTCTTTGTTGTGAGGGTAATGGGTAGTTCCTGGCTGCCTTTCATCCTCTCTTCTCTCTGATCTGGCAGGCTAGTAGGACCTACAAAGCCTCTTACGTGTTCCTGCTACTCCTCGCTGGGGAACTTGCTCCCTCCCAGGGATGCAGGACGCCCACCTCAGTTTCAAGACTGAGGCGACCACTGCCACCATCAGAGGATGCTGTGCATCCCCTGCAGTTGCAATCCCCTTCCTGGCTTCACAGCTGGGTACAGAAGGGGGGTAAAATAGCAAGTTTATGCCTGGTTTCAGACCAGAGACCTTCTGCATATCAGGCAAATGTGATAACCACTACACTACAGAAAGCCACATCCACCTGTCTCTGGATGTGGCCACTGATGGGATTGTCACCTCCCCCAGGTATGGCAGAGTCTGAGCCAGGAGTCAGGCTTACCCATGTGCAGAACACCCTTGGGACACACAGGAACCATGGAGAGGATGCTCAGCATCAGTGAGATGCTGGAGAGCCCTGGGTGCTGCAGCTGCTTGTTGCACAGAGAAGGATGGCATGTGGCATGCATGTCCATGTCACTGCTCTTCTGAAGGGTTTCAAGCCTCAGGACTTGGGAGAGGAAGACCACAGAGCTGCTACATCCAGTGCACCCACTCCTTTCCTGGGAAATCCCAGCACACTGTTCCTTATTACGGCAGAAAGATGGTCCTAGGAATGAGGAGGGCTTGGGTGGGTGCGGGACCCACAGCATTGCTAAAAGAGCAGCTGAGGAGCTGGAGAACCCATTCCCAGGTAATGTGGGTGGCCAGGTCCAGCCCTGGCAATAACTGTGGCACCAATGGGCACAGGCCAGGCACAGCATCATCTCCTTGCTCCCATGCACAGCATCCACAGCCATCATAATCTGACCTGCACATGGGCTTACACCCTCATTTCAACAGGATCCCCGAGCTGGGCAGCCTGTCCAGCCATTGGTTCCCCACCCACAGCTGGTACCACCCTGTCCTTTATCCCTTTGGTCCTTCTCTACCTCTGCTTCCAGCTCCCAAGCTTCTTCCATCAGTCCAGCTCTTGTCTCTGAAGCCACGAAGAGCTGACAGTCCATGCCTGCCTGCACTTGGGTACAGACTCCAGGCACCGCATGATGATCTCCTCCCCATGCAAATGTGCCTCTCTCACCTTTCCCTCCTTCTTCAGGGGGCTGTGGGGTTTCCCTTGGGAAATGGGCAATGCAGACCCCAAATTTTTGGGCGCTGCCAAGAGCCCCAGGGATTTGGGGTGTTCAGAGCTGGAGGAGAGCCAGGATGAGCCCTGGTAAGACAGGAGCCTTGCCTGTTTTGGGGCAGAGCAGCCTGTGAAGGATTTTGCCACCTAACACTGAGCAAACCTTCACCATGCACAAACAAAGCCATACAAGCAAAAATCTTTGGCTTTCCCCAGGCATTTACAGCTTGGCCAAAGTAGGACAGCTTTTTGAGGCAGTAAAGCTCTGCTCCAGCACCAGTGAAGGGCACTCATCAAGGTCCTGCTCTGCAGCGTCCCCATCTCACAGCTGCCTGTAAACACGCTCAAAGCGAAGAGGCACATTCACACCTCTGAGCCATCCCAGCAAAACACTCCCTGCGTCATTCTGATCTTTAATTACTTAGTCCTGTAGCCACTTCACACCTCCCTGTGCTGTCCTGGAAGTGTGCGGTTGGGGTTTTGGGGACAGATGTCCCACTGAATCTACAGGACAGGTTCTCCCTCGCACCTGCTGACAGCAAAGGCAGGCAGGGAAAGGCGGCTGTCCTCCCAGCCTCTCCTGCCTGCATGCTTCTTGTCTCCAATGTCAGGCTGCTTTTAAACATCAGCTTGCAGACAGAGCAAGCTGATAATTAATACTTTTAACGAGACCTGACATCAAGAGAATGGAGGGGAGGCTGCCCTGCTCACCTGGGCAAGCTCCAGCACCCCCTTTGAGCTGGGGGGTGAGGCTGCGAGGTGTCACCTCTGCTCCCAAGGGGATGCTGCATTCTCAGTTAGTACAGGCATTCTTGCTAGGGACAGTGCATCACAGCATTTGCCTTATCACATGATGCCACTGAATTTCTCCTCCCAGACTATAGCTCCCTCACGCTGCAGCTGCCCAACACCAGTTCACTCAGTTCCTGAGAGGCAGAAACTGAGCTGAACTCCTGGCCATGCCACCCTGCAGCACAGGCAGGTGGCAGTGGCCTGGGGAAGTGTCCCTTGTCAGGGTAACAGCAGTGATGCTCAGAGGTCCCTCCTCAGCAGAGATGTTCAGCAGCAGGTCTGCACCACCGCCTTTGCTCTGGGCAAAACTGGGGAGAGGGCGTGCCTTAGGGGCAATCCCACCCTTGCACACGTGTCTGACCACAGCCAGCATGAGACCCTTGCAGCCCTCCCATGCGTGTCCCAGGGACCCCATCCCCACAACCATCATCCCCCACCCCTGCCAAGCGCCCCACTCACCTGCCGTCCCACACGGTTGTTGTGCAGCCTCATGCGTGAGTGGATATCCCTGTAGGTTTCCCGGGAATCGAGGAAATCCTTGGAAAACTTCTCCCCATAGTCTATATCAGGGCTGCACCCTCCCCACTCCCAGGAGTCCTGGAGGCCGGGGGTCTCCGCTGGCATGTGCTCCATGTGCACTCCGTGCACCATGCCTTTGCCACGGTTCATGGCCTCCAGCTGCAGACGATGCAGCTTGCGCCGAAAAGCCTCCTCATCACCCCGGCGCTTCTGGTCACAGCCGCAAGCCTGCAGCTTGCCGAGGGCGCAGGCATTGGAGACAGCGTGCACCACACCGGCGGCCGCAATGGCATAGGCGAAGGCGCTCTCCCGAAAGCCTGCAAGGAAGGAGAAAGCAGGGCTTAGGCTGGGCAGTGTGACCCTTACAGGCGGCTGGATGAGCCCAGCACTACACCATGGTGCAGGAAGCTCAAGGTTTGGCTTGTTCCTTGCCTTGTCCTGATGCAACAGCTTCCACCTGGCACCACTCCACCTGTGGTGCCCTCCATCCCTGTCCCCACCAGGGCATATTGCTGACCTGAAGCCCAGCCCTGCCCTGGCTGGGACCCCGGCTTCCACCATCACCCTGTTCTCATGTCATCCCAGGACATGCCACCATGGCATTGCTCAGGCATCAGCATTATGGGGCTGATGGGAAAGGCAATATCTCCTCCTCCTTCCAACAGAGTTTCCCAGTATATTAAATATAATGCTGGCTTAGGAATATTTCTGCTGAGGAATGGCCCATTCCTGCTTACCCACAGGGAGCAGGCAGCACTGTCTGTTCTGCCCCATCCAGCTGCCCATAACCCCTCCCTCCTTGAGCCCCACTAGCTACCACAAGGCCCTGAAACATCCTCTGAATGTGACACTGTGCAGGAAAAATTGAGCATCCTTAGTGAGAGCATACCGCACCGCGTGCTGCCAGGGCTGGCAGCTGGTTGTCATTAAACGCCAGGGAGTGAGGATGTCCGCAAGTGTCATTAGCTGGGGATGGGGTGGACAGGGACAGGGACGGGTCCCACAGCAGGCGCTCTATGGGGCTGTGAGCAGGGGCTGCCCAAGGTCTGCTTAGCTTCACTGCAACAGGGTGAACTTCTATTATTTTATTTATAAACAAAGTAATATTTTTATTTGTGGTTCCTGGGCCAAGCAGGGTGCCAGCAATGCCCTTTGCTTCAGTGCACAGTGACTGGCCTGAGGAGGGAGAGGAGGGAGAGCCAGATTTTGTGCTGTGGCTTCACATGTGGATAAATAAATAGCTGGGGTTCACCATCTCTGTCCCTCCAATGGATGAGAGCAGCTTGAGCAGCCCTGGCTTTGTTACAGCTGAACAGATGAGAGGTTTTGGGGCATTTTCTCCAGCAGATCCATGCCATCAAATGGGGAACTTGGGCAAGCACCCCAAAGCACAGATCCCAGGCAGGGGCTCTGCCAGCTCCCTGCCTGTGCCACGGAGTCACAAGAGGCAAGAGTCCAATCAGTCCCCACCACCATCACCCAACCTGGGCAATGCTCCCCATCACACAAATCTCCTTGCTGGTTCGCGGCCGCCCACCAAGCAAACGCTATGATTATTAAAAGGAAATGAAACACAGCTTGGAAACCTGCATTTAAAGTCACGCTGCTCTTTTGTGTGTTAATTTGACACTGGTGCGTTTAAAAAATTAACAAGGTGCTGCTTAAAAGCCAGCAGGAGCCTCTCCCAGCTTCCCCTCGGTGTGGGACTAGCTTGCTCTCAGCCTGCCTCTTCCCATGCACAAGTTGAACAACATTTTTCAGCGGGCAGGTAATGGGACTACTGGTGCATCCCTGGGGAGAGCTCTGCCAGGCAGTGCCTGCAACACACCCACAGCACTGTGAGAGCAGGACAGCCCCAATTTGGGGAACTTTAGCCCCTAGATGAGCATTGCAGGATGGAGAACCAGCACGGGAAGGTCTCCAGAATCCACAAATCCTCCCCATATCAGTTCTCCAGCACCACAGTCTGGGCCATCTCCAGCCTTTCATGAGGCAAACCTGGGCACAGTCCAAGAAAAGGGACTTGTTGCTGTCACCCTGCTTGGTGTCCGCAGCTCCTCGCACAGCCAGTGCCCAGGGATAGTGGCCACAAACTCTCTGCCCGGTGTGACACTCTGCCTTCCCATTAGCCTCTTTCACACACATTTCTCCAGCCTAACAAATAGTTTCCCATGCAGCATCTCCTTAAAATCCCTTTTGGAGCCCAGACAGAAACTGTACCCCACCCAGTCCGTCTAGCAAACCCGTCTCCTTACAGGTAAAGAGACTGGGTTTGTTGGGTGCCCTCCACACCTGTGAAACCCATGGAATCAAGCCACAGCCCTCCTCCTTCTCCCACTGCCCTCCAGCCCCACACAAGCTGATGGATGGGTCCTTGGCCTTGGAGCTGCCATCCTCTAGGCTAGGGGCAGGGGAAAGACTGGTCCCCAAGACTTGCCCTCCCAGCACTCTGAGAGTATTGTCCCCATCTCACCATGGTCATCTCCCTGCTCAGCATCGCTCTGCCTGTCCTCACCGCTCCTGTCTGCCTTCTTCCCTCCTTCCCTCACCTGCTCTCATGGAGAACTGTGAGCAATGGGGAGGAGGGGGGCAGGGTAGCACTGGGACCACAGCGGCCATGCCAGCGTGGTTCTGCTTGGAGGTTCAGTTTACATCCCTCCTTCTACTCCAGCCATGTCAGAGCCCAGAGGATTGCAGCAAAGCAGCAAGCGATGTGGCTGCAGGCAACAACCACTTGTCTCATGGGCTCAGTGAGGATGGGAGCTTCCAGAAACCACAGATGAGCATGGCCAGCCCTGAGCACTTCACGGGGAGTCTCTCCAGCTGCCCCAGCCACCTAAGACCTCAGTGGTGATGCTTGAGTCACCAGATCCCTCCAGAAAACACAGAAGAGGCTGTAGCCATGGAAGGTGAAAAGCATTGGATCCTGTAGGGATGAGGGAATGAAGGACACCAAACCAACCCCACCACCAGCATCCAGCCTGCTCTGTATTAAAGCACGATGCTGGACAAGGAGGATGGATCTGAAATCTCAGCCCTAGGTCAGATCTCAAAGCAGCTTTCTTAGCAGAGGAAAATTCTGCTTGACAAGGTGCACCTAGGAAATGGAAGGCCACTCAGTAAGACACCAAGATCCAGCTGGCACCAGCCCTGCCATGGATGCTACAGTTTCTCCATCTCTTGTGGATGTGGGACCAAGGCAACAGACCTGGCTCAGGCATGGTTATGGGCTCCATGGTCTGCTGGGTGAGGAGAGCTAGAGTCATGGCCTTCCTCCCACAGCTCACCATTGCACCCAGGCAGCAACACCCTCCCAGCACCTGCCACCACAGTACCTGGGTGGCACTGAGGGAGCAGGTGGGACAGCCTGGTCCAGGCACACTCCAGGGTACCCCAAGGATGCTCAGCCACCCCCTCCATGGGCAGCACCCCCCTTAATGCCAGCAGTGCATTGCCCCGGCCCCACTGGCTGGTGAGGCAGAGGAGAGCTTCTCCTGCCACCTCCCGCAAGGCCCGTGGAGACGGCCAGTCTCAACATGCTGCCTCTCCCCCAGCCCCACTCCCTTCCCTCCCCTCTCCCTAATTAAACTGCAGGTGAACCTGCCAGAGTCTGGCCTTGCGCCAGGCGCTAAACACCTCCCTGCAGATCCTGACTTGCCTCCCTGCACCTCCTTGAGCATGCCAGGGACAGCCCACAGCCCTCGCTCCCTGTCCACCCATGGCACTCCAAGCTAGGAGCCCTCACCACTCTACAGGCTGCAGAGAGCCAGGCTCAGCCCCACAACTCCAGGGATGCTGCCCTGGCCCCAGGGCCTCACTTGCACCCATCAGCTGGGGAAAGGAAGGTCCAGGTGATGGAGGCTCCCACAGGGATGCAGCCAAGCATCTGAAGCACCTGCATGCACTTTGGGGCCAGGTGGGCAAAGCCCTTGGCTTGCCTGAGGGTACTCAAAACCTGCCAGCAGCCCAGCTGCAGCTGCACCAGGCTGGGCAATGTGGTCTGTGGGCACTGGGGCTTGTCTGTGGCTCTGCAGAGCTGGGCACTGGGATCCTGAGCTGGGCAGCATCTCCCTGGATAGCTGTAACAGCACCTGCCTCCCTCCCCACATGGCAAAGCCTCCCCAAGCTCTGACTCCCAGCTGGCTGGGCCCCAGCACCTGGTGTTTCCAGACCTGCAGGGAGTTTCCCCCTCCTTGCTGTATGACATCAAGGTTTGGCTGCAGCCACATGAACCCCTTGGCACCAGGGAGCCCTTCTAAGGAAAGTATGGAGCATGCAAGCATCACCTGTCCCTCCAAAGGCTGCAGAAGGAACTGGGGGATGCTGCACTCCAGAGACATGTCCTCTCCAGCCACACACTCTCAGGGGCCTTCAAAGACACCTAGCCTCTCCATGGGGGTCCCTTTTATTTCAGAGATTCATATAGATGGGGTTGGAATGAGCAAAGAGGAATGCTCAGGGAGGGGGGATTCCTCAGCAGGCCTCGGACAGCCCCTGCCCAACAGCTGGACAGTCCCAGCCCTGCTGATATCACACCCACCCATGGGTGCACATGTACCAGACAAGGACAAAGGCTTGGTGACCCACCATCATCTGCAGCTTTGTTTCTGGCATGCACCCAGACATGATTCAGCCCACCCAAGCCACATGGTGCCAGGCAGACCCTGGATGCTGCAGGAAGACCTCATACTGGGTACAAGCCACCCTCTCCAGCAAGGTGGGCACAGCCGTGCTGTTCACCCTCAGAGCTGGGGCAGGAGACCTGTCTCAGTCACTGGTTCAGATGCAGCCCCCTGCCTCCATCTCACCGCTCCATCCTCCCACAACTGCCCTTGGAGCCAGGAGAAAATGTCTCTGCCAGAACTTGGAGGGACAGCAGAGAGGAATGGGACCTGGGTCAGGACTGGAGGGTGCTGGCAGGGGTGACAGTGCCAGCAGGAGGGTGGCAAGGACCTAGGTAGCCAGCTGACAAGACAGAGAAGATGGGAGAAGGATTTGCAATGGCAGTACTGAGCCTGGATACACATGGAGGGGATATGGGCCAAGGAAGAAAAACCCACAGCCCATGGGATGTCTGAAAAAAAAAAGATGCTCTGTGAGAGCAGAGGTGGTAAATCCCTGGGCACTCCCTCTGCTCGCCCTCTGCTAACCTGCTGCTGTGCCTCACAGCTGCTGTGCCCTGCACCCCAGGGATGGCTGCTCTCCCTGCTGCATCCAGCAGGTCTGTGCTCTGCCCAGGATCCTGTGAACATCCCTGTCCCCAGCTACATTGCCCAAAAGCCACTGCAGACACCTAACTGTTTGATTTGAAGCCTTCCTGCTGCTTCATGGCTCTCCAGGGCTTGCACTCAAACTTCTGGGATCATATCAGCAGGATGGGGAGACAGGCACTCATTTGCCACTGTCCCCAGCTCTGTCCCCAAGGAATGAGCCCTTGGCTCCACTGAGTGCCTGGATGCTGGGCAGAGGCAGGGCATGGGACAGGCACCAGCACTGCACCCCAGACAGCTCATGCCTGTGCTGGGGAAGACGCGAGAGATGCAGGAGAACAGGGCGGAGGTGGGGAGCAGAGCCAAGCGGGGAGAGCAGGAGGGAGAAGCCAGTTACAAATAATTTAAACTGAGATTCACGCACGGCTGAACTGATGGCAGAAGAAGTGGGAAAAGGAATGAAAGATTAAAGGGGTCTGTCACTTCGGGTTACAAACAATGATCCTACAAGCACGTTGCGTTCCCAGGCACGGCAAGGATGGGGCAGAGAGCAGAGCAGAGACCTTGTCCCCAGGGGTCAAATGCATTAATGCCTGTGGCACGCAGCCTGCACCCCTTGCTTCCACCACTTGCCTCTCCTCAGGCTTTGAGCTTGGGAGATGCACCCAGCAACCCTGCTCTGATGGCTGGGTCCATAACAGCTGCAAGGTGGAGCTCAGAGCTCCAGCTATGTTATTGAGGGACACGAGTGTGCTGGAAGCACGCCAGGGCACCAGCCTCAAGGCTTGTTCCACACCAGAACAGCTCTGAGCAACTGCATGGGATGGCATGAGTGCTCCAGGCTCATCCTGCATCCTCTGCTGCCAAAAGAGGAGTGCTGGGAGGTGCCCATCTGCTCTGCTGCTCCAGCCTTACCTCCATCCTTCCTCAGCCCTGAGTCCCCATCCCAGGTGATGGGATCCCACCTGTGCTGGGAGCCTGGGCTGAGCCATACCCAAGAGCTCAGAACTGGGGCAAAAGTCCAGGGGCTGCAAGAGTCCTCGCACCCATCAGTCATGGCCCTGACAGAGGGAAGGGATGGAATGGCACCTGAGACAAGTGAGCTACAGATCACCGGCCACCACCAGACCTGGTGGACTGAGGAAGGGATGCAGAAGGTCAGTGCTCTCTGCTGCTGGAGCTTCTTCCCCAGCCTGGTGGGACCTGGAGCAGGGAAGCTTGCCTGGGTGTGTGAGCGACTTGAGCCAGCAAGTCAGTGTCTCCCAGCGCCTGAGGAGACTAGAAATGAACTGCATTCCTCAGAGGACCTGGAAATACCTCGATGTTTATCAGGGTTGACGTCCCCACCCTCCCTGCCAGGCCCTAACCTGGGTGCTGCTCCTTCTCCAGGCACTGGCGTGTCGAGAGGGGCCATGGCTGATCCACAGCAGGACTGCAGCCCTGATGCCACACATGCTCCAAGGCAGCATCCCCTCCAGTGTGGCTTTGCCCATCTGCCCTGGGACCTTACAGCACTGAAATGCTTCTGCACTCCCCTTTCCAGCGATCTCCCCACCTGCTACAGCTGCCCAGGGGCTCCTGCCATCACATCCCTTCAAAGGCATGTAATCCTCAAGCTGCCAACAGCTCCTCTGTGAGACTCCTCACAGTCCCAGGGAGAGAAGATGTTGTAGGATATGGAAGAATGTTTGGGGACTTGGGGACAGAGGTACCTCTCTGCTGGACATCAGGTTAGGAGGCTCCCAAAGCAGATAGGTGAGCAGCATCTTTGGTAGTTTTCTCCTTCCTCAGGAGATGGAGCAGCAACGTCTTTGCTGGGCACCCTGTTTGCCCTGAGCACCCTACCTGCAGACCACTGGCACCATATTGTCCTCTCCTGTCCGCCGTCTGGGGCAATGGGCACTTAGACATGTGCTGCAGCCCAGGCTTCAGGAAGGGTACTTAGGTGAGAAGATAAATTCAAGTCCTACTGCCGGTCCCATCCCCTCAGAACCCCGATCAGCACCATGCAGGGGCAGACCCTCTGCCCTTGGCAGAGTCCACTCCTGAGGGAAAGAGCATCAACCAGGGAGTCTCTGATAGACACAGAGCTCCCAGGACAGCTTGTCCTATCCCCCTGTGCCACCATGCTCCAGGGTCCCACAAAACAGAGAGCCCTCAGCTATCTGTGCTAGGGAGACAACACAAAGGCACGATGCCAGGGTGATGGACTCACAGAGCTACATCTCATTAGCTAAGGGCATTTCTGTTCACCGTGATGCACTGAAACACCATTCCCAGAGCAGGAATGAGCCAAGATGCTCACTGCATTCACCAAAGTAAATCCCAGAGCACAGTATCCACCTTGAGATGCATCAACTGTGCTGCACACCCGTGGCACTGCTCCAAACACCAGCCTACACTGCATGGTGGGAAGAGGCTGGGAAGCAGTGGGGCCTGAAAGAAAATCTGGGAGCAGCTGAGGCTGGGCAGGGAGGAGCAGCTCAGGACAAGGGCCAGTGCAGGTGTGAAGGTGCACAGAGAAGAGCCCAGTTTTGCTGCAGCACACTGCTTCTTGCTCTGGCAGATCCCAAGGTTTCTCAGGCTCTGTCTGCCTTCAAACATGGAGATGCTGAAGAACTGGCCTGGTCCCCTGTGCCAGGGAAAAACTGCACAAGAGCCCATGAGGAAGAGCAAGAGGAGGGAGATTGTCCAGCCCTTACCTCTGCTGAAGATGATGCTCTCATAGGGGATCTTGTTCTTGGTCTCAAGGCTGGAGCAGTTCCAGCGCTGGTCCCGGAACTGGTGCTGGCACTCGTGGATGGCAATCTGGATGCCCTGGATGGCCGAGGCGGTGACGTCAGGGTTCCGCACGCACACCTCCAGCTGCCGCCGTGTCAGCCCCGGCAGGGTCAGGCACACTGTGTTGGCATTCAGCACCGGCTCCGAAGGCAGCTTCAGGCCCAGGATCTCATTGGAGCAAGAGCTGGGAGGGAAAGAGAAACTCCTGAGCTCAGAGCAAGGGAAATGCCAACCGCTTGCTACCTCTCCAGGGAGAGGGAAGAGTCTGGGGAGAACAACACAGGGAGGGGAGATGCTCCTCTCCCCACACCGTGCCTGCTACCTGCAAGGGTGACATATCAGGGCAGGCTGGGACTGGAAAGGAGAAGAAAAGATGAGTGGCACTGAAAAGGGTCAGCTCTAAAGGCTGAGGGGGTCCCAGGGACAGAACTGCCCCTCTCCCCCCACCCCTGGGCACAACGGTAAGCTCAGCCAGGCAGAGATGACCCAGTGACACTGGAGCTACAATCCTCTCCAGCCATGTTGGCACAGCCCAAACACCCCAGCAGCCTGTGCCCAGCAGCAGCCCAGCATCTCCCAGGGCTGCATCCCCTCCATGTACTCCTCCAGGCCTCTTCTGCCCCAGCCGCACAGTGCAGACTCTCAGGCATAGACCGCTCTGGCTCACCTTCCCAGAGAGGGTGGTTTTCCCCCTGGGAGAATCCAGAGACCCTGGAGGAGGAGACCCAGCCCAGGTCTGGCTCCATCCCTGTTGCTGGCTGATCCCATTCCTGCATCTCCCATGTCCCCCTGGTACTGCTGGTCCTCACAAGGCAGGTAACCAGAGGGGCCTGCCTTTTCCTGCCAGCTTGGCTGGGAAATTCAGAGACAAGCACCCTGCCGAACATCCTCCAGCTCACAGCAACAATCCCAAATCCACCGTTACATCCCAGCCCCACTGGACCTGATGCCTGTCACCACAGAAGCACAGAGACCAGAAAATGGATGGGTGCAAGGGGAGGCACACAGTCCATGGTAGGGGTGCAAATATTTATACAAGTGGAGATGCTGCATGGGAAAAAAGGGAAATAGATGGAGTGTGGGGAGATGGACAAAACATGTTCAAAGAGAGGTGCATGGAGCTAAGACAGCGGTACACAGGACAGACAGATGTGGAAAGGGAGATGGAAGAGGAGAAAGTGTCTGTCCAGCTCCAGGCAATGGCTTGAAAGATCTTGGGATCCACAGCATCTAAACAGAGGACCTGAAAAGTAACTAATAGGCAGAGGGATGCCCAGGAATATCCTGCAGCTTGCAGTAGGATCCATCAGGAGCTCAGCGCCATTCCACTCCTTGCCCAGAACAGCTCAGTCCCTGCTGAGACCTCTCTCTAGACAGGGCTCCCCCTTCCCCAGGATGGGCCAGACCTGGGTCCCTGGGAGGAGAAGGGAGCTGGAACCTTCTGAACCTTGATCACAGACATGAGGAGGATGCTGGAGGAAACACTGCAGCTGCCTCATGGAGCAGCCAGGTCTCCTCTCCCCCAAATCCTATGAGCCTGGTGCAGGTACATGGACAGAAGCAGCTCTTTGGGACCAGGGACTGATTCTCCCAGCTCAATGCTTGCACAGCACTGGAAGAAGGGCTCAGCCTCAGGATCCCTGATGAATAACGGCTTGCTCAGGGAAGAAGGGGAACTGTCAGGGTCAGTGTGCTCCTTTCTCCAGCTTTCCAAGGGTGTTTGTACCCACCCCACCACTTCCATGGGTAATATGTGGGTCTGCCATAGTGCAAAGCCACAGTGACTCCAACAGGGAAGAGCTGGTGTGAGGGGAGCAGAGAAAGAGAGCAGAAAAGGGTGCATCCCTCCAAAGCCCCTACACAGGAGGGGAAATCTTGCACTCCTGCACCCATTCACACTATCGAAGGAAGTGCAGCAGCTCCTACCCCAGACACTGCAGGGACCCTGTCATCTGCTTGTCCTGAGCCAGCCACAGTGCCTGCCACCTTCTCCCAGTGCATTCCGGGGTTGCTGTTATGGTCCTTCTCCCCATTGCACAGCGGCGAAACTGGAGCAGGGGCCCTTGTCTAGGACCCCAGAGAGCGGAGGGCAGGTCTTGCCTCTTGCTCCACCCAGGCCTCAGAGGGGGCAGGGACCGGCAAGAAGCTGTCACTGTCACCCTCCGTAGGAGGACGCAGTGCTCCCCCCAGCTCTCTTCCCCCTTGAAATCTGGATTTAAACTTGATTTCACGGTGACAAGCCCCCAGGTCACAGGCTGCAGCGGCTGCTACTTTAATTAATATAAGTCCCAACGTTAACAAATTATATTTAAAGGGGCTGGAGGGAGGGGGAAGGGCGGGGGACCCCCCCACTCACACCAGCACCAGGGTTAACCCCTGGCTGCCTGCAGCGCACAAGTTTAGGAGCGGGCGGAGGGGAACTGCTAGGCACCCGGGGGAGATGGAGACGGACAGGAGTGGTGAGTGTTGGGGGGCTTTTTACTAGAAGGCAGGCGGCCCTCTCTTACCCCCCTCGCCTTGGGGATCGGTGGAGCCGGGGAGGGGACGCAGGTGGATACCCCGCCCCGCTGCGCGGAGCCCAAAGACACTCATCCCGTAGACACCGTCCCCCACGACTGTGGCATCCCCCCGGCCTCCGCCGTGCGCCCTGGCAGCCAGGCCCGTACTCCGCCCGGGAAGAGCGGGGAAACTGAGGCAGACAGGGCGGGCGCTGGGGCGGCTCCGGCCGGGGAGGAAAGGGGACAACCTCCCGGAGCGGGGCAAGCCGCGCATCCCGCCGGCGCTCGGCCGGTACGCGGGGAGGCGGAAGGGGGCCAGCGGTCCTGACAGCGCCCTTAGCGAGGGGCTGCAGCCGTGCAGGGCCGGGTCGGGGCGGCTGGACCTCTTCGGAGCTCCCTGGGCAGCCCGCCCCCGGCGCGGGGCTGGGCGCGGCGGATTCCCGGCGCCCTCCCCGCGGGGCCGGAGCGCTGGGCGGCGGCGGCAGCGACAGGGCTGAGGGGGGCAGCTCCTACCTGGGTACCCAGAGGCTGAGCAGCAGCGAGCAGAGTCCGTGGGCCAGGGCCGGGCGCATCTTCGCTGGGGCAGCGGCTGTGCGGGCTGCGGGCGGGCGGGCGCCTTTGGGGCAGGGGCGGCGGGGCTCGGCGCTGCTCTCTGCCCGCTTTGTTTGTTGTGGGTTGTTTGCTTGTTTGTGTTTTCCCCTCTC
Organism: Nesoenas mayeri; assembly: GCF_963082525.1. Taxonomy (NCBI): domain Eukaryota; kingdom Metazoa; phylum Chordata; class Aves; order Columbiformes; family Columbidae; genus Nesoenas; species Nesoenas mayeri. Next base: position 27,706,035 of record NC_137545.1, read on the forward strand.
CTCCCTCTCACTGGCTCCCTGCGCGCCGGGGCTCGGCTCGCCGGGGCGGCTCTGCCATCCTCCCGGGATGCCCCCCCCGCCTCCCGCCGCCCCGGCGCCCGCCGAGCCCGGCGAGGGCTGCGCGCCCCCCGCCCTGCCCGCCGCCGCCCCGCCGCGCTCAGCCCCCCGGCTCAGTCCCCCATGGCGGGACGCGCCGGGGGGCCGGGGTGACCCTCGGTCTGCGGGGCGCGCTCCCCCGCCGCTCCCCAGGGCGCCCCGGGGCTCCGGGGCCGCGGCGGGCGTGGGCAGGGCTCACCGGGCGAGCGGCGCTGCGGCTCCCGCGGGGCCCGCAAGCACATGGGGAATCGCGGCCCCTTCGCCGCCCTCAACCGCCCGTGTCGCCTGGCCGCCGGCGGAGCAGGCAGGGTCGCGGCCGGAGCGCCCCGGGAGCGCTGGGCGCGGAGCGGCGGCGGCGGCGGCTCTGCCTGGGATCGCGCTGCGCCGAGCATTACTCAGCGCCCGGAGCCCGAGTCCCGACACGTCCAGACAGGAGCCCGCGGGGGAAGGACGGGGCAGAGGGTGGCAGCGGGGCGGGGAGCCGGCGTGTCGCACGCAGCCTGCCGGGGAGGGAGCGGGCGGCGGGAGGGAGAGCGCCGGCCCGGGGGGAGCGGGCACGGCCGGCGGGGGAGTGGGCGCGGGGAGCAGGGGGGTGCGCGGCGTGGGGTGGGCACGTCTTGGGGGAGTGCGCATGGGGAGCAGGGGGTTGAGGGAGTGAGCACGACGTGGGGAGTGTGCACAGGGAGTAGGGGAAGTATGCACGGTGCGGAGTGAGTGTGCACAACCTGGAGAAGTGTGTGGTGGGTGTGCACAGCATGGAGGAGCATACACGGGGAGTAGGGTAAGTGTGCGTGGCGTGGGATGAGTGTCTGCGGCACGGGAATTGAGTGGGGGGTGCTGAGAGTAACGTGTCATGGGGGCAAGTGTGCACAGTGTGGGGAACTGTGTGGGGTGTGAGGTGGATGTGTACGGAGTGGGAAAATATTCATGGGGCGTGAGATTGTACAGTGTGTGAGAGTGTGTACAGGGCATGGGACAAGGTGCTGTGGGCATGTTGTGAGTCTGCACAACACAGGTAAGTGTGCGTGGCACAGGATAACTATACACAAGGTGTGAGTGAATGTGCACAGCGTGAGTGTGCTCAAAGTGTGGGTGGTTGCACAGGGAGTGAGGTGATTGTGCACGGCATGAGTGAGCGTGCACAGCATATGTGAGTGTGGAGGACTGCGCAACGCTCAGTGAGTATGCACTGCATGGGCAAGTGTGCATGTCAGGGGTGAGTGCATGCATCAGGTGTGGGGGGAGTGTGTGTGCAGTATGGGTAAGCGTGGACAGTTTGAACTGAGTGTGCTTGGGGCATAGGGTGAATGCACAGGATGTAGGATGAGTGTGTATGGCATGGGTAAGTGTGCACAGGGTATGGAGAGTGTGCATGGTGTGGGATGTGTGTGGAGTGAGTGTGCATGCTGAGACTAAATACATGAGGCATGGAGTGAGTGTACACGGGGAGAAGGATGTGTGTAGTGTGGGATACATGGGGAGTATGAGGAGTGGGGATGAGTGTGCCCATGGTGGGAAGTGTGCACAGGATGCTGGGGGTGCACAAGGCTATCAGAATATGTGCATGGGGACTGGGGGTGCCTGACACAAGCTTGCAGGGTTTGCAGGAGGGTGTCTGCGCAGGTGTGAGGCATGTGGGCACCTGGCTATGTGCATGGGGGTGTGAGCTTAAATGGCACATGCTGGAGAGTGACCCTGTGGGCACAGAGCGTGGCCATGTACAGCCCATGAAGGCAGCAGGCCCTTTTTGGGCTCCCTCAGCACAGTGCTGGGGCCAGGAAAGCAGCACTGCAAGGCTCCTCCTTTGGAGGAGCTGTGGCTGTGGCTGTCTTCCCTCAATGGGGCTACTTAGCACTCTATGCCTCAGTTTCCCCATGAGCCCTCCTGGGCTGGGCACCTAAGTTGTGCCTGTCTCCTTGGGGCCATTATGCCAACACTCGGATACCCCTTTCCCTCCTGGGGTCCATCTGGGCAGGGGCTCTCCCATCTGGGAGTTGTGCAGTGGCCTTGCAGGCTGTCCCTGTGTCCTGCTACTGCTCTCTTGGGGACAGGAGTTTGGCCCTGGGAAAGCTTGGGGTAATTCAGTGAACACCATCTGCTTCAATGCAGCCCCTTCCTGGGCATGGGGACACTTGGTGTCCCCTGAGTTTGGATTCCCAAGCTCAGGCTACAGGGTCTCCTCTTGGGTGCTGGTGGCTGGGGGGTGGCAGGCAGTGCCCCCACAGCTTGCCAGTGTCCCCAGCCACCATGGCCCACGCCACACTGGCATCCACACCGTAAACAGCCAGGCAGCAGCTGGCAAAGCACTCTTCCCCCCCGGCGGGCACCACGCGTCTCCGCACCGGCACAGCAGCACTGGCGGAGGCTGCCAGCACCACTTGCGTGTCGGTTCCTGTTTGCACTGGGGAGGAAAATGCGTTTCCTTTGGGAAATGAGTTGTAATCTGGGGTTGGGCCCAAAGGCTATGCTGTGCCCCCTGGGAACTCTGGTTGCAGGGAAGTAGCATACTTGCTGAGGTCCCTTTTGCAGTCCTGGCGATGCTGGCTGTTCTTTTGCCCCTGGCTCCACTCCAGAGCTGTGGGCAGGAGGGAAAACTGGCATGGGGCTGGCACCTACCCTGCAACTTCCCTGCCCACACGGCTTGCCAGGAGGAGGGTTGCAGACCCCTTATGTCACTGAGTCCACAGAGAGGTCCCTTGCACAGCATCCCCTCAGCATCACTGCTCCCATAGCTGCTGCCCTCCTGAATCCCCCCCAGCACCCAGGAGGCAACATGGGAGACCCCACAGGAGTTTGGTAATGATGTTGGGACCCACCCCAGCCACCCTGTCACCTTAGGATGCTTGTGCCCTTGCTGCAGACTTTGGCTGATGGGAGGTGCAGTGTTAGGGCTGGGCAGAGAACACCAGTGGACTTGGAGGCATGATACTCACTGGACTCTGATGTAGGGGCCACTGCTCCTGCCCTCCCCACCTCCTCCCACCAAGACCTGGGTCCTGTGCTCCGTTTCCTCTCTGCCCCCTGGCACAGGTTGGCTGGACCCCCTTTGGCAGGCAGAAGGGAGGCAGGGGAGCAGTCCACTGTGCCAAGCAGCACCCTGTCTCAGGTGTCCCCAGCAGGTCCTTACCACCCCCTGCTTTCTCAGGCCACTCCAGGGCTTACACCCAGGCAAGTGCTGCTCTTGGCCTGGTGCTCTGGTGGCTCCTTTTTGGGGTCCCCTGGCAAGAGCAGGGCTCCTTCCCACTAGAAGGACACTCCTGAAGCTCTGGGGACCCTGACATCCAGGCTCCGAGACCTCAGATGTTCGTGTGTTCTTTAGAATCCTCCACACAAATAAATGCCAAGGCAAATCAGAAGGGAAATGCTTTCATCCTCCTCCAGCCCGTAATGACATAATCACTTCCAAGACCGAGTGTCTCACTCGCACACTCCTGCTGACTTGGGGAGAAGGCTGCGTCCCACCGTCTCAGCACTCACAGCAAGGGCAGGCAGGGAGGGACCTGTTTCCTCATGTCCCAGCAATGTCTTGGGGCTGAAGAAGAGCCAGGTGAGCCCTTTGCTTGAGCCTTTCTTCTGCGTCACACCAGCAAAGCCCATAAGCACAAGATTAAGCATCTGTTGCGGCTCAGGGAACTGGGAGCCTATGGGACAGGATCTGGCCCCTCTGAGCAGGGCTGGGTGCTGGCAGGCAGGTCTGGCTGAGGATCCATCCTTCTTCCTTTCCATCCTCCCCTCCATTCTTCTATCCCTCTGTCCTTCCAACCACCTCTTTCTGTCCCTCCATCCCTCTTGCCATTCCCCCATCTCTACACACCACAGCCTCCTGCCCAGCACCCAGGCTGCCTGCACTTTCCCTGCTCCTTTTCCCTTCCATCAAGCAGGAGCAAGTTTTGTCAGCACCTCACACTACAGGCTTCACATCACAAGAATTGTGGATGGCTCTTCTGTTGTCATCTCCATCAGGACCCCTTTCCAACACGTCTCCACACAGCCCATGGCTCACTGGTTCTATTCCCCTTACACCTCATGGCAAGTGCCCTCCTTTAGCCCCTCTGCCATGGGATAACCAGCCTACAAGCCCTGTGCCCTGGACAATCATGCAACAGTTTTCATAGGCACTGGATGGTCTCTGGCATCTCCTTGAAGCAGTGGGTCATCTCTCTGGGGCTTTGGGTTGTCCAAGAATGACCCTCTAGATGCCCATGTCAGGGAAAGGTGGGTGTTGAGATCTTGGTGCTGCATCATTCTGCTCTCACTTGATTTTATGGACTGGCTGCAGGCCCACGGATGGGTCTGGGGGTCAGCGTAGGGAGACAACCTGCCTGTACCAGCTGAGCACAGTCCTGGTCCTGCCACAGCCTTGGAGGGGGCTGATGGCCCCTGGGACCACCAGGTCAAGCCAGTCTGTGCAGGATAGGGAAGCTCTGCCAACACAAAGTGGGGGTGAAGGAGTGCAGGGGGAAGCTCTTGGCCACCCAGAGCATGGTGGAGTGAGAGGATAGGCAGAGATGCAGAAGCACCAGGACACAGACCCGGTCTGATGCTACCAGGACCTGAAGGCCAGAGAGGAAGAATGCTGGCAGCTGCATGGCTTGCAGTCTGTGCCAGGGCATGCAATCCAGTCAGGAGGAGGAAGAAGTTCACTGGGAGCCCATGCAGCCAGCCACGCACCCAGCCTTTGCTGTCCTGCACCGTGGCTCTCCTCAGTCCTCTACCCAGCAGCACCCATGGGACTGGAGCAACGACCGTGTGAGTCAGGGCTGGGCGTGGGGTCAGCGCGACCCTGCCTTTTGCACCGGTGTTAGTCACCGTGCCAAGCTGCCCCAGCCCGGCAGCCCTGGAGCCCCCAGCATCGCTGCCCTCTCGCTGGTTCACACCCTGCAACCTGCCCGAGTCTGCTCACTGTGACTCAGGAGCCAACCACACGGCCACCTGGCCGGCCCATCCAGTCCTCCTGGCTGCCCGGGGCTGGGGCGCTGGCAGGGCCCGGGGCAGCGGGTGCACGCCAGCCCCAGCACTGGTGCTCAGCCACGTTGCCCCTCACGTCAGGGCGGAGAGGCAGGATCCGGCTGCCTCTGGCTGTCCCAGCAGCATCTCTGCAGTGAGGCAGAGCTCCCCTCCTCATCCTCCTCTTGGCACCTGGCACTGGGTGCCACAGTGACAGCAGGTTGCAGGCAAGGGGTTGGAGCCCCACTACAGGCACCACCCCACAGGAGCCTTGAATGCTGGAGCTGATGCAGGCCCCCACCCTCGCTGCCTCCCCAAACCACAGAGACTGGCCATGCAGGGGGACAGTCTGTGGCAGAGCAGCCTCCATGCCGTTTTGGGTGCTGGTATGACCAGAATGGGAGACCCCAGCCCTTATACTGTCCCTGGCAAGGCGAGTGCATCCCCAAAGGGTCAAACCACCTGCTTGGACTCACCAAGTGTGTCAGTGTGGCACCGTCCCAGGCACCTCTCCTCTGCGGGGAGGGATGCACAGTCCTGGGGACAGCTGGAGGCTACTGGTCCCCATGCAGGGAGCCACCTCAGCAGCCCCTTCTTCCACAGCTCCCCATTCTGGGGAGATGGAGGATTACAGAGCCCTCACATTTGCAGGCAGCGACCCCAAACAGCACATCTGGGGGTCCCTTGTGCACCCTATCTCCTGCCCATTGAAGGCTCGTGCACACTGTCTGCATCCTGGATTGGGTGCTCTGTGTCCCAGCACATCCACTTGCCTGGGTGCTTGGAGATGCTGCAGCAGGGCTGGCCTGGACACCCCCCCAAGCACCCCATCTCGCCCTGACCAGACCCAGCATACACCAGAGAGTCCTGGGAACAGGGCAGAATGTGGAGCAGCAGGCTGGGGTGGGTCAGCAGAGCCCTCACGGTGGGCAGGGATGAGCCCGACCCTCCTGGGCAGGTCAAGGTGGCTGCATGGGTGACATCTGTCACTGGGAACTGGAGGGGGGACAGAGGAGGCCAGCTGCAGGCAGCTCTGCAGAGAAGCAGCAGAGCTTGGGGAGGGAGGGTTAGAGGCTCCTGGGTGAGCAAGGCTGGGAGGCAGGAGCCCTGGCTGGGACCCAGTTCTGCCAGCTGGGCAGCCCTCTGCTCAGCACCCAGCAACAAGCAGGCAGAGGGACCACCACCACGAGAAAGGGGTTTGTTGGAGGTTTCAGGTGCTGCTCTCCGAGCCTTCCCTCGGCTGAGCTGTTATCTGAGTTTCTCAGCCTCCCCTTCATAGGCCTATCTGCATGACTCCAAACCTTCCTTAAAAGCTTGGGTTTTTTTGTCAAAAACATTCTATTTTTGGTCTCAGTCCAGAGGGTTTTATTTTTCAAGTTTGATTTAATTAATCTGTCCAGCTGTTCTCAACTTGGGCAATTGAAGGGAGAATCATGCTCTTCCTATTTACAAAAAAAAAAAAAAAGCCATTAATGTTGCAGAGGTTTGACATTCTTTCTTTCTTTCTTTCTTTTTTTTTTTTTTTTTAAACCAAAATATTGTAAACTTCCTTTTTTTCCCTTGGGAAGATCCTGCAAGTTTTGCAATGTAAACTGCCCAGCATCAGCGATCTGGGCTACACACGCACATGTACAACTACATCCCCCAACTCCACCTACACATGGCACTCACATGGCCACCCTTGTGCACCCCTGGTGCACACCACCCCCTCAGAGCTGGGTTCTGTCTCAGCACTGCCCGCAAGAGCATGGGACCGAGAGTTTAGGGGGAGAATGGGCATCCATACATACTCACATGCACACTCCCGTGCGCTTTCTCCTAATTCAGTCACATGCACACGCATATGCATACCCTCCTCTGCACACAAGTGCCCATGTACAGCTCCCCAAGTACAGCCGCTCGCACACCCCCAGGAACCTCCACGAACCCCCGTGCACACCGACGTTCGTGCAGCCTCATGCACATCCCCCATGCCCATCCCTATATACACACACACACATACACACACACCCTCCCGCCATATCCTCCTATACAACCCCATGGAAACTCTCTGGGCAGCTCCATGCCCTCCCATGAACACCCCATACACCGCTGCCCATGCACTTTCCCCTGCTCCCCGGACACGGCCAAGCCCTCCCTCATACCCCCCCCCCGCAGCCTCCCCATGTTCCCCATGCACCCCTCTATTTCCCCCCCCACCGCATCCCCACGCACCCTCTCCGGACACTCCCGTCGTGCCGTGCCGCGGCTCCCCCTGGCGGCCGCCCGGTGCCTCGCCGGCCGCCCCGTCCCGCATCCCAAGTTGCCACGGCGACGGCGGGGATGCTGCCACCCTCCCGGGCTGGGAACTGCGGCCTCTTGAGGGGGCTCAGGGGGTTCCTAGAAGTCTGGAGAGCTGAGAGACTTCTAGGAAGCTGGGAGGGTCCCAGGGCACTGCTGGGGACCTGGGGGTTGCTGGGGGATGAGGGGCTCCTGGGGACTGCTGGGGGCTTCTAGGAGTCTGGAATGGGGTCCTAGTGGATGAAGAGCTCTTGGGGAGCTCCTGAAGAGCTGGGGGCACTGCTAGGAGGCTGGGAGGTATTGCTAGTGGGGCCTGCTGGGTGTTCAGGCCCCTCCAGCCCATCAGGCCAGGTCCAGCCCCTGCCTAGCTACTGACTGGCATCACACACCTGTGCCAGGGCCTCTTGCCCTGGCATCCCCCACTCCCCAGTTAGGTGCGGGGATGCTTGGAGATATCCTGGGGATGAGAGGAGTCACCTCACAATCAGTGTCCGTGTATCTCTCTCCAAGTGACAGTCTCTTGTCCCTTCCCCGACTACATTTTCCAGCCTCTTCCCCTTCCACATTTTTGTCTTTTGTAGTCTCCAGCCTTCAGGAGCTGTAATTTGGGTTGAACAGCCATTGAACCCCTTACAAGAGCTACCTGTCTTTCCCAGGTTTTACCCATGATCCAGATCTTCAGAGCCATGTCCTTGTAGCAAGCAGCATGAAAGCAGTCCTTTATGGGGAAACTGAGGCAGATTCCAGAAAAGGAGGTTGCTGAAGATCAGAGCTGGGATGGATCCAAGAAACATGGCTCCCAGCCCCAGGCTCAGCCTCTGCACTCTGAGAGAATCAGAACACCCCAGTATAACTGGCCTCAGCCTGAGACGGCTCAGAGGGAGAGCACCTGTAACCCAGAGGTTCACATTATCTGTCTGAACTGAACTCCCCTGATAAGTAGCCCAGGGCTTGGGGCATGCTCCAGTGTTTCTAAATCAAAGGGAACTGCTCAGCCTATGAAATGTGTCCCCACATCTCCCAGCATACAGACCTTGCACCTCTGCAGGTCCCCTCTTGCAGGGCCCTCCTGCACCCACACATGTCCCCCCATTCCAGACACACCTGCACAAACACGGTAAGATACGTGCAAACAATCATGCTCGCACACAGGCACACATGGGGTCAGTGTCACCAGCACACACACGCTGGCAGTTTGCCCTGTATTCACTGACATGCATGAAGGCACAGGGGCCAACTTGTTTGCAGCCCACAAAGGGCTCACATGCACAGCGATGCATGTGCACACAAACTCACATGCAGACGTATGGTTGTGAACACGCATAGACATGTTACCTGCGTGCGCACACATGCACACGAAGCTGCTTGTGTGCACAGGTACCTTCACCTGCGCCCACCCAGCCCTGCTCACACCCACCCTTGTGTTCCCGTGGGTGGGTGCATGGCCCAGAGTTCCAGGGAGCCCCATGTACCTCCCCCCTCCCAGTGCCACTCTGGGCAAGCCAGGAGGGAATTTCCAGCTGCAAAGCTGCAGCTGACAGATTTAGAGGCTCCCGCCCCAGTGCTCACTGGGCCAAGTTAATGGTTCACCAGCACCCTGCTTCACCTGCCCATCACTGCTAGCAGCCTGGGGGCAGGTGAGGAGGGACCGGCTGGTGGCATCACCCCGTTGCAGCTCCCCTGGCCTTGCCATGTGCCCAGCACTGCCAGCTCTGCTCCTGCCTGGCAGTACCCCACATGCCCTTGGCTGAGAGCCCCAGTAGCACTTTTACAGAGGAGTGGGAGGGCAAAGCCCCCATGTCCCTTGTTGCTACAGTGTGGAGGGCAGGCACAAGAGCGTGGACATCTCTGCCCAGGCTCTGGCTCTGCTGGCATCCCTGAAGGGCTCCTCTGCACAGCATGGCATTGCCAGATGAGCGGGCACTGCACACACACGTTCCCCTCTGCAGTTACCTCAATTCCCATGCTGGGGAAGCTGGAGAAACCAGTTCCCATGGTCTCCTTGCAGCATGGGAGGGTCCCCCTCAGAGACCTCTGGAGCCTCTGGAGCAGAGGGATAGCAGCCTGCCCTCCTGGGCAGCCAGGTTGCTCCTCACCCTGTGTTTGCCCACACGAGGCAGAGGCTGATCAGGTTACGGATTCATGCCTGGCACCGTGCAGGCCAGGTGAGGCTGCACGTGGCCCATGGCATGCCAAGGAAATATCTCGCATGCCACCAAGCCAGGAGTGCCAGCACAGTGCAGGGCTTCTCTGTGCCAGGTGGGGACTGCAGCAAAGGTGGCTGAAGACAAAGTGAAAAGAATAGAGAACACTTCAAGAAAGTCACAGCCCATCACCATGGTGTCAGGGCAGCAAGCCGTACCTCCTGCATGAGGGGTGAGCAGAGGGAACCATGGACTGCCAGTCACTGTAAATATCCCAGGTCAGGTGGTGGTGGGATACAAACTGGCGTCTCCAAGTGATGGTGGCCATGGATGATGGGAGGAGAGCACTTAGCCAGCCTAGAGGCTGCAGAGCAGGACAGTAGAGCACTTGCCCACATTCCCACTCATCTCCTGGCTCTACAACCACAGAGAAAAGCAAAGAGCTGATGAAAAATGAGCTGGGCTCTGCCACGGATCCCCATGCAATCAGCACAAACAGGAGGATGGGGGGACTCTGGCTGATCATGGGACTCATAGCCCAGGTGGAATGGCTCTCTGACCAGCCCCTTCCCAATACAGTAGTCAGCACTTCCCAGCCCTCCCCAGGAAGCGCTGCGGCACCAGTTTTAAATAGCTTTATTAGTGGAAGCCCTGTGCCCACATGCCCCACTATGGGGGCCATGGGGATGCCAGGTAGCCCCATGCTGTCCCACAGGTAAGCCAGAAGTCCCTGGAGCTCAGAGCTGGACTCACCCCCACCATCCCTGCCACTGGCTCAGCCTGTCTCTGTCCCAGGGGGCCACAGCATGAGCCTGGGAGTGGCCCCCGAAATTGTCCTCACCCGATCCCAGGCCATCAGATGCAGAGGCTGAGCTCCTGACGGACGGAGCACTTGCGGCACTGTACCACGCAGCACCAGTGGAAGCGGCAAAGGCAGTTCTCCTCCAGTACCACCGTCTCGTCCCGGTGCCCTCGCCCGCAGCACAGCAGGTCACACCCACTCGTGTCCATGGCTGTGCTGTTGCAGACACGGCCTCGGGTGCCCAGCGAACCCGTCTTACGGTTAGCTGAGCAGAAATCAGGCGAGTCAGCAGAATAGATGAGGTCCTGCTTGTCAGGCGGTTTGATGTTGTCACCAACTGGGATGAGGGTTTTCCCATCGTTGCCCCCCATCACCTTGAAAGCCCCGTTGAAGCGCTCGAGCAGGCGGTCCCCCACCTCACGAAAATGGGGCATCTTCCGCCAGCAGGTCCGCAGGGTGCAGGAGCCCGACAGCCCATGGCATTTGCACTCTGTCCTCATGTAGCTGCGCACTGCCTGGGGAAGAGACAGCGACAGTCATGCCCCAGTCCCCTGCCTCCCCACCCAGTTGGAACCCTGCCTCTTGGTGCTGCCCTGGATCAGGGCAGGGTGCTTGAAGGGCTACAGGGGGATTCCAAAGCATCTGCAAAGGTCTCCTGAAAGATACAGGTCCATAGAATCATAGAATCATTTGGGTTGGAAGGGACCTTCAAAGGTCATCTAGTTCAACCTAGCAATAAGCAGGGACATCTTCAACTAGATCAGGTTGCTCAGAGTCCCATCCAGCCTGGCCTTAAATGTTTCAAGGGATGGGACTCTATAAATCTGGAGTGTCTGATGATTTGCATATATATGGAAATAAAAACTTGCAAAAAAATTGGAAAAGATAAGGTACACGGCTTGCGGGAGGTGAAGGTGGAGGGTTGGTCTGGGTAGGGCCATGGGAGGGTGATGCCTGCAGAGGGCAAGGAGGGCAGGGAGAGCAGAGTCCTTACCAAACGTCCAGCTTCATTGTTGTGCAGGTCGATGAGAGCCCGGATGTCATTTTTGCCTTTCTTGCTCTTGGCATCCATGAACTGCTGGGACTTCTCATAGCCGAACTGCACATCATCCCCGCAGCCTCCCCACTCCCAGGCAGTGCCCTCGGTGCCCGGACCCGCCGTGGGTGAGGGGGGAGCCCGGCTCCGTGTCAGCTCACAGCCGCACTGCAGCAGCTCGCCCATGCTGCAGGCCTGCGTGATGGCGTGGCTCACCCCGGCCGCCGTGATGGCATACACGAAGGCTGTCTCCCGGATATCTGCAGGGGAACAGCCAGGGCCAGGGTGTGGGGTCAGCTCTGGCAAAGGCTCTGCAAGTGGACCATCCTCCCACCAGCACTCCATGGGTGCTCAAACCTCTCCTTCTCCCTCATCCTCTGTACTTGGTGCTGTTCCCTGGGCGAAGCAGCCAGAGTAGGCTGCCTGGGGCAGAAGCTGTCTCCTGCCTCCCCTGCAAGGATGGGTGCTGCCTCATAGGAAAGATAGGAAGCTGGGGAGCAGTCGGGAGCCCTGGGTGTGGTATCCTCAGCTTCCTCACACCACCCTGCAATGTCCCTCCAAGCTGTAAAAATTCCATCCCCAGCTGCAAGCTGGCATCCAGCGAAGACAAAAGTTCTGCGAGGGACACCACAAGTGCCACTCACCCCTCTAACAGGTGGCAGCAATGAAGCCGTGCTGCCCACACTCCCCCTGTACCCACTTTGCCACAGGGCGCTGCCTGTTCACCTCTCTCCGCCGACACAGCCTCCACCCTGCAAGATTATTTATTATTAGTATTTGCTCCTGTCTCTCTCTGCTCCGGGACACGAATTCCAAGCATCCTTCCCCTGCCCAGACCTGCCGCTCGCAGCCGCAGCCAGCGGGGGATTCTGGCAATGGGGGCGCGGCGCCCTGCTCAGGGGGCTCCTGTGCTTCCCCCGTGCCAGGCAAATTCCTGCCCACCCAAATGACAGGGCAGGGCTGGCCCAGGGTGGTGACACATAGTGGGTACCTGGGGATGGAAGGGAAGGTGTGTTTTGGGACATGACCCATCCCTCCGTCGGCACCACTCTGACTTGGGGGCGCTGCGGGAAGAGGGTCTCCTGGGCACCTCCTCCGTTAGCAGCCCCTCCGCAAGCCCACACAGTACTTGAATGCCACTGGTGCTGGTGGGAACTGGGCACACCCGTGCCCTAACAGTGGTGCCACTGCAGGGGCAGGTGTCCTCTGGCCCCCCTGACCTGCTGAGCCACAGGACCACCTGCCTGCTCCTGACAGGGGCTGGCAGGGCCCTTAGTGGACAGCCTGCAGCTGGCAGAGGTCACCGTGCCACCTGCCAGTTGGGGCCTCAGGGGGTGACACTCCTCTGACAGCTCCTCCAGACACGTGGCTGCCCGCAGGCCAGCCTGCCATGGCACGCAGCGCCTGGCACAGGCAGTGGGGAGGGAAGCGGGGACAGCCACAGCTGCACCAGGAAGGCCACAGCCAGGAACTGGAGCTCACTGCAGAATCCTTGAAAAGAGGCAACTGCTGGATGGGACAGACCCATCTGCTGGCAGCTGGGAACCCCAAAAATGCTGGGATGATTTATGCAATCCCTACAGGTTTAGAAGGAGGCTGATGCCTCCTGGCACCTCTCAGTGCAGGGCAAGATCTCTGCTTCTGATACCCACAATGCAGCCCTGGGGACCTCCATGCCTCTAGCTGTGGTGTTCCATGTCCTCAGAGTGCCGGGTGCTCCCAAATGCAGCATTGTCCCCAGGACATTTCTCATCTTCACCACCCCAGCAGTGAAGCTGGGCCAAACAGAGTGTGGTGGTTCCTCCAACATCTCCATGCCTGCTGCTCCTGCATCTCCTCCAACCTAGGCTTCCCCTGGGCATCCAGTAACTCACCCACCAGCATCACCCATTTGCCACCTGGTCTGGCCCTGGTATCCTGGCACCACACGAGCCTGGAGCCCTGTCTGGCATAGCTCACACCTGCCTCGCTGCCAGGTTGTTGTGAAAACAGATGACTCCAGAGGCAGGAGTGACCCACATGTGCCCTGGCTCTCTGCCCCTCGACTGACTACACCTCCCTGTGTTGGGGGGAACCCACACCCTCAAATCAGATTCTTAAAAGAGCCTACCTCCTTGTCAGGGGTCAGCGTCTCTGTTGGGGCCCCAGCTCTGCCCCACACTGGTACCCACAGTGACAGGGGCACTCTGTCCTTGTCAGTGACCCCAGGGATCCCACCTTGACTTGCCTGCAAGGCCCAAGGGAATACCCACTCTGCCTTGGCCCGATGGATGCACCAGCAGGAGATGTGATGGCCAAGGAGACCAAGGCTCATTCCAGCATCTTCATCCACTCCAGCACAGGGACCAACGTGGCAACAGAGGCAAGACTAAACTCACCACACACTAAGTGGCCCTACCAGCCCAAGGTGCTTCGAGCATCCCCCAGTTCCCTATTCACCCCCCAGCCTCTCTCCCTTGGGACCATGGCAGGGGCTTTCCCAACCCTTACAGAACCATGGGTGCCCCCTCGTTCTGCCCCTGCCCTGGCTTTGATACAGCTGGGCTGGGCTTGGACCACTGTATCCACCTGGCTGGGACCTGCCCATCCCTCTCTATCACCCTGTCCCTGTGTCTTGGTGTGACATCAGAGTGCCCACCCAGGGATGCAGGGATGGGGGCAAGCACTCCTTTCCTCTGCTCCCTGCAGGATCAGGAGGAGGGATCTGCAGGGCACCCATGGGGCGAGGGGCAGCTCCCAGCAGCTGCCTGCTGCCTCCCACCCAGGCCCCTTCCCCCAGCACAGCCCAGAGTCCTGGGGGAGCAGTAAATCACTGCCAGACGAGGGTGCATTCTTGGGCTCTGTGAAGCCCCGCACTGTCTGGGAGCATCGGTAATTGCTTCATTACAACACGGGGAGACATGTCCCAGCAGTAAAACCTCAGTATGACTGCACTGGGGAGCACTGAGCAACCCCCTGCACGCGCACACACACACACACAGAGGTTTGCCCGCCCAGACTCTGCTCCAGGAGTCCTGGGGAGGTGCATGACCAGGCAGCTGGAGGCTTTTTGGGAGATGGGAAGTGGAGGAAGTGCTGGCCTTACCCTGCTGCAGGATCTTGCCGAAGTACTTGCTGTGGCTGGTGCAGTTCCAGCGGCGGAAGCGGAATTGGTACTGGCACTCCCGGACGCCCAGCTTGGTGCCCTTGGCCACCTCCTGCACAATCTCTGGTTCCAGCTGGCACAGCTCCGCCTGCTTCCCTGCCAACCGCTTCGTCTTGCGGCAGATGCTGTTGGGGTCCATGACCAGGGGGCTCCCCACTGCCCTGCAGGAGGGACAGCAAGCAGAGCAAAACCAGCACCCAAGCCAGGGTGGGGGCAGGGTGGCACAGCCAGTCCTGCACTCAGAGATGGAGTGGGGCCATGGTGCGGTGCTAGCTCAGCGCTGAGCCTGGGTGACAAGGGGACAGGGAGAGGTATGCAGGGAGAGCAGGGTGAAAGGTATGGGTAGCACCTACATGCCAGCACCCAGGGGACACCTTGTCCTGCCCAGCCAGGAATGGGGGAGATCTTCAGCTGCAGGGCTCACTGGGGAATGCTGATATGTGCCACTCCATACCCCAAAGCCCTTGGTGACATCCCTTGGGGTGATGGCGGTGTCTCCAATCGGAGGTGACAGAGATGCTGTGCTGCTCAGCTCCTGCTCTTTGCACCTGGCACTGACCCAGCACAGCCCTGGCACAATGATGTGACCAATGCCCAGTGCAGCTGCGGCTCATGGAGTCCCATGGGCACAGCAGGGAGCCCAGACAGCAGTCTTGCTGTGCCTTCCCATCTCCAGGGGGACTCACAGCTTTACCCCGTGGGAGATGAGCCGAGTGACCTTGCCAGTGATAAAGCTCCTTGGCTGCTGTCCAGGCTCCCATGCTCACCTCCCTGTCCCCAGGCACGGGCCCCGGTGGGAGTAGAGCCATGGACGGGCGCATGCAGGCAAGGAAGGGATGCAGGTGGCATTGCCAGCCCTAACGATGCCAGCATGGGAGGTCAAGTCTCAGCTGAGCCCATGTCAGAGGCGGCTCCTCCTTGCCAGGAGAGCTGGAAAGAGGTGCCTGGCTCTCCAGGCTGGGAAGCAAACCCTGAGCTCAATGTTGCGCTACCTGGTGTGCCGCTGGATACAGAAACTCCTGTACTCTCTCCACACATTTTGCCTGCAGTGCCCTCCGTGGCACAGCTCGTGCAGCTGCACAGCCTGCTGGTGCTGTGCCCCATGCCGGGATGGGTGATGCTCCACCTCCGCCACGGGCAATGCCGGAGCCACAGCAGGCAGAGTGCAGGCACGCTGTGCTGACAGTCTCCTGCCCACACTGCCCGTCCCACGGCACAGAGACTGCATAGCCACAGGCCACCTGAATTTAGCACAACCCAAATACAGCCCCATTCAGCCCCACCCCACCTCCAGCACCTCTCCTGTGGGGTCAGAGCTCATCCTGCTCAATAACATGGTTTTCCTGGCTGTGAATGCCCACAGGACACCAGGGCTGGACTCAGCATCCCCCAGCACTTGGGATGCCCCATGACTGTGAGGCCACATCCCCTGGGGAGCAGCACCCGGGTGGCCCATGCTGCTGGCAACCCCTCTTGCTGGGGAGCACCAGCTGTGCTGCAGCTTCCAAATCCAGACCTTTATAGTCTGGCCAAGCCCCAGGGGCTCAAAAATCACAAGCTGAATCTCGGTGTTTAACTATGTTCTGGATTTCCTTTTCACTCTCACGCAGCTGGGGGGCTGTGTTCGGGACACAAAGTTGCAGGACTTCACTTGCCATCCTGCCCCCGGTGCACACCCTTTCTGACCCTCTTATTTGATGCTCAAGGTCCTGCCAGGGTCTCCCTGCTCCATGTCAGGCTCCCAGGCTGCCCATGTCTCCTGCCCACCAAACTCCAGCTGGGTTTCAGGAGGACATGCCCTCTCACACAGTCTGGAAAAGGAGCCTCTATGCTTTGGCTGGAGGCTTAAAGGGTTAAACAGCTCAATTAAGTGCACAGCCTGGAAAGGTGACCTCCAGCACAGCAGGGAAACCGAGGCAAGAGCACACTGCTGCTGGGGAGCACCTATCTCCCTTTGCTCCCTGTAGCTTGGTTTCGCTTTGCTGTGTGATGCACAGGTACCTCTGCAAAGGGATGGTGCAGCTGGGGAAGCATTGTGGGGCTGCAGCTGGGCTGGCATAGGTCCCCCATCAATGTGGAAAGTGAGACCCACGGGAAAAGCCACCAGTGAGCCTGTTCAGTCCCATCCCACGATCACCACATGGGGATTAAATCCTCCATACCAGGTTCTGAGCTCGTCCTCCTTGGGGACCATGGGCTCCCAATATCCCCAACGGGACAACAGGGATTTGGCTGCCTGCTCTGGCGGGGTGGGGAAGAAGGGGAGATGGGACTTTCATTAAGAGATGACTCTTTGTACTCATATAAAAACGATGCGCCAGCCCCCCAGGGCCATCAGATCAAATGCTGAACTGCAGCTCACCCCAGCCCGCTGGATCAGGCCAGGAAGAAGCACTCGGCCCCGCGGGGCTGGGGGGCGGTGGGGGGTTCACCACCACTGTGAGGGTCCCCACTCATGGCCCGGGTGGCGGCGAAGCCGGCAGGAGCACACAGGAGCTCCCTGGCCATGCCGAGGCGTGGGGTGGGCTGCCTAAGTCCAGCGCGATATTAATTTCCGCTGGGCTTCGCTCTCTGGCACGGGGAGGCTGTCGGGAGCCCGAGAGCTGTTTTGCTTTGGATGGGTTGGAGCTGGGGGGGGGACGGGGGGTAGACAAGGGCAAGAAAAATGCTGCCAAACTGCTACCGCTTTGGCAAGGGCTCCGGCGCGGGGCCCAGATCTGCCTGAGCTTGTCCTGCTCCAAGGCCTCCCGCATCTACAATTAAGGTGCCCCACCTCTGCCGCTGGGCACTCCTCCCCCTGCCCTGGTGAAGGAACCAGGTCGCCAGCCCAGCTCCCCTCAACCTGCCCGGGGCATCCCGGCCCCCCGTCACCTCCCTCCTGGCAGCCCCCAGTGAGGCTTGGCGCCTCGGCAGCATCCCTCCTGCCTGCTGCCAAAACTGCCACCACATCTCTGTCATCTCACCCCAAAAGGAGCTGAAATGATGAGCCATGCTTTCATCCCTGATTCCCAGCACCCCTTTGCAAAGGAAACAACTGCCGTTGTTGAAAGGAGAAACTGAGGCATGGAAGAGGAGCTGCAACATGCTGCCAACCTGCTGCTGTCACCCCTTCAGCTGCCACAGCCACAGCCTGAGCCCAGTCCTGGTGACACACAGGAAACAGGAGTCACTGGGGCTTCTGATGCAACCCCTGTTGTCTGGATGGTGTCCTCAATGCAACAGAGCCAGGGGCTCCCAGAAGCCATAATCACCAGCTTTTCCCATTCAACTCATGGTCATTGAGCCTTCAGTATCTCCCAGTCTGTTTTCCAGCTAAAATCATACACCAAGAAGCCTGGCACCATCTTGTCTTGGACATGGGGATGGTGTGGAGCAGGGCTTCTCCTGGCCCTTGCCAGCAGACCTTGATTGAGGGGAGACAGTGGGGTCTCAGTTTGCAGGGAGCCGATGGAAGGGGGTTGGCAGAGCCATTTAGCATGGAAGAGGATGATCAGCCTTCACAAATGGTACCCATATCTTGGGTGGAAAAATATGTCCTTTGGTCCTGACAATCCTGAAACCCCGGGGGAGAGCAGTGGTTGTGCCATGCCAGGACTGCACCCATTGAGTACTGCTGCCTGAGCATTCCCTTGTGACACAGGGACCCCGCTGTGTGGTAGCAAGGGCATGGCTTGCCTCACATCCAGGTCTCCATCCCAGGCCCCGGATGCCTTCGGGAAGGGGAAGCGGGGTGCCAGGGTACCTGACCCATCATTGTGACCCCACAGGCACTTCTCTGCCTGCTCGGAGAGGTGACAGCCGCAGGATGCCAGCCCTGGAGATATGAGCTCCATCCCTGCTGGAAGGGGTCACCATGCATCCCAACCAATGTGTCACAGTCAGTGACAGCCCTTCAAGGAAATTAGACCTGGCAAGAGCCCATCTCTTTTCAAGCTGTGCAAACAGGGTGAGGGGGACACACACAAGAATTTCCATTCATCCAGCTTTCCCTTCAACCCATGCAGGTGTGCAGCAGGTACCCAGCCCCTCACCTGGGGCAATGCATGGGTGCTGCCACTAACCAGGGCAGCCGGGTGTGGAAAGCAGAGCAGGAGACATATGGCGGGGGTGAGTAAGCAGCAAGTCACTGCCTGAAGGGGCACAGCTGGGACTCAGCTGCTGAGCAGCACTGGGGGCACCAAGGGAGAAGGAAATGCCATGGGATGGGGAGAGCAAGGGGACCCCGTTCCCTGCCCTCCTCCTCAGACGTCCTCAACAAGGACAGGATGCAAATAGCTGGGATGCCATCCAAAGGAAAGAGGCTTTGGTGTGGCATGGTGTCAACTCATGGAGCTGCAGGGTCACACCAAGGTCGGGCACACACGGGCAGGAGCTGCCCAGGCTTGTGCTGCAGGTACCAGGAAGGATGGAGGGAACATGTGTCCACAGAGGTGATGGTTCTGAAGCTATATCCAAGCCCTTGAGCGGCTGGGATGAGAAGAAAGGGGTCTGACCACCCGTGGTCACTGTGTTCTTCCTCCAGGCGCTGGTGGAGGTTGGAGCTGGGGTGGCACAAGGGCTAAGCTATCAGATGCCCAAATGTGGGTGCCAGATGTGATGGCAGGAGCCTGCATGTCCTGAGTGAATATCAGGGTGTGCCCAGCTCTGCCCAGCACCCTCCTGTACAAGGAGGATATGGAGGGATCAAGTCTCTGATGCAAAGCCCAGCCATGTCCTCCAGCTCAAGACACATGTAAGGCAGGGCTGGGCAGTCTGGGCAACACCGTGGAAGAGTGGAGGTGACCAGGAGCAGGGACAAGGGATGGCATGGCAGAAAGCTCAGTTGTCTTTAGGGGAGGACACAAGTAGCCCAATTCTGGAGCTGCTGCCGTCTCAAAGAGTTCAAGGGAAATATTTTCCATTTGAACACCCAGCTGGTCAGTGGCTGCCCCAGAAGGAGCACAGGGGGATGCCACCAGGCAGGGACTCCCGCTTTGCTGCTCACACGGCACCACTCCAGGGGGAAGGGCATGCCCGGGATGGCTGGGCAGCCCAGTCTGCCGGGTGCCATGGGGGGCTGAGGGCTGTGGGGTGGCAGGTATGGGTCAGCAGGCCCAGGGAGTGACTCACGATGCTCACCCCAAGGCACACAGGCAGGGCCCTACAACCCAGCAGCCTGCCCTTACAGGCTTTGCACAGTGCAGGTGCTGGTCAGCATTGCGGAGGAGAAGGGGAGTCCACAGGAGCATAAAACCCACCCACAAGTGTGTGGCTTTGGGTGGGTGCAAAGCCAGAACCCCCTCAAGCAAGGATGCAGCCATGGGTGCTTTTGGATGGTTCCTCATTCCTCTCATGGCTCCTCTGAAGGAGCCCCATGAAAACCTGGAGATGCACCACCCATATGCATGCATGGGAAGGGGACACAGGGCAGGTGTTTGTCACTCCAGGCCCCTTCAGACCCACAGCTGGAGTGGAGCACATCTCACGTGAGATGGTTTTCCCCATTGCTCTCTCTTCCACCTCCCAACTGCTCTTGGCCGTGCCCATGGAGAGCCAATGGGTATTGGAGCATTGAGGAAGCCTGGCTTTGCCCACCCCCATCCCCACAGTGCCAACATCCCTGTGAGTACAGCCCAAACACAAACCTGCTCAGCTGAAATCCTGCCCTGAACCAGCCTGGGGCTCCTGAGACACCAGGTTTGCCCACCTCATATCCCTGCAGCCTCCACGCCAGCCCAGGAGCCCCAGGTGGTCCCTACCTGTCCTCCTCAGCTGTTGCATAAGGAGACAGGTGAGAACGTTGAACAGATGATGAGAGGAGAGAGAAAGACATTTTACAGGGCTAGTGGGAACAATGGGAGCCTGTTCCCTCTAGTCTGGCACTAACTGAAGTACTGGTATCACCTGAATGGCACATCTTCCCCATTGGCACTGACCAGAGCTGGCTTCTCTCTGCCATGGAAAGGTCCGTGTGTCTGCCTCTCCCCCTGTCCCTCTTCCACTTCTCAGACACAGGGGTGCGGGGAATATAGAACAAAAGTGACTTTAACTTCAGTGAGCCCTCTGAGGACATCCCACCACAATGAGAATGCTCTTTTTCAGGCTTCTTGTCAGCAGGATGTCACTTCTCAGACATCACACCCAAACCTTTCTCTGTAGATGCAGCCGTCCACTGGGATCCCAGTGTCACCTCCTGGGAACATCTGAGTCTGGCTGCATGTCTGGGTTGGGGACAGTGCCCAGCTCTGCTGCACCTCACTGTGCCACTCTCACAATTTGCTTTGTTACCAGCATGGGAAAAAAATGCCTCAGACAGACAGCCCCTGCATCCCCTCTACTGCACAGCCAATGCATCCAGGGATGGCATGGGTGTAAAGACCTTCCTTTCCTACCTGGGGAAACATCCCCCTTGGCTAAGCACTCACAGGTGCCCAGAGATGCACACACAAAGGCATGCCACCAAGGTCTCTAGGCATCAGTGACAGGGACATCAAGGAACAGGTCTACCAATGCCACCAGCCCTGGGGCTTCCAGGAGTCCAGGCACAACCCATGGCTGCACCCTGAACCCCTACTCACCAAAAGCAAAACCCACAGACACCAATGCTACCCAGACCTGGGAAAGGGGATGGGTACCAGGAGCTTTCATGTGGGAAGATGCCCATCTTGAGCTGGCTCAAAGGGCTGGGCAGTGCCCAGACCCCTCTACCCGGCATGGGAAGATCTCCCTGGAAATGAGGGATGATCTCAGCCAAGGGCCATAGATCCCAGGCTCTGGAGGAAGCAGTTAGTGGATCAGGCAGCTGCTCCAGTGCCCCATCCCAGGAAGCCCAGCATGTCCATTTGGTGGCCTCATCCACACATCACCTCCTCCCGACTCTCTGGCTCCAGGCTCTTGAGCGAAGCAAAGTGCACACTGGTGATCCTCCTGTGGCCACTCAGCTGCCCGCTGCATTTGGCCATGCTGTGTGCAGCTGGGTTATTGAAAGTTTCTTTTCTTCTTTTTTAAAAGAATTAAAAACAAGTTTGACCCCTTGCCCTCCTCTGCCAAATCCTGCTAATCTCCCCAAGCCGGCACTGCCAGTGCACGCGTAGTATGGTCACAGCACCAGCAGGACCCAGGCTCTCCAGAGAGACATAGCTCTGAGCAGCCGGGGTGGGGGGCAGTAGTACTCCAGCACCCTGCCCTTGCTGGTCCTGTCTGTGTGCTCCCAAACTGAAGGCAAAGCAAGGTCCTGCTTCACCACTGCTCGCTCCAGCCATGGGCAGGGTAGCACCGAACTCCTTGGAGCTGGGGCACTGAGCATGAGCATGGGGATGAGGGGCCCATTGGGTGGTTATTGATGAGGATGGGGCAGAGAAAGTGGGGAGAGCTGAAGGAACAGATGTATGCACAGGGCAGTGGTCTGAGAATTAACCAGGGAAAAAACAGCAAGGTCGACCATGAAGTGGGAGAGTACAGCTATCCTAATGAGGGTGGTGGGGAGTAGGGAGACCCTCAGCACATGCTCTGCTCCAGCCAGAGTTTGCCCTACCTCACCGTCCCTTCGTCTAGCAGAAAACCCAAGGCAAGCCCCTCTCAAACCCACATTAACCCCTTTTCAGCAGGAAACATAGCACTTGGGTGCTAGGGACAAACTCTCAGCTGGTGTAAAATCAACTGTAATGGCACCATTTCTAACCACTAAGGTTCCCCACTTTTGCCTCATGCTCCTGGAGCCAGGGCTAGCAAAGGGGATGGAGCCACAGAATAAATCATTGGTGGGCAGGCAGGGGACCGGGAGGTGAAAGGCTTATGGAGAGCTTTATTTTAGGGGTCAAAAGAGTGTGACAATGTAGAGACGAATAGCCTCAGATAATGAATGATAGCCCGGACAGCACGCCGGGGAGCTGGAATCTAAGCACTTAAAACCGGATAAAGACAGGCTGGGTGAAATTCTTAATAGATTTAAATAGTTCATGTTTCGACAGATACCTGGGCTTTCCAAGGCTGGGTCCCAGCTCTGCGCCTGTAATGAATCCCCCACCCCCTCCAGTATCCCGCAAGGCACCGTCTCTGCCTTTGATGAAGGCACCATTACAAACAGGGGTTTTGTCCCTGCTGCATCCAGACCACCACTCAGGAGGGGACACTGTAGGGATCCTCAGGCTTTTAATTAAAGTTGACTTATTGGAAGGCTCCGGAGGCCCCTGCCCCCCTTTTCCTGCTCCACAGGCACACAACCCTCCCAGGCTGCAGGCTTGGGGTGCGAGGAGGCCGGCTGCAGCTCCCTCCACAGGACCTGGGTGACCCATTCCCCCAGGGTCCCCCCAGCCTGCTGCCCCCAAAGCACTCATGTGCCTGAACCCCAACAGTGTGGGGGTGCCTCCAAGGTGAATCCACCTGGCCAGTGAGCAGTGGTTCCCACCCAAGGGGTGCCCTGAGTGTAGGGGACTCTGTCCCCAAGCTGGAGTGGGGGAACCACCCCCAAAGAGTGAGGGACCCTGCGCGCCCTCCTGGCACCCACCCTGGGATATCCTACTCACCACCAGAGCCCGATGATGTTGGCGGGGCAGAGGAGGATGAAGAAGAGCCCCAGCTGGGTCCGCGAGGAAGGCAGCATCCTGCCAGGGCTGAGGGGAGCGCCGAGCCCCCTCCGCGCCCCCCGCGGGGACCCGGGCAGCCGGGCTCGCCGCCGCCCCGAGGGTCCGGCCGGGACCCCGGCGGGTGGGTGCCCGCTGCCTCCCTCCGCCGGGCCGGGGCGGGCGGGCACCGCGGCCGGCGGGGCTGGGCTGGGCTGGGGCTGGGCTGGGCAGGCACCTCCGGGCGGCTGGAGCGCGGCGCGGAGGCTGCTCCGGAGAAGGAGGAGGAGGGACGGGGCTGCGAAAGCATCTGCCTTCGACAAGGAAACCGGAGCCCGGGGGGACGGACAGGGCGGGCCGGGCGGGGGGACTCCTGGGTGCCAAGCTCGGCTCCCGGCGCGCAGCCACGGCCACGGCGTCGGCATGGCCACGGCCACGGGCAGTGGGACGGTGGCCACAGCCTGCCCGGCCCCGTGTCCCACTGCCGCGCTTGGATGTGTACCCCTTTTCATGGGGTATGGCTGGCATAGCCCTGTCCCTCGCAGTCCTGGGACCTGGCACAGCCCTGCCTGGCACAGCCCCACCTGGCACAGCCCTGCTCAGCCCTGTGACCCCTGGGGGACTCTGCCTGGCACAGCCCTGCCTGGCTCTACTCGACGTCCTGGCACAGCCCTCCAAACCTGACCCAGCCTCAAGGTCCCACCTGGCACCTGCCCATTGGTCTTCTGCCCAACCTTGACACTACTGGCCAAACCTGGTGCCCCTTCATTGCCCTCCAGCAGAGCCTTTCCTGGCCCCTGTCCCTGTTCTGGGTCTGCCTGGTACAAGCCTGGCACTGTGGTGCTACCTGCTCTTGGACCAGTCTGTCTTGCCTGGAGACACTGAAAGAGTGATTCCCCCCCAAAAGTACCTCCCAACACTTGGCTCCAGTTCCTCTGGGGAGACATCCTTGGGGCAGTGAGACACACAGGTGGGTAACAGAAGCAAGCCCCAGGGGTAAAGAGACTGGAAGAAGAGTGCAGGGAGAACTGGCTTGTTTATGATAATCTCATCTCAGGTGCAGCTGGGACCCAGGAGGGAGGCAGTCCCCAGCACCGGATCACAGCAGGTAGCAGGAGCTGCCTGAGGCAGGAGGAAGCTGAGAGGCCTGGGAGGTAGCTGGGGGCCACACCAGGGCTGGGTGGCTGGGGACAGGAGGAGCTGGTGCCCGTAGGCTGCCACCCCAATTTTTTCCTCCCTTAGCAGCCTTGGGAATGGCTTCCCAGGGCTCAGCCCAGGGTCTATGCTTCCTCTTGTACCATCTGTGACTCACAGCAGAGCTTGGGGATGCAGCTGGCAGCCCTGCAGCATTGAGGCCACAGATCCTAGCACTAGGACAGCTGCTCGGGGGGACCCTGATCCACCTCTGCCCCCACCTCCACTGAGCATGCATCCAGCCAACTCGGTTAAAATGTGGTATCATCTGCCACCAGTGAAGGGCAAAGCAGAGCACCCTCACTGCTGATGGGCTCTCCTTCCTCCAGAAAAGAACTGAGAGCTCTGTCCCCATTCTTGGGAGGGTATCACCCCCCATATCCTGCCCATCTCTAGCCCCTGGCTTGCCCATTAGTGCTCCCCTTGACCCCATCAACAGCAGCTTCTCCCCTTCACCTGGGCACATTCACTCCTTGCCAGCAGTATTTGGCGATGAATGACTCAGGTTTTATCTGTGGCTTGGCATGGTTCTCCTCCCCTTCTTGGGTGCAGGAGGCAGGAGACTCCCACTACATGTGTAGATTTCCCACCTGCTCCTTCCCTGCCCTCCCACACAGGGATTAGGCTACCTGTCTACATCGTTGGCATGGTGGCCAGGATTGAGCTGTCCAGGCCCCAACATGGGGACATGGAGACATTTCCTTAGCTGATCACCACCTCTGGGCTACTGCATCACATCTGGTCCCCCGGGTCTTTTGTTTTCACCTATCAGTCTCCATAATACTTGCCCCATGGAAACTTCATCACAACAGTCAGAAGTCAGTAACGGGCAGCTCATCAGGAGGGGACACCCCTTCTGAGGCTGAGGACAGGCTGACACCATGCCTGGGGCCCCAACCCCTGTGGGCAGAGCTTCATGGCTGCCTACTGCAACACACAGCTCATCTGCCTGCGTGTTGAAAGTGCCTGTTGTCCCCTTGCCCCAAGTGCCAGGTCTCCTCACAAAGGCAGCATGGGGCAGGTGAGAAGCCTTTATCTGATTTCCTAAGGGCAGAAAAATCCCTTTGATTTTGCCCTGAAGATAGGAGTGGGAGGAGGGGGAGCTTGGTCCCGGCGAGCAGGTGCAGCTGGTGCACAGCGACTCACCTTATCGCGTCCCAGCCCTGAGTGAGGCTGGAGGGAACTGGGGGTGGTTGTGATACCCCCAGCATGCATATGGGAACTGGCCCCATCGCCTGGGTCCTGTTGCAAAACCCCTTGAGATGGGCTGGTGCAGAGGAGGGCTCCTTGCCTTCTGCCTGTACCGGGAGGGCTGGGACCAGGGGGATGCCCAGGGTCCACCCTTGCCTCCCAGCTTTTCTCCCAGTTGCATAAAAATCCCACTTTAGCAAGGGGGAATCTGAGATACAGAGATACTGAGACCTGCCTAAGCAGCCAGGGGGTGATTGCCTGATCCCCCAGCCCCAGGACCAGCCTCGCTCAACCCCCTTCTGCAACAAGACCCAAAGTAACCCATCCTTTAGGGGACAAGGTCACAGTGGTAACACTGAGCCATGGCTGTGAGCGACAGGGATACCATTGCAACCCTGAAGCAACCTTCTCCACTGTGGCTGATCCTTTGTCTCTGCCTTCCTTCGCCTCTCACAGCTTGCCCCCCCTCTCCCTGGCTTTTATGTTATTACAAATTATAAAACAATTTTTTCCTGCCGTCCTGCATTCTTCTGCCTCCTGCAAGAATTTTAATGTATTTATTTTTGCTATCAAGGGAAAGCGCCGTGTTCCTCGGCCACCCCCGGGCAGCCCCAGCCCTGCTTGGCCACTGATGGAAATTAATGATGGAGGATGTAGCAGGGGAGCTGGCACCCCTGCACCCCTGCAGCAGAGAGGCAGGGCGACTGGTGGCCCCCAACCAGCTGCTCTTTCCCCAGTGGCAAGGTCTGGGTGCGGAGAATGGAGAATTGCACTGTGGTGGGGAAGGGTGATGGGGCAGGGGGGGCTGGCATGTGGCTGGTCCGCAGGAGATGCTGCCCGTTGTGGGCTGCGGAGGGGATGGCTGCTGGGTGGCTGGGCAGGGTCAAGAGACAGTTTGAGGTGTAGCTGTGGGGTGCTGTGGTGGGGAATCATGTCCTCATGTAGCAGCATGGCTTTGGGCTTCCCCTGGGGAAGAGGAGACCCCCGGCTCCGACACCAACCCACCCTGCCCCATGTGAGAACATTCCCAGTGGTTCCCATCCTGCTGGTGGGACAAAGCACCCCTCAAAGTGCCCCCACGTGCTAGGGTATACAGCCACCCCCCACCAACCCCGCTCTATCCCTAAGCTGGTGCCCCAGCGCTGCACTCAGCTCTGGCTCTTGCTCCTTACCGTGTGGCCCCAAGGGCAGGGGTGGGGGTGCCCCATTCCCTCAGCTCCCCCATCCACAGGACTCAGCGGGGGCTCTGGCCACTTGAAGGGAGTGAAGGGGGGAGGAAGGAACAGGCCCTTCCCGCTGTGGGGAAAGCGTGGCGATTTCCAACCCAAACACCCCAGCGCTCAGCAGCCGCATACTTTCCCAGCGTCCCTCCCCTCCTTTATTCCCGA
Organism: Nesoenas mayeri; assembly: GCF_963082525.1. Classification (NCBI taxonomy): domain Eukaryota; kingdom Metazoa; phylum Chordata; class Aves; order Columbiformes; family Columbidae; genus Nesoenas; species Nesoenas mayeri. The sequence goes on from NC_137545.1 coordinate 27,732,798, forward strand.
GGACACTGGTGATCAAACCCAGTTTGGCCCCATCTCCCACTCCTGCAGTGAGGTCATCGAGCTGTGTTTGTGACATCCCAGTGTCTCTATGGCAGCGCGCTGTGATGTCATAAGCCTGGGGTTGCGACCTCACAGCAGGAGGAGAATGATCTTATTAAAACAACATGGTCCCCATCTGCAGCCACTCGTGGCCAGGGGACTCCACTGTGGAGTAACGGCTAGAAAAGGAGCTGGTGGCAGCTGGGGAGATGTGGGAGACAGAGCCCTCCCTGGGCTCATGCCACCAGTGGGAGCTGGCAGTGACACAGGGCACGATCCAGTGCCCAAAGCAGAGGGCAGCCCTCAGGGCTGAACTCTTTGATTGATGCAAATACACCAGTTCACTGCTTGGGGGTCTCATGGACTCAACTGCAAGCACTGCCCACCACCAAGGCCGAGCGTCTGGGACCTTATCGAGGCACAGAGCCCTTTCATGTTGGGCTGGTGGGCGGTGAGCGAAGCTGATGAGGACCTGTCCCCAGATCAGAGCTGCCCGGTGCTGACAGCAATCTTGGGGCCTGTTCTTAAATTAGACAGGTCCCCCGCCTCTCCTCAGTTGGTGCTACCAGCCCCTGCCCCACAGCTGGACACAGCCTGGGACATCCCTGCCCGTGGTGCTCTGCGTGGCCAGCAGGTCCCATGCACACGTGCACACACATATGGACACACACTGTACCCCTGGGAAGGGCTGTTTGGTGGCTGGACATCACTTGTACACTGACAGGCAGATGATGGATGGATGGATGAGAGGATGGACAGACGGGTGGATGTGTGGCTAGCTGGATGGAAGAGCAGGTATGTGTGGGGATGGGCAGAAAGAGGGATGCATGTGTTTGTTGATGGGGTAGAGGGGTGAGTGTGCAGGCAGCTCAGCAAATGGATGGAGAGATGGCTGTGAGATAGAAAGCTGCATGCAAGCGTTGATGGGAGGGTGGATGGATGAATGAATGGACAGATGGACAGAGGAGAGGAAGGCTAGCCCTAACACTCCTTAGTGAGTTGCTGCAGTTCTGGATGTTGTTTCTCTTTCCCCAAAATCTGTTTCGTGCACCGACAGAAAAAGCCCAGCTCTGTCCTGGAAGAGAAAGGAACATCCACGTCCCAAGGGGAGAAAATTTGTCTTTCTCGCTGAGCAACGATTTGAGTGTCTGACCTTGTGCCACTGCAGCAGTGCACCCTCGCTGCTAGCACAGGATCCACTCTCTGCACTGCCCAGAGGGGTAAATTGAGGCCAGCAGGGACCGGCCTGCAGTACAGTGGAGGTGAAACCACCCCTCTCTGGCAGGCACAGTGCTGTGGCCAGTCCTGCTGCTTCCAGCTCCCCTCATGTCCATCTGTTGAGCTGCGGGAAGGACACACATTGCTTGAGCTGGGAACGATGCGGCTGGGAGGGGGTGTCCTTGGGCCCCCGCGGGCCGTAAACATGATGTCATGTGGTAGCGTACACAGCCCGCTCTGTGCACGGGTCCCCGAATGGGCTTCACAAGTTCTGCGTGGGAGGCATCGACCATGGCCCACAGCCAAGGGAACTGGAGTTGGGAGATAAAATCAGGTTTGCTTTGGGCTGGAGCAAACAGCCTTTTGCAAGAGGAGTAAGGGATGGGGAGAGTGTCTGGAGCAGAGGGACACCTCCCTGTCTCAGAGGGCTTGGTGGGGAGCAGAGGTGATGGAGGATGCCCCAGCAAAGCCCAGCGCTGGTATCACAGGTGCCAGGCTGGCCAGGCACAGGGTCGGCTCCCTTCACGCCTACTTGACTTAGAATAACTCCATAGGCACTTGAAGTCACTAATCAGCCGGGGCCACTTGAGAGCAACCCGGGGCTGCCTCCCGTCTCCTGCGATAATGGGCCGCCAGCCGGGAGCTCACTCTGACGTCCTGCTCCCAGGTCCTCGGGGAAAGGTCCTGGTCTGCCGGGGCCCCGAAGGCATGAAGGGGGGCAGAGACTGGAGCAGAGCTCACTGCTGGGTGCTGAGACCTGTGTGGTGTGCAGGGGGGTAACCATTGTGCTGGTTGTTTTATCTCTTGTTTCAAAACCTTTGTCCTGTCGCCAAGCCCCTGCCCTGGTCTGAGGGGTCAGTCAGAGGGAAACAGGAGGATGGGGACCTTTGGGAGAGGGACAAGAGGGTTCCACTTGAACTGTCTATGAGGGAGAGGAGAAGCTGTCTCCAGACCTGAAATATGTCTCCATCCCTCTGGATCTCCCCATGTTCCCCCTGTGCAGCACCTCTGGCTCCAGCAGGGCTCATGACTCAGGCAGTGACAGTGTGGTGACACACAGCTGGCGTGATGGGCCATCTCCAGTTAAGTGCTGTGGGCTATTTATGGTCCCTGGGACATGGGGCTCAGCCTTCTCACTGCCTGGGCTGTCCTGGGGGTGAGTCAGGGGATGCCCTCCCCTGAGACTCCCTGTTCCCCTGGCTGTGGGAACAAAGTGGGGGGAGTTTAGCAGATGCAGCCCTGGGAAAAGTGTCCAGCTCCTGGATGACACTGCACAAGTCATGCAAAGAAGCTGTCACTGATCCAGCAGCCATGACCCTCCATCTTGGGGGCAGCATCCCATGAGCAGTGTGTGGTGGATGGGTGGAGGTGTACTTGCAGAGGGGTGCAGCAGTGTGGGGGTCCCACTGCGCCAGTCTCTGCACCCACAGATCCCAATAGTGAGGTGACATCATACCTGATGATATGTCTGTGGGACGAGTGAAGTCATAGCATAACTGGGACAGGAGGACACACAGGATGTGACCTGCCACCCCCAGCTCCCCATCCATGTGGGTAAACTCAACATTTAGTCTCCTGCCTCTGTCCAGCTTGCCACGAAGCTGGGGGTCCAGGGCTAGCCCCACAGCGGGGTGCCTGGCTTCCTGACAGCGTGCTATGCCCCCAGCTCCCCGTGGCATCTTCCAGCTGCGGATGTGTCATGGCCCAGCCTCTTCCCTTCGGAAGTCCCCGCCAGGCGGCTCAGGCGGACGGGGGGGGTGTCTGACTCAGCCGACCACCCCTCCCCTCACGGCCGACCCCTCCGGAGCCCCGGGCCGGCCTCGCCGCCGCTGCCAGCCGTCCGAGGGCGGGGAGCGCAGCCTAGCGGCGGCAGCGCGAAGGAACTGGGCTGCCGGTACCCCGCCGCCTCGGCCGGGCTGCGAGGACAGCAGGGACCGGCCTGGAGAGGCGCCGTGGTCAGCGCTGCCATGGTAAAACTTGTCCTTCCAAAGAGCCAAGTGCGAGGTCCTGCACCCCGGGTCGGGGCAACCCCCAGAGCCAGTATAGACTGTGAGAGGGAGGAATGGGTGGATGGATGGGTGGATGGATGGAGAGCAACCCTGTGTGGGAGCACTTGGGGTTACTGACATATGAAAAATAGTATATGGGCTGCCAATGTGCTGTCAGAGGCTGGAAAGCCACTCATATCTGGGACTGCAAAACAAGAAGCTGGGCCAGTAGGGCAAGGGAGGTGACGTGCACAGCTCTGGGGCCCTCAGCACAAGAAGGACATGGATCTGTAGGATCGGGTCCCAAGGAGGGTCATGAAAATGGTCAGAGGGCTGGAGCACCTCTCCTATGAAGAAAGGCTGAGAGCATCAGGGTTCAACCTGGAGAAGAGAAGACTCTGGGACACCTCATTGCAGCCTTCCAGTATGCAAGGTTTATAAGAAAGATGGAGACAGACTTTTTACCAGGGCCTGTAGTTTTTACTGTTTCTGCATGGAGCAATGATTTTAAACTGAAAGAGGTGGTGGAGTCCCACTCCCCAGCAAGGGGAATGCAGCCCCAGCAGGCTAGGAGAGGCCAAGGCATCCCCTGCCACGGGGAGCGACAGCCCCAAGAGCCAGACTGGAAAGCCCCGAGCAGGTCTGGGCTCTCCCGCTGCTCCGGGCTCTGGCTCGCCTGGGGCAGGCCGAGCTGCAGAGCCGGCTGGGAACAGCCATGAGATGGCGACAGGCGCTCACACTTGTCTGTCCCAGCCTGGGGTCCCTCTCAGATGTGTGCAGGCACAAAGGTGCCCAGATCCTGCACTGCCAGCCTCCGCAGCGCTGGCAGGGAGCATGTCAGGCACCAGCCTAGGACATCCCCCATCCTACAGTGAGGCAGGACAAATAGGGACAACAGTCAGACACGGGGCTGTGACCTAGGACAAAACCTCTGTGTCTAGAACCTTGAACCCACAACTTGATAAGAGTGGTTAATGATCAGCGCTGGGATGTCCCAGTCAGAGGCACGGTGCCAGCTACCCCAGGAGTGACAGCTGGGCAGAGCAGTTCCCTGCCCTATGGTCCCAGGACCTGGTGTCAGTGCCAGGCTGGCCAGAGGGAGCACACCCTGCACCCATGGCCCCAGACACCACCACAGTTGAGCCCTACTTGTTGGCTAGACAGCCTGGCCTGCGCCAGGTTGGGCAGGAGCTGGTGCCTTGCCCTCCCTGAGGCAACGAGAAATCAAACTCAGCTCCGGTTGGGTTGCCAAATGCTGCACTGGGCACGCCAAGGTCTCTCCATCTGGGTTCCTGACTGGCAGCACCCAGAGGAAGCGCTGAGACAGCTTGGATCCAGCTCTCTGGGGCTTCGTTCTGCACTGCAAGGGGACAAGGCAGGAACAAGGGCATGACAGGCAGAGGATAGAGACAGCAGGAGGGCTCAAGCCAGGAGGGGCAGCAGCCATGAAGAGCAGGTCCAGCGGTGAGCCTGGTGCCGCTGTAGGGTGTGCAGGGTCCAGGGTGCGGTACCCAGTGCTGGTATGTGATGCACAATGTTTGGTGAGCAGTGCCTAGCACCCGCTGCCCATGTGCAATGGCTGGCATGCAGTACCTGATGCTGGTGCCACACATTACATTGTACCTGCCATGCCTGCCAGTGCTGACCGCCAGCTGCCTGGTGCAGTGCACAGCACATGGCACCCAATGCTGCTGGTGCCAGTTCCTGGTACCTAGCGCCCAATGCATGGCATGTGATGCCACTGATTGGTGCCCAATGTACAGCACTTGATGTACAGCACACGGTGCCCAGTGTGCCAGAACCAGTCCCCGGTATGCTGCAGCTGGTATCCACGGCCTGGTAGCAGGTGTACAGTAGCTGGCACAAGGTGCCCGGTACACGGTGACTGGTCCCCTCTGCGCAGCACCCGTATCCTGTATACAGTGCACTGCAGCCAGTACCGGGGCCGGTATCCAGTGCGCAGCACCCGGTGCGTGGTACCTGGTACGCGATGCTCGGTTCCTGGTGCGCTGCGCCCGGTGCCCGGTTGCCGCCTCCGCACCGCCCCCTGCACCGCCCCCGGTGCCGCCCCTCGTCGCTCCCGGTACCTCCCCGCCCCGCCCCGTCCCGTGCGCTACGGACGGAGCATGGCGGGCACGAGTGGCGGGGCTCGGTGGTCGTTGCTGCCGCTGCTCCTGCGCCCCCGCCCGCCGCCGCCGCGCAGCAGCCCGGGGACGCCGCGCAGGACCGGGGGCTCGGCAGCGGCGGCGGCGGGGCCGGCACGGCTGAAGGGACCAGAAGAGCTACCGGGGCCGGGGCTGCTCCGGACTTTCGTCTGGCTCTTCCTGCGCGGCTACCTGCTGCACACGCACCGGCTCCAGGTGCGCCGGGGCTGCCCGACCCTGGGGGTGCGGGGGGTCGGGGTTGCGGGGTGCGCGGGGGCCTGGGGACCCTACATGGCTGCGTGGGGTTGGGGGACTGGGAGGGGTGCGTGGGGTAGAGGGGCTCCTGGGTGGGCTGCAGGGAGGGGGCTATGCGTGAGGGGAGGCTGTGCAAGGACGGGAGTGGGTGCGTGCTGGGGGCAGGGTGAGATGGGCTCCGGAGGGGGAGCAGCCTCCAAGGGAAGGCAGGGAACTGAGCGGGAGCGGCGGGGCGGGGGAGAGAAGGGACTGGGCAGCCGGGAGCACACCTGCACCGCGGGGTGACGCTGGGGCAAGAAGCACGGAATGGGACCAGCGCAGAACCGGGTGGTCCTGTGAGGGTCCTACCAGCCCAGGGCTGCACCAGCATCCCTGAGCTGGCCAGGCAGGCGAGGACAAAGGTTCAGGGGCGGCTCATGGGTTCCTGGCATCCCTGGTCAGCCTGAGTTGCCCTGGTGGCAACAAGCTACTGTTTAGAGGACAGGCAGCCAGGCAGGTGTTGGGACAGATGGTACCCAGGCAGGCAGGGGTGTGACAGGCAGAGGTGTTTGTTTTCTTCTGTTAATACTTCCTCATATGTCGGATGAAGTAAGCAATGGGCTTGGCTGGCTGTGAGCTAGGTGGCATCTTCGAGTGCCCTGGAGCTCTGACCGGCCTGAAGAAGCATGCAGGATCAGGCCTCCCCAGCACCGCAGAGCACCGGGCGGTGCTGTTCAGAGAAGGGGCTGTCACAAGGCAGCAGGGTCTTGGGGAGTGGGCACAGGAGCTCTCTGCTGCTCCCTCCTGCCCTTGGGGCTCCAAGCATGGCTCGGTGGACAGATGCCGGCATGCTCCAGAGGTGTTTTTCCCCAGATTCTGGTAGCTCCGGCTTCTCTCAGCCCTGCTTTCCTGGGTCCGTGCTGTGCTGGGTCCCAGATGCCAGCAGCCATTGGTGGACAGGCTTCAGCCTGGGCCATGGCTGTCTGTGGCCTGTGTGGCATGTTTGCCTGGCAAGCTGCCTGCAGCACCAGGGCGGCCGCATCCCTCCCCCTCCTGCCACCAAATGCGAGGAACGTCTCCCCGTGGTGACGAATCCAGCTGAATCCGGGCGCAGGCTGCGATGCAGTCAGTCACCAAGGGAGATTGTACCACGTGCATCCCCGCAGCTGCGGGGAATGGGGACCAGGGCTTCCCTGCTAGGTCCCCCTCAGCCCCCTGGGGTTAGACCTGCTCTGCAGGGGCTCTGGCAGTGCGTAGGTGCACCCTTGGGTGAAACCGAGGAGAGGGAAGCTGTGGCTGGCAGAGCCCAGGGCAGGGCTGATGCTGGTGGATGTCCCTTATCTGGCTTATGAGTCTGTGGCCACAGGGGTGGAACCTGCCCCCATGACCAGCCCAGTCCTGCCCCAGCTTTGCACTGCCTTCCCAGCACTGATCATTAACCACCCTTATCAGGTGGTGGGTTCAAGGACCCACACAGGTACTGTTGTCCCTGAGCTGAGCAGACCTGGAAGCAGCATGACTTGGACATGCTGACAGCCACTGCAATGGCCCTGTGTCTCAATAGAGCCCTGTGCTTGGTAGTTGTCCTTGTCCTTGCTGTCCCCTCTTGGCCTTGCCTGCCCAAAAGACCCACCAGGCCATCCATGCATCTCTGGGGTGGGTGAGGGATGTTCCAGCCTGTGTCAGGGGTCAATTCCCGGTGTGCTTAGCACTGGTAGAGGACATGTGCCTGGAGACACCAGCCCAAGCCATCTGTAGAGTGCTTCAAGGATGGTGCCAGCACCCCAGTGCTGGCACTGGGTCCTTAGGATGGGTGCAGCACATGCTGGACACATGCAGGGCAGGATCAGGGCAGGGAGGGACTGATCCATCCCCAATGCTGAGCTCTGCTCCCCACCCTGATGCCCCATTCACCCTGCCATGCTCTGATGCATCGCAGCTGATGTCCCGGCGCATTTACGGCCCCATCTGGAAGTCAACCTTCGGGCATTATGAGAACATCAACATTGGGAGCCCGGTGGTGCTGGAGCAGCTGCTGCGGCAGGAGGGCAAGTACCCCATGCGGAGCGACATGGCCCTGTGGAAGGAGCACCGGGACACCCGGCACCTGCCCTATGGACCCTTCACTGAGTGAGTCCTGCCCTGCCTGTGCTCTGCGGGGCAGCTCCTGCCCCTTCTTCAGGTGTAGGGCCCAGGTGACAGCTCGCATTGCTCCCTCTCCTGCCAGCAGCATGCCCCCCACAAGCAGAAAGACATGGCCATGGGAGGTGGAAAGACCCCTAGGGTGGTTCCAGCTCGACATGGGGAGGATGTACCTGGGGACTGGGAAACTGCTACCAGCCACTGCCCCCTGCCCCGCTGTACTCCGGTGCTGAGCGCTGTCCCTGTGCAGGGAAGGGGAGCGCTGGTACCGCCTGCGCCAGGTCCTCAACAAGCGGCTGCTGAAGCCCTCGGAGGCAGTGCTGTATGCAGATGCCATTGGGGAGGTGGTGTCAGACTTGATGGTGCGGCTGAGGGATGAGCGGCGCCGCAGCCCCTCGGGAGTACTGGTGGGGGATGTGGCCAACCTGCTCTACCGCTTCGCCCTGGAAGGTAAGGGAGTTCTCCCCCTCACCCCTGCTATGCCCCACTCTTCCCATCCCTGCAGGAGTCTGGATGAGGCCTTTCCCCCACAGGGATCTCCTATATTCTTTTTGAGACCCGAATTGGGTGCCTGAAGCAGCAGGTCCCTGCTGAGACCCAGCGCTTCATCGACTCCATTAACCTCATGTTCAAGAACTCCATCTTTGCCACCGTCCTGCCCCGTTGGAGCCGCAAGGTGCTGCCTTTCTGGGACCGCTACCTGGACAGCTGGGACACCATCTTTGCCTTCGGTGAGCAGTGATAATGGGAGCCTGGTATGGTGGTACTGGACTCCTTAAAGACCCTCAAAAGTGGGGCAGTGTCTGGCCAGTTAGTTGTTCTTTTGGCTGTCCTTGCTCCGTCAGCACTGGCTCCTGCCCTCTGTCCTGCAGGCAAGAAACTGATTGACCGGAAGATGAAGGAGCTGGAGGGGCAGGTTGAGCGGGGCAAGGAGGTGTCAGGCTACCTGAGCTACCTGCTGGCCAGTGGCAGGCTCACCCTGGATGAAGTCTATGGCAGTGTGGCCGAGCTGCTGCTGGCCGGTGTGGACACGGTGAGAGCCAGACAGCCACTGCCAGGGGATCCCTGCTGAGCTCCACGCCAAGGAGGAACTGTGGGGCCATGCTCAGGCATGTTCTCCAGCTCCTGCGAGCTCTGGGCTGGTGGGTTGGGGGTCTGATACACCCCATGGGGTGAAACTCTCAGAGGTCGGTCAGTACAGACCCAGTCCTCTGCTCCCTGCTTCAGTTTCCCCCATACTCGCTGCCCCTCACCCCCTGTTTCCCTGCGCACCAAGAGCAGGGGGCTCTTGTATGCTGTACTGGTGCACCTTTGGCACAAGGCTACTCATGTACCAGCCCCAACTCCTTCACTCCCCTCGGCGCTCTGCTCCCCCAGACCTCCAACACGCTGTCCTGGGCGCTGTACCACCTCTCCCGGGACCCGGGCATCCAGGAGACCCTGTACCAGGAGCTGAAAGCTGTTGTGCCTCCTGACCGGTTTCCCGGTCCTGAGGATATCCCCAAGATGCCAATGCTTCGGGCCATTATCAAGGAGACACTGAGGTACAGCCCAGCCCTGTCCCTGCCCCAGGGTTCTGGTCACTGGCCCTTTCCCGAGGGCCAGGGTCAGCCCCTTCTCCCCCTACACTGGGGGTGCACCAACCCAAGTGGCTGGTGTTGGGAGACTTGGGGTATGGATCAGGCAGGGTGCAAGGCTGGATTTCAGTTGCTGGGGAGGGGGATGGAGCTGCTGAGCAGCAGGAGATGCTTCACCTTGTCCTGCCTGCAGCTCTTGCCCCCTGGGGCCCATTGATGGGTCCTGCTCTCCCCCAACTCTCTCCATATTCCAGGGTTTACCCCGTGGTGCCTACCAACGCCAGAGTCTTCTATGAGAAGGACATCATCATCGGAGACTACCACTTCCCCAAGAATGTGAGTGAGGGCCATGCCCTGGGGACCCCCACTGTGCTCAACAGGGCCAGGCAGGGAGCATTAACACCCTTTCTCGCCCCATAGACCCTCTTTGTCCTGGCTCACTATGCCATGTCCCATGATGAGACCTACTTTCCTGAGCCCGAACGGTTCCTGCCCCAGCGCTGGCTCCGGGGTCACGGTTCCCCCCACCACCCCTTCAGCTCCATCCCCTTTGGCTACGGGGTCCGTGCCTGCGTCGGCCGCCGCATCGCTGAGCTGGAGATGCACCTGGCCCTCGCCAGGGTGAGTGGGGACCCCCACCCGAGGGAATTCACCACAAGCTGGGATGGGGGCCCCAGGGAGTCCTCGAGGCACTGCTACCCCCCCCTCTCCCCACAGATCATCCAGGCATTTGAGGTGCGGCCGGACCCCCGCGGTGTGGAGGTGACGTCTGTGTCCCGCATTGTCTTGGTGGCCGACAAGCCCATCAACCTGGAATTCATCGCTCGCCCGGGGTTCCCCTGACTGCGTGTGGACCCCTCCACCCTGGGTGCCAAGCAGGGCCCCCTGGCTGCCCGAGGAGGAGGGGCAGGAAGGCAAACTCACTCCAGCACCCAACCCCTGCCTGATTTGGCCAGGGGGCTTGCAGCCTCACTGTAGGGAAAGTGCTGGGGGATGAGAGATGCCTCCAAATTGCCCCTGGGGCACTAGTGTTCCCCTACCCCAAATCAGCAGAAGGTTTGGGGAACTGCTGTGCCTTTCACAAGCTGTGAGGGGTTGTGTGTCCACTCCCTCCTCTGCCCAGCTGGGCTGCGTCGGGGACCTGGGAACTCTGCCAGGGCTGGGGGGTATGTGGGGAGGGGGTTTGCAGCCATTCAGTGTCTCCTTCGTCCCATCCTTGTGTAGCTGCGCGTGGATCTGTGCCTGGAGCCAGGACATCTGGGTCCCCTCTGAACAGCTGACCTTGGCCTCAGCCACTTCTCTGTGCCTCAGTTTCCCCCCTGCTGCCTCCCTGGTCAAGCTGCCAGTGGGTGTTTAGGGTTTGCACCCAATCCCAAGGGATGGAGTCAGCCCTGGCCTCAAGCAAGCAGAACAATTACACAATGTGTCCCCCACCGAGGGAGAGGGCGCCTGTCACCACCCAGCGCTGGCACCACGGCCCCTGACAGAGCCAGCCAGCACATGGGGAGTGTAGAGCACCCGGGACCTTTCACTATCAGCTGTTCCTTTGCCAAGATGCTGATATGGGGGCACAGGAATAGGGGCAGGACTCTCAGCAGGCAAAACAGCTGGGAGAGGATCAGCTCAGCCCCCCCAGTCCCCAAGAGGGGACATGGGGCTGACACCCAGGGCCATCACAGGGCCTCAGAGCTGGCAGCGGCCACAGGCAGGGGCTGCTTTGTCACTTGCCCAGACTCCTGGAGGGTAGGGGTACAGGACACCCCATGATGAACCCCCCTTCACCTTCCTGCTGCTGGGGACCCCAGCTGGACTGGGGGGAAGGAGCAGACAGAAACCTCGCTGGCACCAAGGCTGCTGCCCCCAGGGTGTCCCCAAGGGGACCTGCTAACTGCTGCCACGGTGGACATTTCAAGGCTACACCATGTGCAGTGTCCCTGTCACCCTGGCTCTGCTCACAAGGGCAGAGGTGCCACTCTCTGCCACACCACCCTCACTGCTGCGGGTCCCAGTGGGCATCCCAGGCTGCATACCCCAGCCCTGCCAAGCAGCCAGCACCCTCTCCAGAGGAGCCATGCCTAGCTGCACGGCAGAAAAGTGATGCAGCAGTGCCTGGAGCAGTCTGATTTATTACAACATGGCTGAACAGACTGTAAAATAAATAAATACCCCCTGACCCACACAAAATGTGCACAGGGTCCCCATGCAAGTGCCTGTCCTGGTGCCAGCTCTGACATGGGCTGCACCTCTGCCAGGGTGCTCCAGCACCTCGTGACCCTACAATAAACAAGCCTGTGTGTGCAGCTGAGCCTACGTTGCCAGGCACAGCTGGTGGGACCGTGCTTGCCATGGAGGAAGCCACGGCCAAAGTGCTCAAATCCAGCAGCAGGATGGAGGCAGGGTGGCTGAGCGCCTCAGGGCCACCTTTTCCCTGCTCCCTGCCTCCTTGAGGCTGGCAGAATTGGGCCCTGGACTCAAGACAAGCCCCAGGACCAGGATGGGCAGGCAGGTCCTCCCTGTGGAGAGCCTCTGGAGCCCAGGCCTCCTTCCACAGCCCCAGGGCCATGCAAGAGACCCCTGAGTCAGAGATGGCACTTCCCTGGTGTCTTCAGAACAAGGATCGGTCGATGCCTGCGGGGCGAGAGAGGGCACAAGGCCGTAACCCCCTGGTGAGCACCGACTCTGGGCTGGACACCCTGTGGCATGACTCTCTGACCCACTCTGGCAGCCACAGGGACAGCACAGGGGACGGTGGGGTCTTGCTTCCATCCCTGGCTTGGATGCAAGCCCTGGAATTGGAGGGGCTTGCTGGCCTGGAGTGGGAACATCGTGGTGACCCCCTGGAAGCTCCTGGCACAGCCACACCCATGGGGACCAGGGGTGAGTGAAGGCACCATGATGGGGAAATGGTGGGGTTCCATGTCTGGTGTGTTAACACACACCAACCCCCACACCCCTTCTGCATAGAGCAACTGGGCATTGCTGGGGACATGGGTGAGCATGGGGTGACCCAAGTCCCTTCCCCACCACCATCCCAAAAAAGCATTATTACCTCTGTGAAGCAGCAGGACACTGGGGCCAGCTCCCCCCTCCCCAGTTCACCCCTAAATGGCTGCCACAGTATGTGCAAGCACTGTGCCCACCCACCCCCAGTGAGGACTCACCGGGCAATGGGCGAGCAGAGCCAAGTGCAGGCAGCCGGGCAGCACGGTCCCAGCTCAGCCTGTGAGTGAGCCCCATTCCTGAAGCAGGTGGTTTTGGGGCCACCGCAGGTGCCAGAGGCTCAGTGGCCATGGCCACCGCAGGTGCCAGAGGCTCAGTGGCCAGGGCCACTGGGGCCGGGGGGGCAGTGGGCTCTGCCAGCCATGGCCCATGGCTCAGCGACATGGTGCATGTGGCTGGTGATGGGTGGCACATCTCGGGTGTGCAACTGGTTGTCTGTCCCATGTGTGTTCCCCAGGAATGGCACTGGAGGGGCACAGGTCTCAGGGGGGGCTTTGAGGCAAGGTCAAAAAAAGGGTGCATCACATCTTGGGGTGTATCACACTCCAAAACCCTCATCCAGCCCAAAGCCCAGGGAACTGCAAAACCTGCATCTCACATGCTGCCTGGATGGGGGTCTGGGGATGTCTCCTTGGCAGGTGGCCCCATCCTTCCTCACAGACACCAGGGATCAGGACCTCAGAAGGGATCCTCTGTGATCCTTGTGTCCCCAGGGACAAGCATCATCTGGGTCCTGCTGTCCCCACCCAGGCACCCAGCGCTGCTGGACCCCAGCCCCAGCCTCCCCTGTCCCCAAGGGGAGGTTTGGCTGGTGTGCAGGCAGGTGGCCTGAGCAGGGAGGTGACAAGGTGTGGGTGACCCAATGGCAGGTAGGGGACAGGCACACAGTGGCAGGGGACAGCGCCTACCTGAAGTGGAGAGAAATGAAGGATGCAAGTGGAGAAAGACGGTGCGTTGCGGGCTAAGAGTTAAGAGCATCGATACCTGCAGGAGTGAGCACAAGGGCCTGGAGGATGTCAGAGAGGGAAACGATGCCCCGCGGGTACTGATTCTCATCCACCAAAACCAGGCGATGGACCTGTGAGTGCAGGAAGAGCATCGTAGGCAGGTCAAGCAGTCGCTGGGGGGAGGGGGAGTGGTGCTGGTGCAAGGCACCCCAGCTGCTCACCTGCTCCTTGGCAATGCGGTCAATGATGTCCTCCATGGTTTCGTGGGGGTAGCAGGTGAGGACCCCCTCCAGGCAGACAGTTCGCTGCCGCAGCGCCTCCCGCACGCTGATGTCCAGGTTGTTGTAGGTCTTCTGAGCTGCCAGGTGCTACAGGAGAGGTGGCCCTGCTCAGCACCCCAGTGTCTCCTGGCACCTCATTGTGCTGCCACTAAAGGGGACACCGAGCCCCAGTGACACTCAAGGCAGACTGTGCATTGGGGCATGTGAGGTGGGTTTGCATGGGTACAGGCATGTGTGAGTGACCCACCAGCAGTGTGCAAGAGGCCACACTTGTTCACAGGTGTGCAAACATGCAAGGTACTCACAATGACATCAAACCGGGAGTAGAGGCCAACCACTTGTCCTGCAAGCAGAGACAATGCAGGGGCTGGAGAGGGGAACCCGAGGACCACCTACCATGCTCCCCCTGCACCCCAAGGGCCAGGCTAGTGGAGGTGGGGAGCTGGGTGTGGATGGAGCTGGAGTGGCTCGCAAAGGGAAATGAGGGGTGTAGCTGGTTGCCTCCCCAGGTACCAGCATCGTTGACGACGGGCAGGGCAGAAACACGGCGGTCCACGAAGATCTCCAGGGCCGTGTAGACGGGGGCAGTTTCCAGCACGACAGCAACATCACGGAAGGTGCCTATACACAGCTCCTGCACTGTTTTCTTCAGGAAGCGTGGCTTAGGGATGGTGGAGCCCTGCAGCACAGCAGGGCGGGGCTGGGCTAGCACCTACATGCACCCCTATGCCCTTGCTTGTGCCCCTACTCACCCGCCATGTGTGTGCACATGCAGCCCCAGCACTCACAAAGATGTGAAGAAACTTGAGGATGCGCTTGTGCGTCAGAATGTGCAGGACGTTGCCTGAGACAGGCTCGATGATGGGCAGGCGGTGGATCTTGTGCTTGATCAGGGAGTAGACAGCATCGAAGAGGCTGCAGGTGACAGGGAGGCCATGGGGGATAATAGGGCTGCATCCCAGGCACCTCCCCCCCACAGGGTGTGCTCTCCCGCGTGGGCAGGTGCTCACCTATGGCTCGGTGAGATGTACACCAATGGCTTGAAGGAGCCCTGCAGGTACACCTCTGCCAAGAGAGAGAAGTGAGAGAGGGGTCTCCCATCCCCCTCATGCAGTCCTGCAACCCCAGAGCTCAACTCCATGCCCTGCATCACATTTCCCACCCACTCACCCCCATTGCTCCCTGCTTTTTACCTCTCCAGGTCTCAATCTTGTGCTCTTCCACCTCATAGATCTGAACCTGAGGGCAAGGAGATGCCCTGGTTACAGTGGCCCCACAGCAGACTGAAGGGACTTTGGGACACTGCCCATCTCCCCAGGCATCCCACCCCATCACTCTAAGTGCAGGGATCGCGTATTGGGTACTGGGCAGAGGGGCACCAAGCAGACACTAGCCTGGACCAGAACGCTCCCTGGTCATGGTCTAGTGATGGAGAGAGGACCAGGAGAGGAAGGGGAGACCAGGAGAGGTGGGGACAGCCCCCCTTGCCCCATGCTCTCCCCGAACCCCCTGGGGCCTCCCCACCACACTCACCAAGGGCGAGCGGTAGTAGCGGTGGAGGATGTTGATGAAGTCAGTGATGGTGAGCATTCCTGGGGAGATACTGGGGCTGGCAGCGCTGCCCACGCCCCCCACTGCCAGGCAGGGGAAGGGGCCAGGCGGTGCTGCCAGCACTCACCAACAAAGCTCTGCGTCTTGCTGTCCCAGAGCGGGGCAGCACGCACCCCATTGGCCACCAGTGCCACAAAAGCTTTCTTGATCTGTCAGCAGAGTGAGGAGGGCGTCAGGGCATCACTGACCCCAGTCTGCCCATCCCTCTCAATCCCCCTCTTTGTCACCTCCAGGGAGATGTCGAAGACAACAAGCTTGCAGCTGGTGGGGATGGTGTCATAGCAGCAGTGGCTCCTCATGAAGTGCATGTAGATCTCGGCATCAGGGCTCTGAAACTCACTCTCTGGGCCCAGCCCCAATAGCTCGTTTCCCAGTGTGAAGGTGACAGGTCGTGGCCTCCTCTGGCTGTCCTCTTCCTCCTCCTCTCCCTCCTCCTCCACCTCCCTGGAGCACAGGGTCCCTGAGAACCCTGCAGGCAAACCCACACCAGCCCTGACAGGTGAGCTGAGCTGCCAGGTCTCAGCACCCTCCTGCCTGGTGAGAGCAGGGGGATGATTCAGGAAGGGATGCTCCCATAGACCCCCTATTCCCCACTCCACAGGGGCAGCACAGAGCACTGTGGCTCTCCAGCCTGGGGGCACCAGGCAGAGGATGGATGCACTCATTGCATGAGTGAGCCAGTCCCCCCTCCCACATGCCTAGGCACTGCTTGCTACCCACCTTCCTCCTCGGGGTGGGCAGTGGCATCCAGCAGCGCCACCTGAGGGGGCACACAGCAATGGGGTTCAGCAGGAGCCAGCCCAGCCTCTCCCACACCCACGGGTGCTGCCTGCACCCACCCAGCTGCCCCAGCTCACCCTGCCAGGTAAAGTGGACTGTCCTTTCAGGGTGGGGATGCAGGCTGGGCTCAGTCCCTAACTCCCCTAGAGAGCGCCCCACTGGCCCAGGACCCCCAGAGCCTGCTGCCCCTGTGGTGTCTCTAGCCCAGGATGCCCAGCTTATACCCTCACTCTGGGGGTACAGTGGGGGTCTCCGGGTGAGGGCAAGGGACAGCAGAAACCCCTGGCTCCTCTCTCCACTGCCAGAGCAGAGCATGTCCCGTGTTCATCCTCTCCTTCTCCCAGCACCAAGGTGTAAATCCTGGTCCTGCTTCCTCCCGTGCTGGGAGCCCCACCAGCCCCCCAGGGACCAGGTCTGCCCCAGGAGACCCTACAATAACAAAGTGGGGGGCAGCCCTAGGCAGGAGGGAGGCGAGCACAGCCAACCAGCTGACCCATACCCGGCAGGTCCCCAGGAGACCCTACTATAACAAAGCAGCATGCATGGCAGGAAGAGAAATCGTGGCCACAAATCCGCCAGCAGAGGCAATGTTTAGAAGCCACCCTCCAATAACAAAGGCACAGGGAGTTCTCCCTGGGGAGCCTAGAGCCAACCCTATGCCAGAGTCCCCCAACCCTCCCCAAGGGGCTGAAACAGCCAGGGCAGGCGGGTGGGCCATGCTGTGCTCCACATCCTTGTCATAAAGGCTGCCTGGCCATGGGAAGGAGACTGCCAGCCCCCCATATCCCCCCACCCCGGGAGGTGGCCTATCCTCAAGCGGGGGGCTGTTGAACCGAGCCCCCCACTCGGCCCGACGGTACCTGGGACGCGGCAGGGCTGGAGAGTTGCTCCATGCTGACTGCGGGGCAGCGCTGCTATTCTGGGCCAGTGGCTGGCGGGGGCCTGGCAGATAGGGTGTCAGTGAGCAATGACAGCCATGCCCCCGCCACTGCCGCGGGGGGGGAAATGCACACACTACCGCCACCACTGCCACGGCCATGTAGTGCCCACAGCCACTGCGCCACCCTGTGACCCCACAGCACTGGGCTGGAGGGGACAGCCCCAAGCACAGCACTGGGGACATGAGGGAGTGCGTGATGGAGGGAAGGCAGGGGGCAGAAATCCCCCATCCTCCAGGAGTGGTGCTCAGCGCCTGCCACAATGCAGCCCTGTCCACCCAGGTGCTACCACCACCCCGTCCTGCAGCAGGATTAGGTGAAGGGGCACAACATGCCCCCGCTTCCCCAGGGGATGCTGGAAGGCAGGGTCCATCCCCAGGCTGGGCAGTAGGCGGAGCAGCTTGAGACCCTTTTCTCCCCGCAAGCTGCCACGGCCCTGCCTGCAGTCCTGCCAGCCCTGGCCATCTGGGGTCTCATGGCAGGGTCAGCCCGTGGCTGCTGGGGAACCTCCTTCCTCAACCACTGGGCCAGCCCCTCCTGCCCTCCCTCCGCTCGCTCCCGGTTCCATTGCTATTTCAGGAAGGTTCAAATAACCGCTTGGCTGGCTGCCGTGCCGGCCCGGGAGCAGACAGGGGCGAGCGGGCTGGTGGCTGCCGGGCCAAGGGGACAGAGTAGCTCTGGCTGACTCCTGGGGGACAGCTGGACCCTGGGCTGTGGTGAGGTGCAAGGGAATCTCCTGTCCCCTGGTGCTACCCCAAGGCAAGGAGGAAGCAGAGGGATGAGGCAGGGTCTCAGTGCTGGGGTGACACCAGGACACAGTCCCAGGTGGCCATTGCCCCACCACGGTGCAGAGGGTGGGATGGGGCTGGTCCCTCACAGCTGCACTGGGCAGCCTGGCTCCAGCCTGGCCACTGCCGGGTGCTGGCAGCAGGGAAGGGAGCAGGCATCTCCACTTTCGGCAGCTATTTTCAGGTGCTGGAGAGAAGCCGAGGAGCGATGAGATTGTCACCAAGGAGACCAGAGAAATAGGGCCAAGCTCCGCGTAGCAGGGCGCTGCAGGGAGAGGGAAGAGCTTTCCACCAGCTCCAGGGCCCACACATAGGGCTTAGCACCTCCTCTGGCCCTGAGCAACCAGCCCAAGTGCCCAGCATCACTCTGACAGGCTGGGGGACACACAACCCAAAGCTAGCAAGGGACAGCAGTTATGCTGGGAGCTACTCCCCCATGCAGAAGGGCACACTTACCTGTCATGGGGCAGCAGGAAAGGTCCCCAGCACCAGGAAGAACAGGGGGACAGTTGTGTGGTGGCACAAACCCTACCTGCAGCAGAGCACAGTGCAGAGCTGAGCTGCCCCACAGACCCAAGCAGGCTGGGGAAATGGAGGCAGATGGAGGCCAGGAGAGCAGCAGAGTGTAAACTTTTAATAAAAATCCTTGAGAAACAGAAGGAAAATAAAGAGCAGAGCCCAGGCTGCAGCCGCCACATGCACAGTGCAGGTCACCTCGAGAGGATGGTCCTTTCCCAGCAGCCCTAATGCCCCCAACACAAACCAGAGGTGTGCTGGTACCCATGGTCTCTTTCAAGCAGCAATGTGCAGGCCCAAGGTTTTACACAGGCCCTGGGGCTGGGGGAGGGCAGGATGTTGGCACAGACATTTGGAAAGGATGAAACAGATCAGTTCAAAGTCCCAAGCCCTGCTCGTTCCAGAGGAGCAGGGCAGGGGCTGGGGACTTTTCTCCATGGGACAGGCTACAGTGGCTCAGGACAAGTGATGGAGACAGCTGAGCGAGGGCTCAAGTGATGCTGGTCACAGATGGGCAGGTCAGGCTGCCTCCAAGCTTAGCCAGCTCCCATGCACCAAAGAAACCACCACCACTACGTCAAGGCTTTGAGAGCAGCCTAGGACAAAGGCCAGACAAACTCCATTTCCTCAAGCTTGCCACTTGTTTTAAAAATAGAAGTCACGCGGTTTTCTCCCTTTTTCCCTGTAGAACATCCCTTTCCAAGAACAGCCCCACAGGCAAGCGTGCAGCGTAGGGGTCTCCCACAGTCCTTGCTCTCCAGAGACAGCTCCCATCTCTTCCTTTGAGGTAGGTTGAGGTATCCCCAGGGAGGGACGTCAGCTGCTGGTCACATCACCAGGGTGGTGTCCGAGAGGCAGCCAGCAGGTTTCTGGTCAGCTCCGCCAGTGCACTTGTTGAGAGGGAAGCTCTGAGTAGGCCTGGGCTCCTGGCATCTCATGATGTCCTCAGTAGCTGAAGGGAAAAGTGTGCTGCAGGAAAAAGGAGAGCTTGTGCTGCTTAGAGACAGCAAGAAACGATCAAAAGGGCCAGGGTGCAACATTCATCCACAGTATCATCACACACAGGCTCAGAGATGAGGCTGCCAGGGTCACCTACTCAACCTCCCATCCCAGGCAGCACCACTCACCCTAAGAGATATCGAAAACAGTGACGGGACCTTAGGGTCACAGCTTGATCTCCCTGACTGTGTGTAAACCCAATTTCATCCCAGCCTGGGCACAGGAGCAGGGATGCCCTTTCTCTAATACCAGAGACCAGAGGCTCACCCAGATAAACCCCAGTCCTCCACCTCTCTGCAGGAGACGGCTGAGGCCAGCAGCATCCATTTTGCAGCCCAGGTTTGCTTGGGGAAGCTGGCAGAGCACAGCAGCCCCAGAGGCCTTGCTGGTCTCCCCAACTCCATGCTGGGGTTGAGAGCCTCTACTCACTGCTGGACACATAAGAGCCCACAGAAGTGGTGCAGGTTCCTGTGGGGAACATCTTTTCAGCATATACTGACCATGACAACCCCAAACATCACCCAGGCTGGCTGTTCTGGACCTCACTCCCATCTGAGCTGCGTATACAGTGCCAAGGAGACACACCCAGTCACACAGGTATCATGCCAGTCCCACCAGTTTGCTTTCCAGAGAGCAGAAGCTGGCTTCAGACCTTGCAAGTCAACCTGTTCCTCTGCCTTTAAAGCTGCTTTCCTTGCTGCCAGTTCTCTCTCAGGACACCAGTCCTAAAGCCACATTATGAACATCATGCACATCATGGCCAATGCAAACTCACCCCAGTCTGTCCAGTTCCAGTTTGCTGAAGCCATTTGATTGAACGTTGCTCTTTTGGAGAAAGAAAGACTTTGGCAATGACCACTGCAGGAGAGAAGACAATCAAATGGCTATTTAAGTCATGGCAAAAATCCCTCAAGTCTGCTGTGCTCTGCCGTAGGCTGCCCTAGTGTGCTTTAGCTTGATCTGCCTCACACTGCTGCACATCATCACTGCCACCAGACTGTTCCCAGAATAGCAAACAGAGCAGTCTTTGCTCTCTGCTTAATGAATCCTTCTGCTGTAAGTGGGAGCAGAGCATCTTGAGGTCAAAAGAGTGGGTTTCTTTCACTGGATTAGCCTGCTGAAAGGCACAGGAGCAACAGCCAAAAATGGCGCCCTCACAGAGGGGAATAAGGGCAGGCTATGTGCCAAATATGTAGGGCTGTGCACGGTACACCCAAGGATATTCACATGCAAAGTACTTGCAGATCTGATATAATGGGTGGATTTCTTGTTGGTGGGAGACAGAGAAGTGTGGGTTTTTCCTGAGTCCTGGGGGCCTTGGCAGAGCGGGAAGAGCACAAAAAGGTAGGGTGGGAGCCCCGGGAAGCAGAACGAGCAGGGTCTCTGCCCAAGTCTGTCCAGGCAAACAACCACCTCTCCCTAGCTTGCCCACAGCCATACGCACCATCTGGGCCAAATCTGTCCCTGTCCCAGTGTGGTACCCTTTGACACACCAGTTCTTCAGTAGCTCCAGACCTGGGAGGTGACAGAAAAGACAAGAAGTAAGAATGAATGACCATGTTTGCAGAGAGTTAAGTCTTCCCAGCTTTGGGTACACAAATATGCTGCATGGAGTGAACAGACTGTGCAATACATGCTATGCAATAACTACTTGAACACGTGCCTGAGTCCCAGCAAACACGGGGTAAACCAAGGGCGTTCACCCTTTGTACGAGCAAACAGCAGCGAGCACCAGCACGTGGGCTGCCGCAGTGCCTGCTTTCCTCCCGCAGAGCCAGACACATCGTGCAGCAGGCTCAGCTAAGCAGAGAAACTGGGGCAACACGGGATTTGCCGAATTAGACCAGACTGGCTGTCCCCCTGAGCCTGGTGCCTGCCAACAGCAGCACCTGATTTGGGCTGCACTGGTGAAAGTTCCTTCAGTGCAAATGTAGAGCAGCTTTGCTGTCACTGGCCCCTTTCCCAGAGAAGGGCAGCTCGGGAAGCCTCCTTCTTGCACAGCACCCATCAGCTGCTGCACCACGGCGCATCGTCCCCGTCCTGCAGGGATTCATCATCTCCTCCCTGCAGGGATCCATCTGCAGCCTGACATGGGCTGAGACCTGGTCTCCATCCCTGACAGAGGGCAAATCCAGCACAAACCAGTCTCACCAGTGGTGTGACTGGAAGGGACCGTTCCTCCAGCTGCACACAAGACATGCTGCTCCAGAGCAAGGGAGGTCACCTTGAAGCAGAGCTTTGTGTCTGCACTGAAGAGGTTCCACTTCCTCCAAGGACTCCTGCTAGCTGTCCCCAATACAGCCAAGTTCCCTGCTCTCTGCTAACCCAGAAATATTAAGAAATCCAGGACCGCTCCCTTCCCATTTTCTCTTTTTTTACGGGCCTTAGAGCCATAGCACAAGCTAAGGTGCCTTGAGATTTAAGAAGCAGCAGAGCAATGGCCAAGAACTTGATGCTGTCCAGCTGGGGTTACTGTGGTTTGCTATACGATACCAGCCCTGGCTATAGGAGGAGTCCTTGCTGTCTAAACTCTGCTCCTCAATGACCTTTCAGCAAGCCCCAGGACTTTGGAAAAAAGCCCCATGTGTCAGGGGCCAAGGGGAGCAGTGCACCTTGCTGTCTGAGAGCAGGACTGCATAGAACACACGTGAATGGGAAGGGGCCAGGGGAGGCTGGGTTTTGCTTAGATGTGACGAGTCACGAGGGGGTAGAGCAAATCTGCTCGCTGGGCTGCTTTGGGGAAGCTGGAGCACTGAACCCGGACTCCAGTCTGAGCATTCAGGGCAGCACTTCAGTGCAGACGATGACAGAATCTTTCTTCCAGCTGACAGGAGAGCATCCAGCAGAGGTATTAGTGAGGCAACGGATGACACATGCTGACAACGCAGCTGGAGAGAGCTATGAGGTTACTATCCCTCTGTGAAAGACAGTTACCGACCCTTTTGGTATTTGCTTTAACATCAGTGAAAAGTGACAAAAGTATTTTTTTTTCTCTGCATGACAGCCAAGCTAGGAGCACACATATGGTTGCCTCAGTGGAGGGCCAGTTCTTGCAGAAGTCTCTCCAGCCAGATCAGATGCTGAATGCAGAGTCCTGAGCTACAGTCACTTTCTTTTTATGTTCTCTAACACTTCACACCAGACCTGTGGCTTCTCAGCCACAGAACACCTAGAAGTGCTGGTGCTGCGTTTAACAAAGCAGTCAGCACCTCTGATCAACTCAGAATAAGCTTGATATATGAACTAGTATGGGAGGGTAACATATTTCTTGTGGCTACTGTGCAAGCAGGCAGCTCCCACTCAACATGTGCAGCTCAAAAGTCCCCCACGACTGCCAGCAGGCAGCCTGCCTGACTCAGGTGACTGTGCCAGGCTCTCAGATGGCAGTTACCTTTGTGCTTATTCAAGTAGTATTTGAGCTCCCACTGGGTCACCAGGATGTTGAAGTAACGAGGCTGCTCAAAGAAGCGCAGGTACCGCATGGAGATGTGGGTGGGGAACACTCGCTCGAACTGCCCACGCCGGGAATACTCATCCTCTGTCTCCACCAGGATGCGAACATCATCTGGGGTCAGGATGTCCAAGACAGAAGAATAAAAATCCTGTAGACAAGAACAACCCAGGGTCAGAGAGAAGTGAACTCTGTCTTGTCATTCCCCCTTCCCACTCCTCAAAGTGTCTCAGGCAGAGGTCTCCACATATCTGAGATCTTTGGGACACAGGCCACAGGGAAAATTAAGAAATCGAGGCTCAGTGGTGACATCCACACTGCACATTGCTGAGGAGATCCCCAGTTCTGCAGCCCAGCCTTTCTTACAGACACTACCAGGTGGCACACAAGGCAAGCGTCCCTGCTAAACTGTGTGCGTCAGCAGGCAAAGGCTATGAGAGATGTGCAGAGACACAAGAAGGAACAAGCAGTGCTCAGACCCTCTTTGGGGACTCGTGAATAATGTGGGCACATGCCTATTTTAATGTAAAGATGAGCCAGTGCAGCAGTGTCTTAAGGAAACCAAATTTATTTCAGAACAGCTGCCTTGTAATCCACTGTCATCTAGCTGTCCCCACAGAGGGGCACAATCTGGCAAAGAACAAGGGGCAGACATGTGGGACAGGTTGGGACAGTGGCTTGGCAGGATGGCACAAGTACCAAAGGAGACTGTATCATACCTGGTCAGGTATCTTCTGTGTCAAGTAGTAGGCCTTCTTCATCTTCTCTGCTATGAAATGCTCAGATGCTGGCTTGGGCTTCTCCTTCGAAGCACTGCCCAGACTGAGGACACAAGAAGAGGCATTTAAGCAGAGAAGACAAAGTCCTGTCATGGCAGAACTGCTCCCAGCAACTTTTGTGAGAGCACTGACACCCTCAGGAAGATGCTGTGGAGGACAGAATGTTTCCTCCAAGGATTTCACTAGTTCCAAGATCAGAGATGCACCCACAGCCTTGTGCATCAGCACAGGACCCAGGAGGGATGTGGGCCAGGGCACTGGGAGGACCTTGCCAGCTCTTCGCTAAGGCATTTCAGAGTTCCTTCACCCAAAAGCTGAACCACAACCTCACACTCACATAGGGTGCAAGAGGGCCAAAGACACACCATGACTCGATTCACAGCACTTGAAGCCTGGTGGGATCTCAGGTTTACATCCCACTTGGAACTCAGGTTCCGAACTGTAAGTACAGGGCTAGGGATATGAGTACTCTGTACTGGTACTGTGCAGTGAAGGAGGGAACTATGAGATTAAAACTTCCCCCTGCAACATCCAAGAACTCTCAAGACTGGAATTCAGCTCCAGCTCCACATGCCACAGGAAATCCTGGCCTTTTGTATGATCTGACCAGCAACCATCTAAACTATTCTAAGCACCCAACTGAATCATTTGAGGATGCCAGAGTCTGGGAGATACTTGTCCAACACCTCTTAACCCACATGTCAATACGATTTGTTTTCCTGCTGCAAAAATAATTAGTTGTGTGTGTATCCAAACAGAGAGAGCAGAGCCTCAAGGCAGTGCTGCATAGTGCTTAGGGAACATACAGATCTACTGGAACTATGCCCATATGCAAAAAAACCCTTTATATCCTTCCCAGGGCAGGAGATACAGTTAAGCAAACTTGCCCCTGGATGCAGGGACTCTCGTAATGCATCATCTGAACCATGTTAAGGATCTGTTTAATTCCCTGCGGGTCCCTCCGAGGACACCTGCCCTTCAGCACCTCTGTCGCAAGCTGCAAACGAGAGTGTGATCAAAGTGCCGCAGATAAGCTGGCGAGAGCTCCCTGGCTGGAATGGGCCCGCACTACAAGCTTGTGCCTTCACTGAAGGCACAGAGCAAGTGGAGGGCAAGAGTCCCATCTCTCTGCATGCTGGTGCTCATCCCAGCAAGCTGCTCTTCAGTGACATACAGCCAGCAGCCACTCTGCTGCAGAGAACAGGACTGGTTTCCACCCACCATGAGGTTTGAAACTAATATAAGCCCAAGCTGTGGTGAAACACAGAAGCAGCAGGGTCCTGGGTGCCAGACATGCCCAGAATTAGCCTTATGCAAGAAACAGTCATTTTAGCTGCAAGGTAAAGACTGTGCTTACCCCTACCCACAGGCCTACAGCCTCTGACACCTGCAGTCCTGCCTAAGGAATAGATCACTCTTTGTAAAATAACAGGTGCTCCTCTTGCTCAAGGGAGCAGCACGCCAGCCCTGGGGTAGAGGGTAAGCAGATCCAGCCTCAACACAGCCAGCCAGCCCTCCAAGCAAATGGAGAGGCAGTGTGGCTCAGCATTGCACTAGTTCTGGCAGGGGGAAAGAAGAGAGAGCACAACTTGACTAACTTGCAGAGCAAGCACAAATTATGCTGGCCTCACTTCCAACTATGGACCTGCAGAGAGGATATAAATCCACCTGTCTTGAAGAGACCACAGGAACCAGATACCTAGGCAATGATGCAAGTCCCTCAGACCCATAGCTGAAGGACCAGCAAGCATAGGCTCTCAACAGCACAGAAACCAGCATTTCCTGGGCTGTAAGCAGCACCCAGATGAAATCCCCCAAGAAAAACGCCTGCCTTGTCCTGCTGCTCTGAGAGAGAAGGGGGCTGACCTGCAGGTAGAGCCACTTCTTGTCTGTGGCCTTGAGGCCACGCTGTCTGCACTGGGCAGAACAAAGCCCGCGAGGTTGAGGAGGTCTCGGATCATCTGGCCCTTGATGCTCACATCCAGCGGGGAGTTGGAGTGGAGGCTGCAGGGAGGAAGCATCACAGCAGTCTGAGTGGTGGAACAGAGATGCCAAGCCCCACAGACCCAAGATCACTCCCTAGGTTAATACCAACTGGGATACAAAACCCAGCCTGTCCCTCGCCTCATCACAGACAGATATGAGCCACTGAGGAAAAATTGCTGACAACAGCTCTGGGTTCCCCACCAGAGACAGTTCATTTCTCCACCTCTTCCCAGACTTGATGGAAACCAGAGCCACATGTGGGACCACATGCATCCAGCTCACACCCATCTGCTCTTGCAGGCAGAAGCAGCCATGCTTGGGCACAAGGCAGCTCCCAGCCCTGTCCGTGTTGCCGGCTGCCGTCAGCAAACAAGGAACTGTGCACAAGGCAGCAGAGCCACTGATCACTTCTGCCCACACACAGCGGAAATCTCTGCCGTCACCCGCTCCCTACATGACACATCCCTCCTTGGCCTTCCTTTTTTAATGTACTCTTCCCTGGCTCCAGCTGGAACATGCCCAGCAAAGGTTTCTGAGCTGCAGATGGATGTTGCTTTTGCAGATAGGGAGGACTTTGATTCCTGCCGTCTGGAGAGGGAGGCGTCAAAGCCCACAGTCTTTCAGCACAGGGTGGAGGGGACACCACAAGCCAAATACATTTTGTGGTAAAAGAAAGGCCATTATCCACTCTGCTGTGGCTCAGAATCTGCTTTACCTTGGGGAAATGTTGACCTCTAAGATCCAGGGCTTGAGGTTTTCATCCAGCATGATATCAAACCCAAACAGCTCATGGCAACAATACGGCCGCCGCACATACATCTTCACCAGGCTGTTTACATAGGGCTCAGATCTGCAAGCCAAGGGAAAAAACGCTTGTTTCCAACAGTCAGACAGCAGAGCCCTGGCTGTTCAAAGCACATGCTGCTGGTTCTGAGAGCGTTTGCAGCCACGTGCTGCGGGAGCAGGTGTGCTGAGAGACCAACGCAGGCCTGTGAGCTGCTGCACTGTGTATGGATCCAGCATCACATCCTGAGCACCACTTCTCTGTCCAGCAGGATCCACCTCTGAACACAGGATCCATCCTGCACCAGGGGACCTTTCTTCTCAGGCACCCTGGCCAAGCAGGGGAGCAGCTGGCAAGCTGGGCAGAGCATCAGGGACATCCCCACCCTCTAGGCCTCCCCTCCTGCACTGCAGGCAGACCCAGGGCATGTGAGATCTGTTTACCCATTGCAGCTACTGCAGCATGAACATAAGTAAAAGGATTAAATGAAGGATCCAGGGAGAAATACTGGAGCCAACAGCAGTGGCAGAATTTAGATTAAGAGCAAAGGGACAGGGGTGAGAGGGGACTGGAGAGCTAGAGGGGCCAGGGTACACCCTACCACCAGGCACAGAGCAAGGGGTGCCAGGACTCACGCAATGATGGTTTTGATAACGATGTCCTTAATCTTCTCCCAGATGGCCTCGCTATTAACTCCCTTCTGGGTCAGGTAACTCCAGAGAGCTTTGAGTGCCCTGGGAGAGAGAAAGCAACAGAGGTAGCTCTGTATTCCCTTGCTGATCAGGCCTGCCAGGGAGTGAAGGCAGCAGAGGGTAGCCTTGAAAAAGCTCTTCCCTGGCATGGCTATGCTTCTGCCATCCTCAAACCACTCAACTCCTGGTTGCTGTCCCCGCCAGCCTGGTCGCTGATCTTGCAGGCCCAAGCTACTAGGAACATAAATCTGTCAGAGACTTGTCCCTGCACTGGAGTAATAGGTCCCAAATTAGCACATGAGCAAGGTATGTCAGGCCCAGATCTTCTCTTCCCTCCCCCATCATGTCCTCAGCAAACCTCCCCTTCCTACAGGCCTTCCCCCGCAGCACTGCAAAACAGCTCAGCAGGGAGCCAGCAAGACCCCTGTAAATCTTTTAGCTACAGCAATTAAACTAAGGCTTCAGAGGTGGAGAAAATTTTTTTAAAACGTGGAGAACAAGACGGTGGGGGGAGTGTCTCTACTTTTATAGAGTTCCCCACACCACATCAAGCACTGTGAGCTACCCTGACACTGAGCCAAGGATGCTCAGATGTTACTGAAGTGAGACCCTGTGGCTAATGGCCAGGAATCCAAAGGTCACGCTTCCTGCGGACAAGTTGGAGTGGATTACAGCCACACTCATCTTTAATGTGGAAACAGCCAGCTTTGACTTGCATGGCAGTACCAAAAACCCACACAATCTGTCTCTCATGGGATTTCAACTGCTCCAGGACAGCAGACCCTTCTCAACGTCTCAGTGGAGTAACAGATCACTGTGCAGTAGGTCCAGATCTGAGAAAGGAACCTTACCACAGCAGACCACCTTCTGCAACTCCCTTTGAAGTAAATTAGCCCTGCCCAGGCCCACGAATTGAGAACTCTATCCTGCACTATTTATAAAAGAGTTTAAACATCACTGTGGAATCAGAGACAAGTGCCTGGGGCCTTGGATCAGTCCACCCATGAGATAGAAGGGAAGAAGAAGTGCAAGACTGCAGCCCTTCTCTCAAACGCCTAGAAATGGCAGTGCTGCTCCCACTCACAATGAATAGCACAGAAATTATCAGTTTTGCACCAGGACTGCCCCTTTCTCTGCCTCCACATGGAAGTCAACAGTGAGGTGGACAGAAGCTCCAATCTAGCCAATTTAAGAATCACAATTACATATTCAAATTCTAACAGAAAAAAAAAAAATCAGATTCTGCTTTAACCACATCCTATCACTCCTGCAATAGGGCAAGGGGATGAATGGGCACAGACGAGAGCAGTGTCGGAAGCAGAGAACAGCACAGACACCGGCAGGATGAACGGCAACCACAGCCCGAGCAGCAGTGGACAGGATGAGTCACAAGCCAAGGAAATCGTCCAGATTCCATCCACACTAACCCATGCCAAAATCCCTCTGCTCCTCCAGTTTCCCCAAGCAGGAACAGATGATACAGGAAGCAACTTCAAGTTTTGAGCAGGAATACTGAAAAAAGTCAGAGAATAAAAAGAGCTGCCCTATGCCCTGAAAGCAGCACACCTACCATTTGTGTCCCTGACAAGCAGTCTCATCCGAGTTGGACTTGTAGTCTGTGTTCTTCTTGTTCACACTGTAGTTGGTCAAGTGTACAAACTTGTTGCTGAGGCTCTTCATTGAGGACGAGTACCTGGAGGAGGCAAGAGGAGCACAAGCAGTCCGAGCTGCCCCCAGGTCCACGGGGCAGGCAGAAACTCTGTTCTCATCTCAGACCCCTCTGGGCCACCCAGCAGCCCTGCTGCCTCCTTTTCCCCAGCTGCCTGGAGCTCCCTGTCCCCATGGGCCCAGAGCTGATGGGACAAAGCATGAGGCATAGAGCCAGCTGCCTTGAGGCAGAGGAATGCAATCCCACCCTCGCAGCAGGTTCTTAAGGCCAGAGAATCGGTGAGCAAAAGCACTGAGGGAACTGCAGCAGCCTGAGGCAATATAGTCAAAACTGGAAGAAACACCTCAGTTTCTGATATGCCAGCCCTTAAGTAGTATGAAGCACAGACAGCATATTTCAAGAACCATTTTACACTGAGCTGATCCTGCCTTGAGAAAGGTGGATGAACAAAGCATCCTCTCACATTCCTTTTCAACACTGTCACTTGCAGTGACATCTTATGTTTCCAGACTGCTTCTTAAGCAAGTAAGCTATAGCTTTAAGCATCACCATATCTGGAATGACTCTCTCCTGCCTCAGCCGAGGTGGGTACCACAGCCACACATGCTCCCTCGTGCCCCACGGAGCAGCCTCCAACACCGCTCTCCCACACAACCTACTTGCAGCTGGCAAAGCGAACCAATCCGTCCTGGAACAGGTAAACTCTGAGGGGGTCATAGCAAGTGACATAAACGTAGATCCTCAGGTCAAACTTCCTCCCGCCAATGAGGTAGGGTTTGTGCAGATATCTGCAGAGGGAAGCAAGTGCCAGGGGAGGGTTATGATTTTGGTGCACAGGGACATCTCTAGCCCCCACCTCAGAAGGCTTGGCAAAACCAAGGATCAAATGCAGAAGCCCTTTTGCACAGCATTTCCAAGCTAAGGGCATCACAGTCAAAATAAGAGAGAAAAAAGCTCTCCCATGCATGGGGAGATCCTGCAGCACATAGGCAGAAATCCTTTCTGTTCAGTTCCATTTTAGAGAGGTTTTCCCTGTTAAGGCACAGTAGCCTTTCCACACCCACAAGAGTGATGGCAATATTCAGGAACATCTAAGACACGCAGTCGGCCATGGATAGTTTGGTCCAGTAAGCAAAAACAGCTGGAAATTTTTATCCAAATAATGTAATTATTCACCCCAGAAGTTCATTATTTTCCATAGAAAAGCTTGTCACTTTGCAAAGGAAGTGGACAGGGAAGAACAGGCAAGCCAACACAGCAGTTCCCTGTCTGCCAAACACCAGACAGTTTTTCTGCCTTCACAAGAACTTTCCCAGAAAGAAGCCTCAAACCAAGATGAGCTATTTGTTTTTCTGCAGAAGGGGAAGGAGATTCCAAAAATCCTGTTATTTCAAGAAAACGCTTTGACCAACATCCACACACACACAGAGGCTCTTACTGCCCCATTCTAATTTGGACAAAAAAAAATTATTTACAGTTACCACCTCTTCTTTGGGCCTTGTCTTCCCACTGTGCTTGTGGGCACTGGTTAAGGTTTGTCTGCCTCCAAAGATGCCAAACCCCAGAGAACAAAGCAGTGGGAGCAGGATCACAACAGAGCTGAAGCTGAATCATGTATCAGATAGAAGCTCTGGAAAGCCTGTGGAGCCAGTTTGTACCCAAGACCTCAAAAATCTACACAGAACCAGCAGCACTCCAGTAAGACCAGTTGCAGCTGACAGAGCCAGAGTTCCATCGGCAACATTACACCCAAGCAGCTGCGAAATTCTGGATGCAAATCAGGTGCTTCTGCTCTGCCATGTGGCCCAGACCTGGCCAGAGAGACTGGACACTAGGAGGTCCCAGGCTGTGTGGCAACGTGCCTTTCCTTTGCTCACCTCTGTACCAGCAGTGGTCTCCTTTTTGGGAGCTGGCTCCATTTGTGGATGACCTGGATACCCATGCCTCTGGCTGATGCTGGCTGCAAAACACAAACAAGAAGAGATCAGATCTTCTCCCTGCAGCTACAATGGGACAGATGATTGATTTGCTCTGTGCTTACTGGTTTCACAATCCATTTCTGGCGGCTAGCTCCTTCTTCCCACGCTTTCCTGAGTAATTTGATGTCCTGGGGCAGGATGAAGGACTGGGGGAAGAAGTTAAATTCCTTCTTCCCACAGCGAGACTGCATCTTCAACAGGTTGCGCCACAGACGGTCCTTTCTCCCAATTTGAAATGAACCAGGGAAGTGGTTTAGCTGTAAAGGAACCCAGACACCGTGAGGTCTCCCTGCTTCCCCACCTCTCTGCCCAGCCCTTGCTGCTTCCTGGCCAGAAGACCTTATCCTTTCTGAATACGGTGCAGGGTAACGCTCCTTGTTCCTCTTCCAGGATTGCACCAGGACAGGACCCACCTGGATGCTGAATCTCTGCAGGGACAAACACCTGCACGGTGACCCACACTGGATACAAAGCCAGCAGCTGCCACCCCGCCCCTTCTGATGTCTGAGCAGCTGTAGGGCATTAACCCTCAGCCTTTGTTATGACTTGAGTTAGGTATATTCCCTCTGGTTGTGCTGGCAAGGAGGGCACTGGCCCTACCGCTCAGTTTTGCCAGAAGGACTGCTTTAAGCAACAATGACTGAATTTAGATGAGCTCACAAGTGAAGATGGCTTGGCTACAGCCTCAGTCTGTACCGCAGTTGCCCTCACAGTAGGGATGCTCATCCAGCTGTGTCTGCCTGTTGAACTCATCTCCCAACATAGGAATGCTGCTAGAAGGCACACTGCAGGGACAGCCTGCACAGCAAACAACTGGCCCCGAAGAGAGGGTCACTCAAATTACTCCAAACACACTCTTCATGCACATGAAGCAGGTCAGCCCAAAACATCCCCTACCTTCTGGTGCTCCCTGATGGCTCTGAAGCTGGGGGATTTCATGTGGTGGCCCCAGCAGCCCAGCCAGTCATCACTTTCTGTGGGAAAAACAGAAAAGTCCATGACCAAGTACCCTGCCACCAACAACACCCTCTCAGCCCACCAGCACCCCATCTCCTGGGGCTAGCAGAAGTGTGCTAGGATGCTGCACAGCAATAGCAAAAAGCACTCGCACTGGCTGCTGCGAAGCTGCCAAACCAAGGGCTGTGAGTGGGATGCAGTTAACCAGGTGGGACATATCCTTGTCAATGATTGTTGCAGGGATCTGGGCAGACACAGGGTCAAAGGAATGGCTTTAATCCCCCAGCACCCTGACTTCCCTGCCTTACAGCAGGTGAATGAAGCACTGCACTGCAGAGGAACATGTAGAACTGCAAGACTTCCTAGGTCTTGCTCTGCCCTGCTTGTACCACTACAGCCTCAAAATGGTCTGTGCAAAGGTCCTCTGACATGCAGGAGTCCTGTACGTACTGCTGGGAGATCACACGCAAGGGCATGGATCACAGCTGCAAATGCTCAGTGCTCTCCCAGCCCCAGCCTCCTCCTGCACATCTCTTCAGAGAGAAGAGCCCAACCTTGAGACCTCTCTGGCTGCAATCAGAGAGGATGGTTTCTTCCTCAGCACATGGGAACAAGGGACAGCGCTGCCAGGGTTGACACTAGATGAGCATCAGCCTCCTTAGAGTGGCAGCACCATCTAGAGGCACAGCTCAAGCAAGCCAGAGCACAGCTCTCCTGCCCCACACACTGCCTCAGCTCCTGACAACCCAGGAGTAAGTCCTTGTGGTCCATGCCAGGGACAAGTGAACAGGGAGACCAGACCCTGCCAGGTCAGACAGGCAGAAATGGGAATGCAGCATCCTGCAGCTCTGCACCTGTATTGTTCCTGCTCTGCTCTTCGCAGGCAGTCTACCTTCCCATGTCCACAGGCTGGAGATGTGTGAGGAAACGACATGTTGGATGCTGCCAGCCTCCCATAACTTACTTTTGCTGACTCTGAAGTGGGACCTGACAATGGTTTGCTTCACTATGTTTGGTGTGACTGTACACATTTTCCATCGCAGCAGCTTCCTTTGCTCCCAAGGCAGCTTTTCCACTAGGAAGGCAAAAAGATAAGGATAGAAGGAAAACAAACAGAATACCCCAATTTTTTTATAGGTGCACCCAGTGGAATTCTTATATTTTGCTACACAGGGACCAGGCTTTCAGAGTAGAGTATATATCCCCCTTTGCAGAACTAGCACAAAGCAGTAGACCCCATGGTTGGGGGAGATCCAGGATGCTGGAACATTTGGTGACAGATTGACTCAGACTCCAGGCTGCAGGAGCAGCCACTGTTTTACTCCAGCCCTTTGGATCTCACAGCAGTGCTGGGTCTCATTGTGGGAGGGATGAAGGGAAGCCGCTGTGGCCAGCTCCCGGCTGTGTGCTGGCACCACTGCTTGCTAGTGACAGGATGGCTGCCCTCACCCTGCACAGCGACAGATCCCAGCTCACCTCTCTCATCCCGAGTACTGAAGTAGATGGTTGGAGGCACATTAGGGAATAAACTGCAGACAAGAGCTGGTTTGAGCACTTTCTCCTGAGCCTCGGCAGGCTGGGCCAGGCACTCTGTGCAGCTCCTAGGAGAGATGAAGCGGTAGACGGTTGGCTAAAGGTGAACAGTAGCACAGGAAGGAAGGGAGAAGCTGGAAGGAGCCTTGATCCTGGTGCTGGGAATCTGCATCATTGCAATGTGGTGCAAGCAATGGATGCTAAGGTCAGTAACCCAGTCTGCAGCAAGGAGGGGCAAGCCAACACATGTAACCCCCGCAGGTTTTATGTTTTGTTGGGGCAAGAGGTGGAGTCTGTTACATGACAAACCCTGTAATCTAGTCCACAGGAACAAGGGGTGAAGGTTGTAATGTCTACCATGATTCAGATGTAACCCTCTTGTTTTGGTGTGTTGCAGGGAAGAGGGCTGGAGCAAAAAGCTTCGAGGTCAGCCCAGCACACAACCCGCACCAAGAGGTGGCTGACATCCCTCCCTACCACAGGAGGCATTTGGCCCAAAAGCCATCTGCCCCCAGAGGCCAACCAGCCATATCCTGCCAGAAACAGCTGCTGGTCCAATTTCTGTCACCTCTGCAGGACTCTCACAACCACACGTGCATGCCCAGAGCCCCGCAGCACCTGGAGGTTCAAGGCTCACAGGAAGCCCTCCTTGTCTCCCAGTTGAGTTCTGGCATGATGAAAAGCAGCAAGCCATTGGGCAGACAGAAAAGTCTGAGGCAGCCCTGGTGCAAGGGGCAGCACAGCTGCAAGTACCAGCTCCTGTTGCTGGATGAGCAAGAACAAGCCCCACAAAGGTCTGCCAGAATCCAGGGAGACAGGGCACAGATGACAACAGGCTGAGCAATCCTCCCCAGAGAAACCTCATTCCAAAAGCTAAAGGAAAATCCAGGCTCCAGGACTTGTTTATAGGGTGCAATACTGAGACACAAGACCTCAGGAAGCTTTAACAGTCTCTGGCCCAGGATGCCTCCACTCTGCTTCATCTGCAAGGACACGACACTACAAGAACACGACACTACAAGAACACAGTTTAATCCAGTAATCCTAACCCAGCAACTGGCAGTGGCAGTGAAATTAAGACCCCTGTTTTGCTGTGGTGGATGCGCCCTAAGCAATTTGCAGGCTGCTGTCTGGAGCAAGAGAGAGACCTTTGGTCTGCAGGGTAGCATCTACTCCCCCACATGCCACCAGGGAGGGCAAAGATGGACGAGTTTGGACAAAGATGCCACGTTCAGTGCACAATTTACAGCTACTAACCTGGACACAAGAGCCACAGAGCCATTGGATGACACACCATCAACAGAGGAAGCATCCGAGTCACCTGTAGGAGGGGACAGATTCAAGTTTTGTCTCAGTGGAGAGTGAATACACACATAGTTAGGAAGCGAAGAGAGAAAACAATTGCTCCAGGGGACAGACCCTTCCCAGCTGCACTGAATCTTTGGATCCTGGGTTTTGCCCACAAATTGGTGGCATTAAGGGCAGGGCAGGGGGTGGAGCTGATGGCCCTGCACAGAGAGGAGATGGGCAAGTTTTGGAGTAGGACAGTGGTGAACCCTAATTCACTTCCCAGAGGAATCCATGCAGTTCTTCCTTGCTGCTAAAGTGCCTTTGGGTTCAGCACAATCTCTAGGTCATCATGAAATGACAGCATGACTGTAAGACAGGAGGGCAGCTATGCTCACCCCCAGCTCCCAGATGGACCCCACACTTCCCATCTCAAGACACAGGGCACAACCCTCCCCAGGGAACCAGTACTCACTGTTCTCCTCCTCATCCTCCTCCTGACTGCAGCTCTCATCCAGGCCATCAGGAAGTTCTTCCTCTGCTTTGTCCTGGGGATGGACTGGCTCCAGCAGCGACTCCTCAGCAGTGACACTGGGACAAAGCACATCACATCAGAAGAAGTGGCACATGCTTTCCAGGGCCAAAAGGCCCAGAAGCCCATGATGCAGTGTGAGAAAACATGGGCAAGGGAGCAACAACACCACCCTCCCTGGTGCTGATTTACAGGCACTCATCATGAACTAGCAAGATGGAGAGGTCCAAGAGCAGCCTGAGAGGGAACACTTCGCAGCACAGCCAGAAAGAAAGAAGCAGGACATCCTCTCCCAGCAGGAGAGCAAGAGCTCTGTGTCTTTGCACCCTCCCTGTCCTGCATCAGCTTCACGTTCCTTTAGGAACCGATGTCTCTGCCCAGGAAAGCTTTGCTGGAGCTGGCTCAACAGCAGGCTTCACCCAAAACACACGCAGAGCCTGCCACAACAAGCAGGGCCCTGTGGCTGTGCAGGAAGCAAGCTAGAAATCCTACACACTAACTCCATGCTGTGGCTGAAGGAGAAGGCAGAATAGCTCAAGCCACCCCAAGTGCCTGTGTCAAGCTGGAGAAGGGAGGAAGGCTCCCCATATACTAGGATGCCACAGATGGGTTTTGCTCAGGGATGCAGCCCAAGGTTATCCTTACGGCCACCCCTGCAGTGCGCAGTGCACCGTCCCCCACCACACACAAACGCAACGTCCAGCCCAGTGCACTGCAGCCTCCCTCCTCCTGGCTCTACGTACTCAGGCTTTCCCGGGAGCACAGCCTGGGTCCATTTCTCCTCCTTCTCCAGCTGGATGGTGGACATCTGAGTTGCCACTTCGGAGACAGCAGCAAGGTACGGAGGCTCTGCCCTTGGCACCTGCTCCCCGCTGTGCGGGTTCATCCCGCTCACAGGCCAGCAGTCAGCGCTGCGGTCAGGAGAGCCTGCACGCGAGGCCAAGAGATGGGCGCCGATGCGCTTAGTGCAGACAACCGCACCATGAGTGCCTGTAAGGCTCAAGTTACTGTTAAGGCGACGGCTACCCAGCTCCAGGTTCAGGGGAGCGATATTTTCTTTTGGGGTGAGTTGCGCTATGATGTGCTGCCCCCACCTGCTGTGCTGGTTGGACAGGCTGCCCATGTTCATAAAGCCAGAGCTTTTGACTTCACATCCAAAGCTGTTGTGTAAGGCAGTCTGTCCGGCTGGCTGCTGCAAAGCCTCAGTGAGGCTCATCTCCAGCTCCTTCCCTTTTAAGCTGTGCACTCTCCTCTCAGCATTCTCCTGCGAGCAACAGTTCTTCCTGAGGATCGCACCGCTGGGCACAAGAGTCAGGGAGGGGACTGTGGTTTGCTCCAAGACAAGGTTGCTGCTTTTCACTGCTCCGTTGACCAGGCTTCCAGGGGAGCCATCTCCATCATTACCGGAGTGGGGCCACTTGGCAGCAGGGAGGTTGTGGATGTTTTTCACCTTCTTGATCCCTGGTGACTGCAGCAAAGGCACTTTAGCACTGCTTGGCCGTAGGAAGGAGTTGTTATTGAGCACCGGTCTGTAGGAACTAGAAGTCTGCTGACCTGAGCTGGGGACAGAACCTTCAACCCCAGTTCCAGAGTGCTCCTCCACCAGCATAGGCAGCAGGCAGGGCTCCACCAGCAAGGAAGACATCACCCTTGCTGTGGCAGAGCCGGTGTCCGCAGGGCTTCGGAAAGGAAACCTGGAAGGCTTGGGTCTGGGGCAGGAGCGTCGGTAAAGCAGAGCGCTCCTGCCCACATCCAGGCAGGGCTGGGCCAAGGGCAGGCTCGGGAAGGCGTCTTCACCAGGGTGTGCATGGCATAGTGATGGTGGACACAGGAAGCAGGATTGCTGCAGAGGGATCCCTGAGGGCAGCAGGCTGCGATCCTGGAAAGCGCTCACATACTTCTTCTCTAAATTCCAGATGGGTTTTGCCTGCTGCTGAGTGAGGCGCCAGGCCCGGCGTGGCTGAGCTCTCCCTGCCAGAGGAGTACCCAACCTGAGTCCAACACTCTTCTCCCGTTTGGGGCCCAGCTCAGTGCGTTCTGGTTCTGCAGAGGCCATGTAGAGCCATTGCACGTGAGGCAGGAGTGAGTCAGTCATCTACAGCAGCATCTTAGCTGGTCTGAAACAAGACAACAGTATGAAAGATGCTGTTAGCCCAGCAGGGTAAGGTACCCAGCCCAGTGTCCCAGGAGGGGAGCAGGGCGAGCTGCTTTCCCTGCAGGCTGAAAAACCACGTCTCCATTTGCTGAGCTGCCCAATGGCCTCCTAGGACCAAGTCAAAGGAAGAGTTGGCACCTCACTTGAAAGCAGAGGATGAGAAGAACAACTTCAAGAGGGCCCTGGGAAAAGTGCCGTCCACCGGATAGCATGTACCCTGCAAATACACAGGCCTTGCTTTTAAAATTAATGAGTTTCTCACTTCTGTATTCCCACAGAAAAGCTCAGTGAGAGCTAAGGGATTCCTAAAGAGCTCAGGACCAAAAAGGCAGCAAAGACCAAAAGCAGGGCTGTTCTAACATCAACACCTTGATTTCCAGCAGAGACTGGCAGTACCAAACACATACATTCCTCCCCATCGCAGTCCTACAGAAAAGTGTCTTGCAAGGAGCTACTGGCAGACCACAAAGCTGCAGACGTAGGTGTCCTGAATCCTCCTAAAATTAACTATTGCACCATGCCTGTAAGATCATCTTGCCTGAGGAGAAGGGAAAGAGAAAGCAAACCACACGCCAGGTTTTGTCTTGCTTTAACACATGCCTGGAAGGCTGCTGGATACAGCCATGATAGAAATTTGTATCCCAAGGAGGCTGGCTGGCTAACTTGCTCTTCTACCTTTTAGCTCTCACAAGGTTGCATGTTTAAAAAAAAAAAAAAGTATAAAAAGAAGGGTCAGAAGAGCACCATCCATCACCCAGTCAGTTTTCTTGCAACACACTTTCCTTTCTCACCTGAAAATTAAGCCTGGGCTGCAGCAGTTGAAGTGTAGCTACTAAAATACCCCTGGGCTGCTTGGTAGCACCATGACAGTGGCTCACGCCCACCACAGGGCTGGCTCAGACAGACCTTCACCCTGCACAGACCTACACCCACCAGACCTTCTCAGCCTGTGAATCAGACCCCAGATCTGGTCAGCAGCATACCAGCCAGAGGCTGTACCAGGTGGGAACTTCTATGCAGGATCCCGTAAGAGCTGTATGTCTTCAAGGAGAGCTGCTCCCCTTCCAGGCTCAGCAAGAAGGTACAGAAGGGGTCAGGTCTGCCCTACGCACACAGCTGCACTGCTCATTAGCCTTATACAGTCACGGTGAGCACTCCTGGTGAGGACAGGGTAGCCGCATCCCTCTGCAAGCTGCAGCCCAGAGGGGCTCCAAGCCGCAGGATTGGAATCCCACGCACCAAACACAAGTGAGCTGTATCGCGCTACCCGATCTGCACCCAGAAGCAAGCCCAGCCGTGTTGTGACATTCACAGCGATTAGCACAGAGCAAAGAGGCCAGTGCTCAGATGCCACCACCTGCCTAGCTCAAGTTTCCCCCAGTAAACAAGTGAGAGAAGCTCATCTTCCACACACCATCCCACAGATGCATCCAGGTCACAAGCATGCTCAAACTGCTAATCAACCCTAGCACAGCACACCAGCAGACACAGATGTGAAAAAGCAAAATAAATAAAAGAAGGTGAGGGAAAGCATCCCTGACATCCCTGCCTAGAGGGGATCGTCACTGAAGCATCATCTTGCATGCTGTCAGCTTGGCCACCACCTGCACTCTCACATGGTTGTCAATGACCTTGCAAAATCAGCCTGCAGCGAAAGCCACCTGTGCCTTGGCTCCACACGGCTTTACAGCTATCAGTGGATCATCCTGCTATAAAAATGAAAGTCATTTGGCCTAATGAAGCTGTAACAAGGGACAGTTTAGACACAGGTGTGAGCATGCCAAGAGAAGCCCTGTGTGACCCTGCCTTGGAGTAAGTGACAGTGGCAGCACAGCCGTGATCAGCACGGGCATGGGGGTACCACCAGCAGTTGCAGCTGCCAAGGTGAACGTCTGACCATGGCATGGCCTTAGCTGCCACCACCTGCTCGGACAGGGCCAGTCCCCAGCCCCGCAGTGGCAGCAGGAGAACGTACTGACCTTGCCCCTCTCCAGAGTGGTTTTGTTGCGGAGCCACAGAAGCAGCCAGGCCAGCACAGGGCAGGGGTGCGCTGGAAGTAGCGGCTGCAGAAGGAAGTGGCAGGACCTTTCATGCAGCTTCCAGGCAAGGTCTGTGCAGTCTGACAGCTGATAACCACCACTGCTTCCCTGTGGAGGCACTGGAGCTCAGAGATACAGGCAGGAAGGATGAAAGGAAGAACATGACCCCACACACGGCAGAGCAGGATGCATCCAGCCTGGCAGTACCAGCTCATGCTGCCTGTCCCTCGTCCCATCCACACTCCTGTCCCCTCCTGCGTTCCAGTTCAGCCACCTCCAATGTCTGCCTGCAAACCGGCTCCTGTCCTCGCTGCAAGGACAGTTCGGCAAAACAACTGCTGAACATCCAGAAGCAGCAGCGGAGGCAACTTCACATGCCAAGCTGTGGGCACAAGACAAC
This sequence comes from Nesoenas mayeri, assembly GCF_963082525.1. Taxonomy (NCBI): domain Eukaryota; kingdom Metazoa; phylum Chordata; class Aves; order Columbiformes; family Columbidae; genus Nesoenas; species Nesoenas mayeri. The sequence goes on from NC_137545.1 coordinate 27,772,243, forward strand.
AGCTGCTGGGCATGAACCACGTCCCCTGTCTCAAGGTTAATCCTCGCTGGCTACTAGTCAGGGAATCTTCCCGGTTACGTTTAACTTGGTCAGAGTTTTGGGGTGAAGGAAGGTCACAGCTTGATGCAATCCCTAGGTCTGCTAACCCAGCCCTACAGTGAAGGAGCAGGTGTCCGTTCCACTGCTCACAACAGCAATAAAACTCACTTGGAAATTTTATTGCAGAAACGTGAGCTGGGAAAAGCCCAGGGCAAACTGGCAGTGCTAGAAGTCAAACTCAAACATCATTACTAGTAATTAATGGATTTTGGCTTGGACTTATTGACACACAATAAATATAGAGACCAAAGTTGTCACTGTTGGAGAGACCATACAGCTGCACCCGCTCACAATTATTTCACTAGCACCTTTTATTACCGCACAGCCTGCTCACAAGCTTGGGGACGTCAGCTGGAGTGCTGCCGCAGCCTTTATGAATGTCCCATCACAGGGATGCAGGGGCCAACACACACTCCAGCCTGTGTGTGCCCCACTATGTGTTGGTGGAAGAAGGGAGCATCTTCCAGCCTGAGCCTCCCCTCGCCATGTGCTCCTCTAATGTTAGCATGGCAGCTCCTCGCAGACCCATTTCTAATGGGAAAGGAGAAGACTGTAAGAGCCCAGACATGCACATCATCCCCCCATCATTTGAGTTTAGCTGGGGAGGTTATTTTAAATGCAGCTATGGTGGCATGCTTAAAATAACAAGAGCTTGCAAATGTATGAGCTGCAAGCTGACCTGACAATGTGCTGTCAGCCTCACACAGCCCCAAGTCACAAAAGAGGGGGCGGAAAGTCAGACAACTGCAACTTGATATTGTTCTCTATGTCATCACAGGGTGCAATTTTAGCCTGTTCTTTATGATTAGAAAGAAAAACATCTTTTTCTAAAGGAGACCTGAGTTCACACCAAGTCCCTCACTCAAAGTTCTGGGACTTTTAATTAAACCTTGACCAAGCAATTTAACGACAACACAAAATAATCAGGTTTTAAAACCAATACACATTTTAAAATAAGGGTTTGCATCTCTTAAGAAGAATTAAAAAGCTTTCAACAAGATCAAGCACATTGGTCTAAAACCAACTGACTGACTGTGCCTAAAGCTGCTCTTATACCTGGTAGGTACAAATTCTTGTGTTCCAACAGCATGGAAACCACCATCACCTACACCAGCTCCAGGAAACAACCGGCCCCAAGTGCAGTCACACACTGAGGCAAAGCAGCACCCAAGGCTGCCCGTGAGTTCAAGCTGAAGAGCAGAGTCCTGCTGGCCACAAGAAGAAGTCTCTGAGAACAAGACAGCCCAGAGAGAGCTCAGGCACCACAGACATGTTGGTGGCAAGGGACCAACAGCCTGGCATGCCGCTTTGCCACACAGCAACGCGTTGTTGCTCCCTCTCAGATCCAGTATCATCCTGCAGAACCAGGTTTTGGGTGCAAAACCAGAGGCACAAGATGATGACGAATTTCTCTCCTAATGAGGACAGCAAGTTTTTGCTTGGCCACTCAGGTCTAAAAAAGATACCAGTGAGAAACCACCCACTGTAGGGATGTGTCAGCACATTCCACTTGCATCCTGGGATTACGTTTGTGCCAGCATTTGTGCTGGGGCCAGTCATTTCGATTCAATGGCTGTGGGGCTGAGCTCCACTCCATGCTAAACAGAGGAGGCATGAGAAGTGCATGGTTGTGCAAAATGATCCTTTAACTAAGCAGAACGCTGCCCTGCGAGAAGAGGCACGCAGTGGGGAGGGAGGCAGAGCTTACAAGCATGGGGGAGCTGGACCCAGCCCCAGCCGCTGCCTCGCGCTGTGCCACAGCAGATAGGACTGAAGGCTCACACGTTTGAGTTCCCAGGGGACTTTCTCACTGCTCTCAGGGCATCAGAGCACAGTGTCAGATGAGGTGAGGGACTCCAGTGTGGCCAGGCAGAAAATCCAGGGCTACAGTAGAGAGAGCACACCAGGGACATCTGAAATAAAAGGCTCAGTGCTCTGCCCGGGAGGGCTGATCTGGCTGTGACCAGAGTGTATGGGCCACGTCAAAGGGAGAAACATCCAGAGCATGGAGTCACCACCACTACTGAAGGATATAGACTTTGCCGCCCTGACAGAGTTCCCACGCCACCAAAGGGGACAGCAGACCACACAGCTCTGTATTTCCACAGCAATGAAGCCGCGAAGTCCCTGCCATCGCTCCCACCCTCAATTCATACTTTCTCATCATCTGGGATATGGTAGAAGCTGTATAGTAGCATAAACTAGAGTAGGAAAATGAGTCTGGGTTAAAATCAACCAGCTAAAGTGTGGGGTGTTTTACAGCCTCGACTGTTTCAGTGAGGAGTTCAAAAGCACCTTCCTGCAGATCCAAGCAGGGAACTGAAGGGACAGCATTCTCTATCAAGCTTCATTATGGGAGAAAAGGTACAGGATAATTACATAGTGAGACCTGGGGAGAGCTTGGCCACCAGCGCAGGAACTGACAGGCGGTTAGCACAGCTCGGTCTGGTTTTAGGCAGCCTGGCCACACTCTCAGCCTTTGGCTAAGAAAGAAAATAAAGGTAGAAGTCTCAGAGTGAGTGGAACAAATATAACATATCAACACACAGCAAGGAGACAAGAACCATCCAACTAGTTCAAAACACATCAATTCTTTATCCAACTTCTTGACACTTTTTTTTCTGGAACTAGAAAAAAAAGCTCCCAGGTGTCCTTCAGTACATGATGATAACCCTTCCGTATCTTGACAAAGGTGGGAAAGATCCCCTGGAGGCACTGAAACCACCTCACCCCATACAGCAGCCTCTCAGAGCTTGGGAATGGAGTAGAAACAGAGATTCAAGTTGGGAAGAAGCCGCCAAATACTCCCAGACTTGCCGCATGGAAGGAACCTGGGAAATGCCACAGAATGGCACCCAGCCAGCCTGGTACAGCAGCCAAAGCCCCCAACCTGCCTCGGTGATATGACATCACCATGTAGGCATCATTATCTGGGGACAGTGGCATTTAGCCCAGGCAGTGTCCTCCTTGCAATGTGATCCCTGCTGCGCTGAGAAAGGCCCTGGGCATGACCGAAGAATGGGAGGGATTGATTTGTCATCAACAAAGTTTGCCTAATACAAAACGTAAGTACCGCAGCAAGAGAGCAATGCAAGGATTGAAAAGTGTCACTATCTGCTGAGTACAACCACCAAGAGTCAAGGAAAAATTACTAGATAAAACTGTCATTAGACCAACAATTCACTGTTTATTCCCCAAAATGCCTAGGAGCCACTAGATGACACACACCCTTTCGGTGGGGAGCGCACAGCAATGAAAAGAGAAACTTCATTGGAGAGAGTCACATAAGAAAGGTTTTGATGTGTACCTGTGGGGCTGAACGGCATCACCCATGGGACACCTGCAGCCTGCCTGGGCAGGGAAGCAGCAGGCTGGTACGCCAGGCTTCCCCATTCCTGTGGCACTCAGTCCCAGCCCTGGTCCTGGAAGTGTCCAGGAAGCACTCCAGGCTTGTCTCTGCTCCTCTCGCAGCTCTGCTCTTCACCTTTCAGAGCCATCAGCTCCTTTTTAGGACATCAGAGCAGCCAAGCAAAGACCCCAGTGGAAGGATTAACAGCCAGGCTGTCCCAGTGCTCCACTCGAGCCTGGTCAACCCCAGCTCCACCACTAGAGAGGCTCGTTGGGGCCGTGGCTCGCTGGGGAACCAACTCTTCTTCCTCCCTGGCACTCACCCGGGGAACCCACTCTGGTTCTCATTTCTTTACGTAAAAAATCTTTGAGGTCAAAGGTGCTACGGAGATGCTCCACCCCGCCCGGGAGCGCTGGCCAGGACGACGCCCGCAGCCTGTCCCGCCGTAGAGCATCCCCCCGCCGCTTCCCCAGCCCCGCGGGGCCCAGCCCGGCGCACCCCGAGGGGACACGCGGTAGGCGCACGGAGAAGCCCCGCGGGGAGGCCTGGGGCTGGAAAAGGTGCCTCCTTGGGGCCCGGGTACAGATCGAGCGGGTGCTGGGGCACGGTGGTAGGGCGGGGAGGGCCGGGAGCCGCGGCGAGGCAGCGAGGGGACCAAGGGCCCCGCTCCTCGGGGGACACACACTCCCCACGGAGGGAAGGACGCGGCTCCCCGGAGGGGAGGCACACGCGGGACAGCCGCTCCCGTACTCACCGCCTGCACGGCGCCCACGGGCCTCGCCGCTCCCCGCGCTGCCGCCGCCCTGCCCGCCGTTACCATAGGGATCCGGGGCGGCGCCGCCACGTGACTACACCTCCCGGCAGCCACCGCGCCGGTCGCCTGCAGCTCCCGTGTGCCGTGCAGCGCCCCCTAGCGGCCGGGGGGTGGGGGAGGGATGCGGCCTGGGCGCCGGTACCCGCCGTGGGGCTGCCCCGGAACGGGAACGGCACGGCACGGCACGGCACTTAGAAAGAGGTGGTTTCTTGAAGTCTACAGGCACTTTTCCAGGAACGGCTTCCCACGGGGAGGGCCCCAGGTGAAGCTGGCCAGGCAGTGTCCCCCCGGGCGGACAGAGTCCCATGGCAGCTCGGGGCTGGAGGAAGGAACCGTGTCCCGTCCTGCTGATGGCAGCATCAGGCCGAGCGCCGCCGGCAGCCTTCAGCGCAGGTGCGGATCAGCCTTGCCGGACTCCCGGAGGGCCGGGGCCGTCCCCGGCGCCGCTGGAGCTGTGAGGAGGTGCAGGAGCTTCTGGCAGTGCCGGGCAGAAGGCAGCCGTGGCCTGCGACCAGCAGCGGGCTGCAAGTCACCACTGGCCAGTGTGGCCAGCTTCTCCGTGGCTCTGAGGGAGAGCAGGACCTGCGGAGCAAAGACAGGGACAGGAGTCACCCACGAGCCTGGCCCCGTGTCCCCACAGCACCATCAGGTCCCGACGCAGTACCTGCTGTATCCCAGGGTGCTGGCTGAGGCCCCGCAGCGCGATGAGGGCTCCCTCCCGCACGCTCTCCCGTGGGTCCCGGCAGGCCACCTCCAGCAGGACATGGGGGACCCTGCTCTCCATCAGCAGGTCCCCCAGCTCTGCCCAGTGCTGGCCCAGGTTGCCCAGAGCTAAGGCCGCATTGCAGCGTGTCCTGGCCTGCACATCGCTCAACAGCTGCATCAGCCCGGGCACAGCCCTGCCCAGCATCCCGGCTGAGAAGGACTGGTGGTAGGCAGCATTGCCCACTGCAAAGCTAGCTGCCCTGCGCACACTCTCTTCCTGGTCCACCAGGCACTCCAGAAGGCTCTCCAGCAAGCCCAGCTGGTTCTGCAGCGCCTGGAGAAAGCCATGGCCATGTTGAAGCAGGTTGCCCAGCAGCTTGCAGGTTTTGGCCCGTATTGAGGGTTGCTGGTGGCCAAGTAGGTGGGTCAGTGGCTGGTCGGCCACATCTGAGCCCCTCAGGATCCTCTGGAGAAAGAGCAGGTGCTCTGGACAGGCCCGGGCCACATGGGTCAAGAGAGACAGGAGGTCAGTTGTGAGCATGAGGCTGTCTGAAAACAAGGCAGACATCAAGAAGGCAACAATGTGCTCCGAGGTGGCAGCTTCCCTCACCATTTGGTCTATGACCTGCTCATCAGACACAACGAGGTGGCACAAGAGGCTGATGGGGAGCTCGGTGTATGATAAGGGCAGATGGCAAGAGCAGACCTAAGGAGAAAGGAGAGAGAGCAGCATTGAGTGTGCTGCCCTCTTGTGTGGGCCAAGTCAAGCAGCGGTTGAAGACTGCCAGCAGGTTGGTGCAGCACTCAGCCGCTGGCCAAGCCACTCAGGGGGCTACATGGCACCCAAGTAACATCCCTGCATGGCAGAAGCCACCAGCATGGTGTGAAGTGGTGTCACGGTGGGCTGCATGTGGAGAGGTGTCTCCACAGTATGGGGGGAAAAGAAATGCAGGGCCAAGAGTGTACCTGCAGCAGTTGGGCAGGGATCTGGGCATCTCTCACAGCCTCCATGACCAATGCTAAGGTGTCTCCATCCACAGACAGGGCAAAAGGGAAACAGAGGAGCTGGCAGGCCTGGATCACCACAGCTGGGACAAGGTCAGGGTCCCCATGCTCTCCTGCTTGCCTGAATTTGTTAGAGAGAGAGAGGTCTCAATACAGAGGTAAAACATCAGGACAAGAGGCAGAGAGCATTCCCCATGCCAGCCACTAAGGACAGGCTCTGCAGGTGAGCTGTGCCCTGCAAGTGCAAGGTCAGGAACTTCTCAGCCCTCTGCATGCTCATGTCCAAGCCCTGTTCAGAGTCTGAACTCTGCCTGCCTTCAGCTCCCCACAACTCACGTCTGTGTCAGGCATGCCAGGAAGCCAGGGGACAGCAGCTTCTTCAGTGTCATCATGAAGACACCATGGGACTGGCTGAGCTGAAGCAGGCACCAGTGGGACTCACGAGTGAAGATGAAGAGGGCCAGGCTGAGGAAGAGCAGGGTGCCTGCACAGCAGAGGGGCAAAGCTAGGGAAGGCTGAAAAGTCTCTCTTTTGTCTGCTTGTACTGCTCTGAGGCTGCTCCAGGGTTGCTTCTGTGCTTCCCTGCCCAAAACTAGACCAACCTCCACCTACAGCAGTCACACCTGCCAGGGTCGATGTTCCCTGCAGCACAGACACCCTTTCTTGCTCCTCCACAACCAGCTCAGCTGAGCTGCTGCTGTCTGGCCACAGCATGGGCCAGCCCAGCCCCGCCTCCATGGAGGACAACAGCAACCCTCAAGAAAAGCCCCCTGAGCCCTCTGGCCTCAGGGACAGGGTATGGATGGGGCCAGACATATGGGCAAGTCTGAGGGCAGGATGTGGAGCAGGGTGCAGAGCAGTTGCCCTGCAGTCCTGCAGCTCCTACCTTGAGGGGAGAGGAGGTTCCAGTCTGGCTCCACCGCGAGGTGAGCTGCGCCTGGGGATTCTCCATCCAGCAGTGCCCTGTCACTGCCCACATGAAGCACTGCAGCAACACGGTGCCACACCACACTCCACAGCTCTGAGGCAGCAAATCCCTGCTCCATGGTCACATCCTCCTAGAGGTGGAGAGGCAGATGTCAGAGGGCTTCATCATCCCCCAAGGCTCCCCCAGGTTCACAGCTCTGCCAGCCCCATGGTTCTCGGAAGGCCAGGGCTGGATGGACATGGCTTGGGGGAAGAAGGGGTGGCTGGCAGCCCTGCTGCGCCTGCTGACGGTGCCAGTCCCAGGGCACCTCTGCCCTCTCTCACTCCAATGTGTCCATGAACTCCCTGCCCACTATTCTCGCACCAACACTCCAGAGCTTCAAAGACAACCCAGGGACATGAGGTGACTTTCATGGGATTGCACAGCTCAGCCAAAGCTGCTCAATTCCCTGGTTTACCTCAGCCTCCATTACTGATCCACATTCAGGCCTTTGCCCCCAAACCTTTTGGCAGGGACCAGGCAAAGGGAGATGGGCAGACCGATACCTGGGCAAGGAGCTTCAGCAGGAGGAAGAAGAGCCCATCGTAGAGACCGGCACCCATTGGTGGTGGGAGCTGCAGCTGTAAGAAAGTGAAGGATGGGCTGAGACTACGTGCTGGCTCTGAGGCCAGCAGCACCACACCTGCACCCTTCTGACCTCAGATTTGCACACCTCCACAGTGGGGTGACAGCCTGGCTCCCCCACTCCTCTGTCCCCATCCCATACCTCAGCAGGTGCTGTCAGCACATTTTTCACCGCCAGTAGGACATCTTCTCCCCTGAGCTCCAAAGCTACCCCTTGCTGACTGAGCTGTGTCAAGAGGAATGCTGCAGCACCCTGTGGGAGCAGGGAGAACTCAGCACTTTTGGAACTTTCCCATCTGCCCACTCAATGCTGACTCTTCATCCCTCAGCTCAGGACAAGGACAGCCAGGCTGTGCCTGCCCCTGTCCCACCCTGAGCAAGCAACGGTAGGACCCAAATGGGACACAAGGCTCTGCAGGACTTTCAGTGGTGGCTCTGGCAGAGTGGGCAGACTTACCACAAGGGAGATAACAGGAGACTGGGCGATGAGATCCATGGCCAGACTAACCATCTCCTCAAGCCTGAAACACAGGGACCAGGGGAGAGACGCTGTGTTCCCACAGCTCCACATCCCACAGAGCAGCAACATCCAAATACCCCCAGGGCTGGGAAGCAGCCACCTTGCAGGAGGAGCGAACTCTGGTTCACAGCACCTCCTTGTCCACATTGGCTCCTGACCACATCCCCAGCATCCACCCACGGTGCCCAGCACTCTGCCGATGTGTCTGGAGCAGAGGCATCAGTGGAGGCAGGAGCCCAGCTCTGGGCTGGGTGGAGGGCAAAGGGCTGTTCAGGCCATGTTCCTCTCCCACCCATGAGTGAATGCAGGGCCTTACCTGGGAGGGGAGGCCTGGAGCTGCAGGGTGAGCAGGGCCAGCAGGTACAGAGAGGCCTCGCAGGCTGCCCTCTGGGCCACCTCCACCATGGGGACCTGCCAAGGGAGAAAGAGTCACAAGAGGACAGCAAGACGGAGGGGATGTTTCTGGGCCCTGGAGGAGACCTGCACTCTCCAAACTAAGCTTCTCCAAACTTTTCTCCCCGTACATTCCCCAGCCTGGTCTAAGCAGCACTCAGAGGAATGTGTCCTGCTTGTCCACACTCCTACCGCAACATCGGGGCTGCAGTCAGTCCTACCTTGCCCTTCAAGAGCTGTATGAGGGAACCCCACAGTCGTTGGCTCCTTCCCAGGTGCTGGCACAGGCTTGGGCTGGCATGGCAGCCAGCATAGAGGATCTACAAGGCAGAGGCGAGAGATGCATACCAGCCCGAGGACAGGGACACACTGACCTGGCCCATCTCAGTCACATCCCATGGCTACCATGGGCTCATTTATTAAACAACTGACATCAGGGAGATGTGAGTCATTGAAGGCTGAGCCTACAGTTCCTCCCTCCCCATGCTCCTCACCCCAGGCCAAAGGTCCAGGCACCTGTGGGGACAGACAGATAAATGGACGGGGCCATTACCTTGAGCACGTTCAAGGAGCAGCTTGGGTGCTCCAGTTTCCCCAGCAGCCTCCTGAGCTGGTGGCTCTCTCCCTCCATCAGCTTTTCAGTAATCTCCTGAGCAACCTGCAGAAATCAGCCTGGTTTGCACCCAGGGCACGTGAAGCACAGCACAGACTTAAGGAGTTTAATGCTAGCAATAAATTAATAGAAAAAGGCATCTAAAGGCTTCCTACATGTTGCCTGCATTTACAATGGGATGCCCACCTGCCATGACCCAGTATGGCTTTGATGCACAGCCCCAGAGCTTGAGATGAACAAGGTGAGATTCCTCCTCTGCTTCCCTCTTTGTTGACTCAGAGTTGAGATAAAGGATCAAATGCAAATCTGTAGGGTTTTTTTCCGCTCTTATTTATTGTCCATTAAATTTCAGATTTTCTACAGTCCGTATCACTGTCATATAAGAATTCATGTTTTCTCTGCATTTCCTAGTTCTTTACTTAGCCCATCCCACAATTCAGATCTAAGCATGAGTCTGTCTCTTAATTGACTTAGGAGTTGTTGGACTCCTGAAGCTCAGCTGTTGACTGAGAAGGAGCAGCCTACAAACACCAGCCCAGCCATCAAAGCCACAGGACCACAGCCATCTACTCCACTGCTGAAAAAGAGACCCTCTTGCAAAGGACTGCTGCCCCTGTGGAGACCACACCTCCTTGCCCTGCAAAGAGAACTGGCCTGACCTGCTCCTTGGCTTCCCGACAGCCATTCCTCTCCAGGGGGATGCTGAAGGCAGCAGCCAATGCAGCTGTGAAGAGGTCTGCCACTTGTGGGCTCTGGTCATGGGCTGATTTGGCCTCCATCACTGTACCTGCACAGGGACAGAGCTCAGGAGACATATGCTAGGAGTGAGGGATGCTGAGGGGCAGCAGGATGGGTTGGAGGCCAAGAAAGGGTCAGGCTTACGACACAAGGAGGGTGAGATATGGGACTGAGGGAGGGAAGAGGAGGGCCCTTGTTAGCCGGGGTTTGGGCAGATAAGCTTCAGTCACCTCCTCTGACCAACAGCACTGCAATGGCAGTCAGTGCTCTGAGGAAGCCCAAGCACAGTGAGGAGAGGGGAGGCCCCAGGAGGAGATGGCGAGCTGCCACCACCACTACCTCGCAGAGCAGGCTGCTCTGAGATGGATCCCTGAAGGAGTCTGTTCAGCAGGGGCTGATGCTTCTCTCGCAGGCTGGCATAGAAGGGGGCAGAGACAGAGGGGTACATCACATCCAGGCTCTCACAGAGCACAGTGAAGCACTAGGAGAGAAACAGGGGTTGCCATTACTGCAGACTGAAGGTGGGATGAGAGAGAAGGGCAACAGAGGAGGCTGTGAGGGGACAGCAGACATGGGAGAAGGACTCAAGTGCTGGAGCTTTGGGGACCCCCAGGTGTCCTCTCCAGTCAGGTTACTGTGTAGGACCAACATGCGACTGCATGCTGGCTGAGAGAGGGGTACACAACCGGGAAAGTGCCCCTTCAGAGAGCTTGTTTCTGCATGTGATTCCCCCCCAAAAAATACAGTGGGTGAGACAGCCTGCCTTGATAAGAATGCATTGCACCCCACAGCTGGGAGCAGGGTCTTCAGCCTGCCACACACACTCAGCCCCACAGCTTCTGTCCCCGGGGGAGGGAGTGGGGAGAAGGGAGACAGGGGCACCCTTACCAGGAGGCTTTGCTGGCAGAGACTCATCTCACTATCAGCTGGCTCAGCCAGCAGCTCTGGCAGCAGAGCTAGGAAGCAGCTGGCACTCTCCTGGAAGGTCTGCAGGCTGGAGGAGGCAGCAGGAACAGAGGAGAGCAGAAAAACATGAGCCCTGGCTGTGAGGACAGGATCTGGCCAGGCCTATATGGCCCTGGTTAATGGGGCAGGCAGCACACACCAGTACCGTGAACCAGGGCCAGCAGGCAGCACAACTGAAATCTAGACAGCTGTGCCTTCCCCTTAATTAGTCCCACTCACAGAAAGCTCCTCTGTGAGCACAGAGATATGCCATGAAGTCCTTAGTCTCTGATGGTTCCCCACAGAGACAGTTCTAGCCACAGAGTATGAACACCACCCTCCTGCCTATTGCCAGATCCCTGCAGTGGCCACAAGACACCTCAGAACACAGAGGGTTTTCCCTACCTGTCCTTTTGCCCACTTTCCTCCAGGCTGCATTCACTGCTGAAGTAAATTTTGGTCACCATGAGGAGGTCTGTCAGCACCACGATACACCAGGGCTGCTACAGGATCCAGAAAGAAACAACAAGTGAGGATTGTCTCCTGGCCATCCCAATGCTACTGTGGCAGGATCCTTTCCTGCCAGGACCTACCCCTTCTCACGGGGGCCTGGAAGAGGCACTGGTCCTGGGAGTCAGCTCCAGCAGGACACCAGGGCCTCCTCAGCACCAGCACTCTGCAGGGCTGGAAGGAGCCCAGATTTCTCTGGAGCCCTACACCCACCTGCTTGATGCTACGACTCTCCAGGATCTGCTTGGCTAGACACAGCAGGGACAGAGGCACATTCAGCTCTTGGCAGAAGAGGTCCAGCAGCTCAGAGTCACACCGAGTAGCCAGGAGGTTGCCCACGACATGGAGCACGGGACGGAGACGGGAAGCTCCCTCCAGCATCCCTTCCAGCACCTGGACACAGAGAAGCCAGAAGATGTCATGATCAGCAGTGGTTTTGTCCTCTCCACCACCCATAAAGCAGCCCTCCACCTCCTCAGGCAGAGTACAGCCAGAGAGCGGATGGCAAGCTAAGTGCACAAGACAGCTCCAGCTCCTGGAGAAGCAGAGGATCTCCTTGCTGGCTGGTCTGAGGATTCTCCCAGTGCTTCTGATCCAGTCCTGGGGAAGAAGGTGGCATCCATGTAGTAAAAGTTGTCTGAGCCAGCCCTCACTCACCTGCTGAGAAGAGTCTGCCAGGCGGGCCTGGACACGGTGCCGGAAGGCCAGGTCCCTCAGGAGGCTCAACGGTGTGCTCAGCTGCATGGCTGAAGGCTCTGTGGCCTCGATCAGGTGCTGCCACTCCTCATCACTCTCCAGCTCCTAGCCATGGACAAGAGAGGGCTGGTACCACAGATGCTGCCTGCCTCAGGGTCTCTGTACCAGTCCCTGGGGACTGGGCCCTGCTGTCCTCACCACAAGACACTCTCTTACTTCACTTTCCAGGTCCACAGTTTTGATGCTGCACCTGCCCCGGGGCTCTGCCCTGTCAGCGCCACACTGCAGAGGGGCCACTCCTCCAGGAAACTCCCGCTCGTAGTCTCGAGTGATGCTGTGCTCCCTGGCCAAGGAAACAGCGCAGTCAGTGAGTGACCCTGACTTCCTCTCTTCCTTCTCTCCCAGCCCTCCCTCACCATGGGTCAGGTGGAGGCTCCTCCAACTCCCACTCTGCCATGCTGCTCTTTCCTTGTAGGACACTAGGGTTCTTCTCTTTGGAGGCAGGTGGTGGCTCCCCCTCCATGAGGGCTGCCTTCCCCGGAGCTGCTCTGGGTCTATGCCTGGGGCATCCTTTGCCAGAGTTCTTTGTAGATGCATCACCTGCTTTCAGTTGTCCCTGGGCGATAGCAGAGAAGTTTGGCCAGGGCAGGGTTACTCAGCCAGCCAGAAGAGTCCTCCAGACCCCACCACCCTGAGGACCCCACATTCTGCCTTGTTTGTGGCTGATGCCCCAGCCTGCCCCCATGTACCTTCTGTCTTTCCCCCCAGATCCCATTTCAGTGCCCCTCCTTTTTCCTGACTGTGGGACACAGCCAGGGGAAGGTCACACTTTCCTCCACCTTTTTCTGTGCCTCCTCAATCATCTTCTGCCGGGCCTTCCTCAAGATCCTGGACTGGCTGCTCCTGGGGGCCATGGCATGGGCTTGCTGCTCCTTCAGGACTTGCAGCTCTGGGGACAGCTTGGTGGTGAAGGGGTTTGAGATCCCATGCTCTTCTGTGTCATCAATCACTGAGGAGGCCAGGGGAGAACTTCATCAGCAGCTCTCCCTTGGGATGCAGGGAGAGTGATCGGCTCTGGGATCCAGCGGAATCCCGGGGGAAGCAGAGCAAGCCCAGGGGCAGGTGTGCTTGGAGAAAGTTGAGAGGAAGGAGGCAAAGGCCAGGGTAGTAAAAATAGCATGGCAGGGTGTTTGTCCCAGACTCCAGGCAGTAGGAGGAGGAAATGGACCTTGCCAGTGCTGGAAAAAGAGGTGGTACTCACCAGTAACCAGTCCAGCAACAAAGGGATGAGAAAGCAGCTCTGGCCACGACAGTCGCTGGCAGGGGTCCTTCGTTAGTAGTCCCTGCAGGAAGCTCTAAAGTGCAGCACAGCACCAGGGTCACCAACACATCCTTGGCACCCACCAAGGAGTACAGCATACCCACCAGTCCCCTCTAGCAAGGGCACCCAGATGGGCTGTGTTCCCTGCCTGCCTCTGGACAAGGAGTGGCTCTAGTACTCAGGGAAGACAGGAAGACACTCCCCTTCTCAGCCCAGTAAATCACTCCTCTGCTGTCAGCCTCAGTTTCCCAGCTTACAGACAGCAGTAATAAGGGTCCCCCTCCCAGAAGGCCCAGATCTCAGCCCTTCTCTGTGTTCTGAAGTCCCTGTTAGGGGACATAAAACCTAAGATTAACCTACCAGGGCAGCAGGCGAGGCCAAAACTGATACTGCATTCACAGATCTCACCCCACAGACGGGGCCTTCACCCTTACCTTGAAGACTGGGCTTATGGCCACAGGCCATTTGACCGGGTCCTTGACAATGAGGCTGACGAGCTGGAAGATGCTACTGGTGTAAAAAGGAGGGGTGCCCACAAACAGCTCGTATAGGATGCAGCCCACAGACCACAGGTCTGCTGTGTGGTCATATGGCCGCTCCTCCACCAGCTCGGGGGACATGTACAGTGGGGTGCCCTTGATGGAGGTCAACACCATGGTGTGGATGCTCATAGCACGGGCAAACCTGCTCACAGCAAAGCACAGATGGTCAGTTCAGGCTGAAACACCCATTGGAGCTCACTACAAGTTTACCAACACCTCTCTACTCTGGAGCCCAAAATCCCCCATCCTTACTCAACTTCTAAACATGCACAGAATCTAGGTCCCCTTCCACACTCCCCCCCTCCTTCTCTACAGCACCCAGGACACTCCTTGGCTGCCCCAAGGCCAAGTGTCCCCCACAAGCTGGACACCAGCACCTACCCAAAGTCACAGAGCTTGACAATGCCATCTTTGCCCAGCAGGATGTTCTGGGGTTTCATGTCGCGGTGCAGGATACGGTGGGAGTGCAGGTAATAGAGAGCAGAGATCAGTTGGGCAGCAATGGTCCGGACCTGCAGGAGACAAAGGAGCCTCACCCTCTGTCCCATGGTGCCACCAGCTGGCACAACCATGGGGTCCCTTATGACCTTGCCCCCCCAGTACCCCCACTCCTGCCCTTGCCCACTTTGGGGCAGGGACCAGCCCCAGCCATGGACCAGCAGTTCCTTGGAGCAGGCTGATGGCCGAGGCAGCAGCCTAGTGCTGTGGTCCTTGGAGACAGAACAGGGAAGCTGCAGTCCCTGTTGGACCCCACTGTCCCCCAATGCAACTTGGCCCCTCTCCATCAGAAGCTCTGCCAGGTAAAGCCCCGGAGGCACCATCACCCTCCTGATGTCTCCTGGCCCACAGCAGAGACCCACTGCCTACAGGCAGACAAATCCCATTCCCTCCGTCCTGCAGCAAACATTGCATGGCTACTGCCACGATAGTCACCTGGTCCTCAGGCAAACTTCCATCATCCTCCAGGATCTGGAAAAGCTCCCCCTCTGCGTAGTCAGTCACCACCACTACCTGGAGGGAAGAGCAGTGTGGTGAGATCAGGCGCTCACCCAGCCACATCCCCACCATGCCCTGGAGACCAGGACAGAGTAGGGCAGGAGATGCTGGGGTGTGATCATGCACAGCACATCAGGTTGGGCTGGGACCTGGGGTGGGAGAGGGTCCCCACAGCTGCGCTGCAGCAAGGGCCTGGCACTCACCGGAGGCCTTGTGGCTGTCCTTATCTCAAACAGCCAGCAGAAACCAGGGAAGAGGGAAGGACAGGACAAGCCCAGAATGGTACTTCCAGGGCCAGAGGGTAGAATCACCCCCTTGAGCTTGTTTTGAATCTGCTGCCCAATTACTTTATTTCATGCGTACATGTCCCATAGTACAGCCTTCAGTCCTTTCTTCTTATACTTTCTCCATGAGAGTTTAAATCAGTGAAAAGTCCATCTCTGAAGAGACTAATGAGGTGACTGAAAAGTCACCCTCATCCTGTCATCCCAAACCACTCCTCTTGCACTACACACCCCCACACACAGCTCCTTCACCTCTGCATATGACCAGTGCATAGCCCAGGTAGGTGCTGGCTCCCCACACAGAGCATACTGGAGGGTGATGAAACACACTGACCAGGTCCTGGGAGGGTGTCACCAGCATCTTCTCAGAAAGAGGTCCCTACCACAGCAGGGGCCAGCTCTTGTTCCTCTGCCCCAGTCGAGCAAAAACATCTGCCCAGAGTAATCCCCTTCACCTCTTTGTCGGTCTCAAAGCTGTCAAGCATCTGGATGATGTTGGGATGACGGAGGCCTCTCATGATCTCAATTTCCCGCTGCAGGTTCTTCAGCTCCTTCTCAGACCGCCCCACCTTGGGGATGAACTTTAAGGCCACCACCTTTCAAAGCAGACAAAGCTGGGATCAGATCAGGCTCTTACCCACCCTGGCAGAGGCTGCTTTTAACCCAAACGGGACTCAGCATTTTCCAGCTGAGCACATCAAATGAGATATTTATTCACTGGATCCCTTGGAGCTGGAGATCCCCCCAGACCCTTGCACATAGATACAGGTGCTCACAGTACTTTGCACACTGGCATTTAAAGCAAAGAAATTTAATCAGTGAGTGCAGACAAAACTAGAACTGCCAGAAACACAGGACAGGACCTAGAGATCCTGGTAGACAGCAAGCCTAACATGAGCCAGCAGTGTGTCCTGGTAGTGAGAAGCACTGGAAGCACCCTGGACTGTATGAACAGGCAGGATTTGGAAGGAAGTTATTATTGCCCTTTATTTTGAACTTCTTATACCACGTTGGCAATATTGTGGCCAGTTTTTGGCCCAGAAAGACATCAACAGGCTGGAGTGGGTATAGCAGAGGCCACAAGGATAGTAAGGGGGCTGAACACTCAGGGATTAGAAACTGACACAGGGGAGGTTCAGCTTGACAAAAGGAAAAACAATTCAATCCAAGTAGAGTCAAGCAGTGGCTGTGGTGTGTTTGTCCTTGAGGAATCACAAGATCTGAATTTGATGCTGGTCCTGTTTTAAGCAGAGGCTGGACTGGAGACTACTCCTGAGGTCCCTTGAACCTGAATGACTCTGTGCCAGCAGGAGCTGGACAGGTATGTCAGCAGAAAAATGAATGAGTCCTGAGTCTCAAAGCCCTGACAGGTCCCCAGAACCCAACAGCCACCAGAACTCAGTCCCCAGTGCCACACCACAGACCCTCGACGTCTCTTTCCTCACCTGAGCGCTGTGTTTCCGACGTCCCTTGTACACACGCCCGAAGGAGCCTTCGCCAATCATCTCCAGGACGCGGTACTTCTCCATCGTGGGAGTTCAGGGAGGGGCCCACTGAGCTGCCGAGGCAAAGCAGCCGGTGACAAGAAGTGACAAGAAGTGCTCTGCCCTCTCTCCCCAACTCCTGCCCTACACCACTGGCTGCCAGGGGGCATCGACCCCAGTAGACATATGGATAGTGCCGGTGCTGGGAAGGCGCTGGGAAGGCAGGGCTGCACCCTCTGCAATCCCAGATCTCAAGGGCCGGGCTTCCTCTCCCCGTGGGCATCTCCCCTCCCCGCGGGGCCTCACCCTGGGCCCGGTCCCCGGGGCGGGGGTCCCCCGGGAGCCCCCGCTGGGCTCCGTCCCTGCTCGCCGGCTGCACCTCTGGTCCCTCACGGCAAGACGAGCCCCAGGCCCTGGGTGGGACCAACCTCACCCCGCTCCGCTCACCGCCGGCCCCGCCGCCGCCGCGGTGTCGCCTAGCAACGCCTCCCCGCGCGTGCGCCCGCGCGGAGGTTCCGGTTCCGGGGCGCACGAGAAGATGGCGGCGGCCGGTGAGGAAGCGGAGACGGCGGATTGGTAACACCCCCCCTTCCCCGGTGCGCACACCCCGAGCCCAGCGGGGCCGGCGACGCCGTTGCCTGACTCCCGTCCCGGTCCCCACAGGGCGCTGCCGCCGGAGGTGGAGGTGCTGGAGTCCATCTACCTGGAGGAGCTGCGGGTGGCTCGGGGCCGCGGCAGGTACGGACCGCGGCCCAACCTCCCCAGGCTCGGCCCGGCCCCGCGCTGCCGCCCCTCACCTCGGCCTGCCCCGCAGGTGGGAGCCCTGGGAGATCAGCATCACCCTGCACCCCGCCACGGCCCAGGACCAGGACTCGCAGTACGTCCGCTTCACCCTGATGCTCTCCGTGCCCCCACAGGTAGGCCGCCGGCCCTGCACCCCTGCGCCGGACCTCTGCGCATCGCTCGTTGTGCTTTGTGTGTTTCTTTTTTTTTCCCTAGTATCCCAACAAAGCTCCGGAAATCTCGATCAGGAACCCGCGGGGACTGTCAGATGAGCAAATTCAAAAGTGAGTGCCAGGAGGGTGGGGAGAGGGTGATTGTTTCCTCCAAAATGCAGGAGGCAGAACTGGTGGAAAAGCTTTCTCTCAGATTCACGTGGCTCCGTGTCTGGTTAATGGGAGGACATAGGTGCCTAGATCACCTTGCTTTAAGTCTTCTGGGAGCCACTGGTGCTGAGTTAGGCACTAAGGGATCCACCCTATGGTTGTTCCCCAGTGGTCCCTCTAAACTGTAATCGAAATCCCTTGGGCCTTTGAAGGAGTTGTTCCAGCTTTCACAGTGGAGGGACTGAAGGAGGTCCTTGGGCAGCCCATTGTTGTCTTTGTGCTCCCGTCATTGGTGCAACAAGTGTGTGCAAGGGAGACCCTGGTATCTGCCAGCATCACAGGAATAACACGGATCCCCCAGACCTGCTTGGGGGCTGCCATCAGATAAGAGAAGCCTGAGATTCACCAAAACTGGAGGGTGCTGGGTGAGCTCGAGCCAAGGAGCCAAGTGAACCAGCTCTTGCAAATCCTCTGAGGACAAAGGTTTCTGTGCACTGGTTTGTGGGGAGCTCATGAGTATGTGTGTGCACATGTGCCTGTCTTGTGCTGCAGACAGAGCCTGAAGGCCACTGCTCTATTTCTTCCGCCTCTCACCATGGTGGGGTGACAGGTACATGGGGCAGTGAAAAGGTGTGACTAAATTTATGTTAAGTATTGCTCCTGCTTTGCTGTAGGATCTCCCAGACCCTCAGAAGTGTTGCTGAAGCCAGGCTTGGGACAGAGGTGCTCTATGAACTGATTGAGGTGAGCACTGGGGGAGACTGGGCTTGCCCAGCCACAGATGCTGGTCCCCGACTGCCTGAGGGGTGGGACAGCCCTGAGCCCGTGGGCAGCTGGTGAGTAAAATGTTTGCTTTAATGCTTCTGCAGAAGGGGAAGGAGATTCTCACTGACAACAACATTCCTCACGGCCAGTGCGTGATCTGCCTGTATGGATTCCAGGTAATGTGTCTCCTGGCCCTGCAAGCTGGCTGGGAAGTGAGGAAAAAAAATGGGGGGCCTGGGGCTCAAAGCATGGGGCATTGTTCTGGAACCGAGGTGTGCCTCAGCAGCCCCTTGCTCCCCTGGTCTGTACATGATCCTACTCAGCATGGAACTTCCTGAGGCAGTGTGTGCTACTCTCCCTGTCAGCCTGGAGATAACCACCTACAGAAGCAGGGCATAGGGGTAGCGAGTGATGCCAGGTCATCTCCAAGAGAGTGGGTAGGGTCCAGGGATAGTTGCTGGTTGTTCGAAACATTGTTCTGCAGCAAGCAGAACCCTAAAATCACTCCCCGGTGACACTGGTGCATTTCAGCTTCCCTGTGTTGGTCACACCCCACCTAGAGTTCAGCACACAGGTGGTCAGAAGGGACTGGAACACATCGTGCAGGTGCTGAGGTCTGCAGGGATGGGGGAGCTTGTCTTCTCTGAGTTGCAATGAGAAATGGTGCCTGCCTAGGAGAGAGAACAGATCGTGGGGGAAGATTGCTGTTTACACAGGAGAAACCAGTCATAAATACTTTGCAGCTTGATGTTAGCAGTGTTTGTTACACTCAGAACAGGGAGCAGTGTCTCAGCAAGAGCTGAGGACGCAGAGATGAAGCCCAGCAGAAGATGTTATGTGGTTCTGCCAGCAGTAGCATTAGTTCCCCACTGCCAGCACTGACACTGGAGTGAAAACGCACCTCATGTGGGTGCAATGAGAAATGGTGCCTGCCTAGGAGAGAGAACAGATCGTGGAGGAAGATTGCTGTTTACACAGGAGAAACCAGTCATAAATACTTTGCAGCTTGATGTTAGCAGTGTTTGTTACACTCAGAACAGGGAGCAGTGTCTCAGCAAGAGCTGAGGACGCAGAGATGAAGCCCAGCAGAAGATGTTATGTGGTTCTGCCAGCAGTAGCATTAGTTCCCCACTGCCAGCACTGACACTGGAGTGAAAACGCACCTCATGTGGGAAGGCTACACAACCCAGTGCTCAGAGACCCTTTAAAGCTGCCCCTTCTCCTCTGCAGGAGAGAGAAGCCTTCACAAAGACCCAGTGCTACCACTACTTTCACTCCCACTGCCTGGCCCGCTATGCCCAGCACATGGAGGAGGAGATCCTCATGCAGCAGGAGGAGAGAGAGCAGCACCTGGCGCCTTCCCCTAGACAGGTACTGGGCCCTGCACCCCTTCCCCTGACCCTCACGATATCTCTGTCACCTGCTCTGGGACATGGAGCGAGGGCTTGCCTGACCTGGCAGCACAGGCAGCATTGTGCCTACACTGAGAATCAGAGTGGGGATTAGACCAAGTGATCTCCAACAGCCCTTTCCAACCAAAACTACCCTGTGAGTTTCTAGCACTTCAGCAGCTGGGTTATTTGATCTCTGGGTCAGCACCTGTTGTGTGGGGGATAGGGGAGTTGGTTGCATTTTTTGACTTCTAGAACCACAGGAGTTAGAAAAGAGAGCTCTATCCCTAGTCCTTGAATTGCAGGGGTGTACAGCAGGATAAACATGATCACCTGCATTCTGGGGTGAGCAGTGTTGGAACAGTTGTCAGCCACAGAGCAAACAGTGCGGCTGAGTGTGAAACAAGTCAAAGGCTCCTTCCTGCAAAACCTTTTTAAAGCCTAGATGACACGCTCCACTTTGGAGTGGGGAAAAATAGATTCTAGGTGAAGGAGGACTGAAGCCATATGTGGTGACAGAGGTGGCTTGTACAGCAGTCAGCCGCTGGAGCACAAATCCCAGTGTCCCTCGTGGTAGAAACATTTTCTGTAGCAGTTGTTGAGACACAAGGCTGCCTTCATGCTTTTGGAATCCTCCTGGGTTTTCCTGCCCTGGCAGAAGAGTGAAGAAGGGCACCGTGTTCCATTTCCAAGCTGGGGTTATCCAGCAGCACAGGAGCTGGGTCACAGCCAAGGTTTGGTATTACCTCTTGCCTCCCCACAGGAAGTTGGTGTGCAGTGCCCTGTCTGCCGTGAGACCCTGGTTTATGATCTTTGCGCTCTGAAGGCAGCACCGGCCCCACAGCAACCCCTGGTAAGAGATGGGGATTCACCTGCCCCGCTGTGCCTGCTCACTGAATGACTTCAGTGGGGGCAGTATAATGGATGAACACAAACTGCATACTCTCGTGTCCTCCTGGGTAGCCCATCCAAAGGGTAGTTCATAAAAACTAGCAAGGTCTCTCCTGACTGTCTGATGTGTCCACAAAGGGCAGGTTTCATTGTGTAGCCCTGAGTTTTGAGCAGATGTGCTGGGGGAGAAATGATTCTGCCATGGGACGTGTCCATGTACCCACTGGGATATCCTCAGGGTCAGGCAAATGACCTGACTGTAGCTGCTCTGCATCCTGCCCCACAGCAGGACGTCTCAAGGTCACTGCAGGAACAGCAGGTCTGTGCTGCCATGCTGTACCTCTGTCTAGGGGTTTCACATGCATCTATGCGCCTGGTCATATGTGGCAGAAGGAGGCAGGTTGCCTGTAAGCTGTGCAACCAAAGGAGGGTTTGGGGAGTCACTCTCAGCACTGCCAGCTTCCTACCCACACTAAGTGTTGAGAGAGCCCTCACCCTGCCTTGCTTTCTGCTGCTCAGGAGCCATACAGGCCAGATGCCAAGACGCTGCAGCACCAAGAAGAACTGCGCTTAATTTTCAAGAGACAGCAAGAGAAAGGCGGCATCATTGACCCCGAGGCAGAGAGGAACCGTTAC
Organism: Nesoenas mayeri; assembly: GCF_963082525.1. Taxonomy (NCBI): domain Eukaryota; kingdom Metazoa; phylum Chordata; class Aves; order Columbiformes; family Columbidae; genus Nesoenas; species Nesoenas mayeri. The sequence goes on from NC_137545.1 coordinate 27,793,598, forward strand.
TTCATCAGCCTCCAGGCGGTATGGCACCAGGGACAGAGACCTGGCAAGGGGGGCCCTGGACTGCAGGACCAAGCATGGTCATCTGCTGTGAGGCTGCCCTGTCCTTTTCTTATCTGGTGGCTTCTTTCTTTCAGCCTCCAGCTGCTGTTGATCCACGCCAATCTGCCTCTGAGCCACTGGTGAGTGCAAGCACTGTGGATGTGCCCCAGCTGCCCAGCCAAGCCTCTGCTCCTGAGCCAGCTGGGGCACCAGGGGCCAGGGCAGACCCTGGGCAGCCCAAGAGGGCTGCCGTGCCCAGGGAGCAACAGAGCAGGAGGGAGAGGCACAGAGGGGAGAGGCCAGGCCCCAGGGGCCAGGGCAGGCAGTCAGGGAGCAGCTTGCAGGAACCGGCAGAGGAAGTCTGTCATCCGCTCCACAGCCCCAGGGGGCCAAGGGCCTTCAGCCAAAGACCAGAGCGGAGACCTGGTGGGAGGCACAGCCAGGAGTTTCCAAAGTCTTACAGCAGAAGCAGGGATGCTGCCCTGGCTGAAAGAAAGGAGTTGTGCCCTGAGGATCCCTCACCAGTAACAGAGGCAGTGGACTTGAAAGAGGAGCACCACGATGTGGAGAGATGGACCCTGGAGGAGGGGGCTGAGGCCCAGGGCAGGGAGAAGGAGAACGAGAACCTGGTGTTCAACCGCAGTGACCACAGAGTAGCTCCCAGCTGGCAGGGCCACCACAGGCCCTGGGATTGCGGGAGGTGGGAGAGGTCCAGGGTCCAGGACCGTGGTTCCCACCCCAGGTCACCAAGAGGGCGGGGGGTGCTCAGGCCCAGTGGGCATCGAGAAGCCCATCTCCTGGAGAAGGAGAGTGGCTCCTAGCAGGAGGGGTGGGGGGCTGGGCTGGGGAGGGCTGGTTTTGGGGAGAACAGTGGAGGCTCTGGTGGAGCAGTAGCAAGCTCAGGAAGCAGTAGCTTTGGGAAGGAGAAGCAGTTGGCATGTGGCACAGCTTGGGGCAGGCAGAGTCTTCAGGGTCTGTGTGGCATGAAGCATCCTGGCATGAGCGAGTGGCTGGTGCCAGCACTGGAGAAGCTGACTCCTGACAGGCTGTGTCAGCCTTGGTCTTAGAGGACCCAAGGTACAGAGGAAGCCTTGACCAGAGACATGCAGCCATCATCCCTGTTTGTGAGCTGCCAAGAAATGTGCACACCTACAGAGCAAATGGACTGAGCCCAGTGTCGTGCCACAGCAGAGCCAGAGTTGTGGCAGGACCTTTCACTGGAAGACAGTGTCCTAGCAGAGCTGTGGTGGTGCCAAGTGATAAGGCTGTGCCAGGACAGCAGCCTGGAGTTCAAGTTTGCTGTGTCCCGCATTACATCTCAGAGCACCTTCTCAACTGCTGTCCCTGTCCCTTGGAGACAACATCGCTTCTACCACAGCCCTGATCATTGTGTGGCTAATGGGCTCAGCCAGGCAAGTCCTTTGTACAACAGGACATTTCCCAGGCCCAGCCAGGACAGATAAATTAAGCCTGAGTCAACACATTGGCAAGTTGGGGCTGTCTGGTGGCTGAGCCTTCGGGCTGGCTCCTGCTCCCCCAGGAAGGCCAGATTTAGCTGGAGCTCCTGCCTTGTCCTTCAGCTGCTTTTGTGCAGGCAGAAGCTGATGGGGGAGACCTGGGAAGAGCACTCCGCTCTGCCACATCTGTCTGTGCAGATCTCCCTAATGCCAGACCATCTCCCAGACCTCTCGGCAGCCTGCAGTTGAAGACATGCCTCAGTACTTCAGAGACTCTTACCCGCCTTTCATCTTGAAGCTGATCTTGCTTCAAAGAAACAATTTGCTGTTTAAACTCACTTGGTGCAGTTCCTTCTGCTGCTGCTTCAGATTTAAACTTTGTCTCACTCCAAAGCCACGATGGGTGATCCCAAGCCTCTGAAGTGGGATACCACTATTAATCTGTTGGGTCTTCTCCAGAGTCTGCTCCATTTGTTTTCTCTGCCCTCTTGCTCCTGTTCTTTGCTGTTTGGAGCAAAGGTGTTGATCCCTGGTGTTGCTCCCTCATCTCCCTCCTCCGCACACCTGGGGCCAGGGCAGAGACCTTCCCCTGGCACCGCTGCGTGGCAGGAGGCCTCCCCACTCCCTGCTTTGCCCACCTTGGTGTAAGCTGTCTGGCTCTCCTGGGCAGTACCAATTCCTTTACACTTGTTTGTGCCTTGTGCCCCAGCCTCCCTTGGCCACACCTGGGTTGTTACTGTCTTCCTCCTCCTGCAGAGTGCAGAAATGGCTGTGCTGCGATGGACTTGCCAGAGCCTCAGGCAAGATCCCTGGGAAACCAAGTGCTGTGTGCCAGCTGGGAGGGTATTTGTGCTGCATCTGTCTGGTTGATTCTTTGCACATGAAGGTTGCACAAAAGGCTTCTCTTGAATGGGTCTTCCTCACCTGCTGCCCTGCTCTCCAAGCCTGGCCTTTTTCTGAAGGGTTGGTTTAACCCACTGCCCAAGAACCTTCCGTGCGTAAATTTCCAACAATGGCCTATTTTCCTATTTTTAACACTAATGCTCTAAAAGTGTATTTTTTTCTCTTGTTGGTCTGAACCTACACTACCTGTCCTGGGCTTGGGGATCTGAGAGCCAGACGTCGTGCCCTGCTGGGGATGAGGGCTGAGCACTCACTCCCTGGAGAGTGCCCTCATTTTTTTAGTGCTCATTCTGTCCTGGTTCCAGCTGGTTTCTGGGGGAACACCCTGGCTGCACTTCAGTGAAAACATGTAAACTCTATCTGACATTGGTGCTTGTTCTGCTGCCTCCTGCCTTCACCTGTGAAATGGCTGTGCTCCAAGAAAGGCATTTGGTCAAGTCTTGAAAGAAACACAGAGATCTCTGCCCCTTGCAGCAGATGACACTGAAGCTCCTTGGCTTCTTCCAGTGAGCCAGGCTTACTCTCATCAGGAAGAATGCTGTGCCAAGTGTTTGGAACATGGGAATTCAGCCATGGAAATCAGAGCAAGCAAGAAGCTGGGTAACTTCAGTCAAATGCCAGCTATGTTAAGAGGGGAGGGTTTTTTTCCTGGGAGTAAGGATTTCAGGATGCTCACACCTCTCTGACTCACTGCTGTCAGCCTGGGGCAGAGGACATTTTGCAACAGCACATGGAAAAGAATTTGGGCTAAACAAATCAAACCTCTGGGTCAAAAGGGAAGAACAGAGCCTGCACCCTGCCCTGGGGCTCCTCACTTGGTGTCCACCTATGTCACCCACCTACCTCACAGGGCTGTTGTGAGGCTTAACTGGCAAAAGCAACTCAGGCTGGGCAGAAGGCAGCGGCGTCTGTAGCATTAACACTATTAAAAGCAGAGTGAGAGATGTTGCTTGTGCTTGCTTATGGTGGCATTGGGCCCCTTTGGCTCTCCCTCACCACTCCCCCATCCTCCTGAACTGCTGTGAGCCACTTTTCAGTCACTCACTGGCCAGTGTGACCCCCAGTTTTGAGGGCAGAGGCTGGATCTGAGCAGTCAGCCTCTGCGGGATGGCTGAGCACAGAGTTTGAGATGCTAAAGTGGGATAGCTGAGCACAGGGTTTCAGATGCTAACAGCAGCACGCGGCTCTAGGAGCCTCCCTGAGTCACTACAGACCCCTGTGGCCACAGCATCAACCCTTCACTTGTGGAAACATTTGTGCAAGTCTGGGGTTCCATCAAGGAACTGCCTGTTTGCGCTGAAATTCAGCCCTTTTGTACCCCCACATGCTCTCAGTTTCCCCCCTGGCCCCGCAGGGCAGAGCCAAGAGGAGGGCTGAGCAGTGACCTAACAGTTTGGGTTTAGCCTGGAACCACTTTCTCCTAGCCCTGCCAAGGTGACACAGCCCCTGAAGCAAGGACATCAACATGGGGCTGGCTTTGGTGAAGCTGATTTTGGGACTCTGAAATGGGGACTGGGGAGGGGACAGGAGAGGCTCTGGCTGGCTTGTTCTGTGGGTCAGTTCACACCCTGGCCCTGGCTCCATGGCGATGGGAAGGAGGCACAGAACCTGCCTCCTTCTCGATTGCGTTTCAGGCACCTGTGGCACATCCAGGATTTCTGTTCCTGGGAGGAAGGAAGACAGGTGACAGGGAAAAGGCTACAAGACTGCAGGCAGCTGGCCAAATCCCTCCCTCAGCCATGCACAGCCTCTCCTGCTGGAAGGAGAGGAGAGTAGTCACCTCTAAGATGGATTTCTGCACCTCACACTGGGCTGGCATGGCTGCAGAAATTCGCGTTGAGGTTAACATCAAGCTCTTTAGAAGATATTCTGTAACCAGCCAAAGCCTCTCATCTGCCCCCACATGTAGGACTGCAGGAGGGACAGTCATGCCCACCCAGGAACGATGTCCACACAGATCCACGACTTGGCACTGCAGGGCAGGAGCTGTGGCAGCAGCCTGCAGCCTGAGGGACAACAAGCTCTCTCTTGGGAGCTGCTTTTTTCTGAAACACTCTGGATTTCCAGTGCTGGCTGTGTCAGTCCCTGGCCAGCAGGGCTGCGGACCAGCAGCTGGATAATGGGACAACTAACAGGCAAAGGGACAAGAGAGCCAAAAGCCATGTTGTGGTCCTCACAGAGGATATTCACAAACCAGTGAAGACTGTTCTCCTTTCAAAGACCAGCAGCTCTTTAGCAGTGCAACACCCCAATGTCCTGCCCCAGGGAAAGGCCCTTTGGGGGCACCCCCAGGCTGCCGTGCAGGGAAGGCAACTCCCACACAGGAGCTGTGGCAGCTTATGGCAATCTCAGCACAAGGCACGTGCTGCAGCAGCACGCAAGTCTGGGGAGCAGCAAGACCTGATCCCTTCTCCCTGCAGTAAGGCTGGCAGCTCTGACTCACCATGTGCTTTAATAAAAAAACAAGGCCTTGAAGGGGTAGAGGTGAAAAGAGACCTGGCTTGCATGGCTGGGCAGCTCCACAACATCCCTTGGATGGTCAAGTCCTTGTCCAGTCCTCTCAGCGTGGCAGGGGAAAGCCAGCCCCTGGTCACATCATGATGGAGCATACGTTTGCAATGGCTCCTTCAGGGTCTGTCTTGTAGAGCATGAAGTGGCCCTGCACCTGAGCAGCGCTGATCTGCTTGGAGACCTCCAGCGCCTGCTGCGCAAACTGCTGGGCCACGGCCAGGGGCTGCTCGGGGTAGAAGCGCTGGAACATGCAGGCAAGCTGCCAATGGGTGCAGTGGCCCACGTACTGCTTGAGATCCACACGGCCGGGCCGCACCAGTGCTGGGTCCAGCCTGTTGAGAGACATGGGTGCCTTGAACAGCTGATCAAAGTGTCTCTGCAGGGTGGATCCTGCAGAAAGCCCCCCACCACACTACCACAGACAGTGTCCTATCTACAAGATCCTCTGCACTGTGGGATGGTAAAGGTGGGGGAGAAGTTTGTCCCTGGGGAGCTGAAGGGAAAATCAACCCAAAAGAAATAAGAAAGCTCGGGAAGGGCTGGCTCCAGAGGAGGATCCTGTGCATCTCTGTCCCACAAGCAACCTCTGAACAACCCTTCAGGCCAGCTCAGTCTGCCAAGCCTGCCACAGGGCAGTGTCTGACCAGGTGCTGTGAGCCCAGCTGCATCCTGCCAACCCAATGGGCTGCGCCTGGGGCAAGCACTTCACTCACAGTGTGGCTGTAACCCCAAAATCCACAGATACCCTCGGGCAGGAAGCTGGTACCTTTCCTCAAGGGCACAACCATGGTCTGCACAGCAAGGAAGAATCTGAGGGTCCAGCAAAGGGGATCTTGATTAACGATCAAAGAATTTGCATCCCAAGGGAGGATTTGGGAAACATGAACCCTGAATTCTCACACAGGAGGGTGCAAACAGCCCTCCATATAGGTCATCAAAACGGAGCAAGGTTTTCCCATGCCACCCTCCCTGTTCTCTCCCAGAGGGCAGCTCTGACCTGTCCACGTAATTGGTGGTCATGAAGACAATCCTGGCCTCTGTGGAGGCCACACCGTCCAGTGCGTTGAGGAGGCCGCTGAAGGTCAGGCGTCCCATGCCTTGGTACACAGCTGGGTCTGGGGATAGAGGTGTCCGAGATCGTGTCCATCAGCCACTCACCCTGCGCAGTCTTGCGGGCCACCTCCCTATCGTCTCAGGCTTAAGCCAAGCTCCCTGCTCTCTCCTTGCCCCAAGTCTGACCCTCTGCCTCTCTCTGGTTGGCAGCACATTCACCTCCTCTGCCCACCCACACCTCTCGGAGCCCAAAAAGAGAATGAGGGGAGCCACCTCCTCCCTCATGCTGAAAATAGCTGGGCAGGAGAAATGTCTTTGCCTGAGGATAAAGGACCCGAATTGCCCTTGAGATGGCTTAGCCAAAACTGGGTGAGGTCCAGCTTGGGCCTGAAAACCACAGAGAGCTGCCCACTCCCAGTGTCTGCTGGTGCAGCAGATCAGCCTAAAGTCCAAACCTTTCCCCAGCACAGCCGGCAAACCCCCCTCCTGCTGCTGGCCTGGGAATGGGGGCACCGCTCACTCTCAGCAGCGAGGTCTCGGCTGACAAAGGCCGCGTCTACGTCCTCCAGCAGGATGATGCTTTGCTGCGGAGCCACGCTCAGAAGGTGATTGAGACGGTCATCGGAGAGGCTGTGGTCGCTGAGGCTCAGCAGGCAGATACTGTACTCCAGCTCCCCGGCCAGGGCTGTGCTGGGAAGGACACAAATCACAAGGGAGAATCACAGTGAGAAAGACCAGAGCAGAGCAAGCACTGGATCAGCCTGCTCAGCAGCAGAGGAGAGGGCAGCGGCATCCCCTCCTGGCAGATATCAGGTGTGGGGGGCAGATGGGAGCCCCTGCTCAGCTCGCTGTGCAAAGCAAGAGCACAGAGGGCTCGTTATCCTGACATGTGACAGTGCCAGCAACATGAATGCTGTCACCAGGCACCGTGCAGGGGGCACAGCCCACTCCTGCATTTCAAACCTAAACCCACCCACACCCTCACCAGAGACTGCTGCACCCCAGAGCAGGCAGCTGGCAAGAGAACTGTTGTTGCCAGCTGGTGATACTCACATGAAGCTGCTTTTCCCACAGCCGGGAGGCCCGTACAGCAGGTAACCTCTGCGGTAGGGGATTCCTAGGAAGACAGTGTGCCTTTAGGAACAGGCTGGGTGGCTCTGAGCTCTCCCAGAGCCATGGGGCTGTGCTGAGCACACACAGAGGATACACCAGGGGAAGGCAAGCAGCAGGGGAATATCCCTCTGCAGCTGTCTCCAGAGAGGACCATGGCATCCCACCCAACATCAGCATTCCAGGAGCAATGAACTCCACAGCTTATCATGGTTTTCATAATTGGACTAAAACGAGCGGAATTTGTCCTGTTGCAGACACAGATCTGACCACCAAACCCAGGCTGGCTCATTTGTGGGATGTGCCCAAGGCCATGCCCCACAGCCATGGCTGCAGGGGTGTAAGGAGCCGCACTGGGCACGGTATGGAGGACACAGCTGTGCCAGAGCCTTGCCTCTCTCGCTGTACCACTTGGCATTGTCGATGAATTCCTTCACATCCTGGACCAGCCTCTCCGACACACCTTCCTCCAGCACCACCGAGCTGAGAGGCCGCCGGCGGCGGGGGAAGCCGAACTGTCGCCACTCTGCTCCCATGGCCGTGTACATGATTGTCTTCCCCTCTTGCTGCTGCAGCGCCAGCTCCCGGGCTGCAGAGAGAGGCAGAAGGGACAGCTCACAGGGAGCAGGATCTCCCGTGAAGCCCCAGGTGTCCCCAGGGAGCAGGCCGTTCCCAGCAGGAGCCCACACAGCTCCCCTGCAAACCTTCCCGGAGGATATTGAAGAAGATCTCGCGGTTGGTGCCCAGCGCAGTGAAGGTGACAGACTCCCAGGGGGTCCCCGTGTGCATGTCAATCATCTGCCTCTCCCGGTTGCGCTCGATGTGAATCCACTTCCTGTGATACCTGGGGTGGGAAGACAAGGTTGGGGGATGGTGGCCCAGCCCAGGTCATGCATCAAGGAGAACACTCATCTCAGGTAAAGAAATCACTTCACACCAATGGATACAGACACCTCTCACTACTTTGAATCTCCTGCCCTAACCCAGACCCAAGGAAGAGGCAGGATCCTCTCTGCTGCCTCCACAGGCCCCCCAGGTTGGAGTCTCCTTGCCAAAACAAGGGTCAGACCCCAGACTGCTTTCCCCTGCTGTCCCTTACCAGATGAAATGGTTCCCAGGGCTGGGAACGAAGTCAAACTTGGTGCTGACACGCCCACTTTCATGCTGCAGGTAAGACGTCTCGACACTGAGGTGTTGAGTGTGCTTGGCGTGGTGGGAGATCCAGTTCAGCAGCCAGTGGTAGCTCTTATCACTGCCAGGCACCTCCAAGGTGATCATATAATGGCGCCTGAAAGCCACCAGCCCAAACTGGGCCCCTTTCCGGGCTAATGCCAAGGCCGTGCCCACTCCAACAAGGCCGAACCCAGCCCCAAAGTACGGGTTGTCTTTCAGTGCTAACACGAAGTCAGAAAAGGGCATTGTGGGGGGTTAAGTGGCTCTTTTCCACAGCATCGTCTTTGCGCTCCAGAAACAAACCTGTGTAGAAAGAGAAAGACTGAATGGCAGTGGGGGACACAATGGATCGCCTGCAGTTGCCTGGCCTTTATCGTGGCCTGTTCTCAAGGCAAAAGGCAGCCTGGCACATTTAGATCCCCCACATCCATGCTTATCATATTACCAGGGGTTCAGACAGCCACTGGAGCCTCCACCCCCTCTGCAGCCTCTGGGCAAGACAGGCAGGAGGGGGCCAGGGCTGAGGCTCTCAGGCAAGCACAGGAGCATCTGTTGCTTCTTCAGCTACGGCAACAAGCCCAGAGCTTTACACAATACTCTTCTTTAAACAGCTAGAAATCATAAGCATTGCGATTATTTAAGGTTTATTGTTTGAAAAAGCTGAAGCACATCCCCAGGCTGAGCCACGAGCCAGTTCTTTGCTGCTGTGAACAGGTGCAGGGCTGTGGTGGAAGCAGCACCTCCATGTGTGGATGAAGGACAGAGCCACACGTAGGGGCTGGAAGTTGCTCCAGCTCCCTCAGCAGGAGCCAGACACCGGGGGTGAGAGGACTTTCCGCAGCAGCCACACAGACACTCTGCTCCCTGCGGCATGATCCCGCTGCCCCCAGGACAGGGTCTGACCCCGCGGCCAGGCTTCTGCACAGACCGGGACGGCCCCGGGCCCCCGGCCTTCCCCGCCGCCGCCGAGCCCCGGCCCCGCAGCAGGAGCCCGGCCCCGCAGCAGGAGCCCACCCTCCCTGCAGGAGACTCGGCCCCACACTCGCCTTCCCCGCAGCACGGACCCGGACCCAGTCCTGCTCCCCTCGCCCCTCCGACGGCCCCCCCTCCGGCAGGAGCTCCCCCGGTCCGTACCGGCGCCGCCGCCGCCGCCAACCTCCGCGCACGGCCGCTCTGACCCGCGCCGCACCGCCCTCTATGGCATGACCCTCACTTCCGCTCCGCGCCGCTTCCGGCCCGCTGCCGGCTCGCACCATAGAGCGGTGCCGGGGCGGGCGGCGGGGCCGGGCAGAGCGGAGCGGTCGCGCGAGCCGCACAAAGGGTGACGCTCCCTCCCGCCCGGTGCGCAACACCGAGATGTGCCGGGGGTACCGGGGCCCAACTTGAATCCTGGCCTGGGCGACGGGGACAGGCCGGGGCTGCAGTGCGAGGGGGCCGGGACGGCTCCGGCCGTGCGGGGACTCATGGTAGGCACCTTCTCGCTGGGGACCGGGACCGGGACCGGGACCGGGTCTGGAGGCTGAGCCTGGGTACCCTTGGGCGCGGGTGTGGGTCCGCCCGGGCCCGGGGAGCAGGCCCTGGCTGTCAGGCTCAGGGAGAGGCCCCTGGGCATCTTTGGGGGTGATACCGGGTCCCTGTGTCCCCATCTCCCCCGTGACAGGGGGTTTTGCCAGCGCCCACTTGTTGCACGGCAGCCAGTGCTGAGATACACGGGTTCACACCCTGCCTGGGGACCGGCATCGCGGGCTGCCCCCCGAAACCCTGTGCGAACCCTGGACCTCTGGGTTCTCCCTTATTTCAAGCACTTTCTCCTGTTTCAGAGTGAGAAGCCCTCCTGCCTAGCACCGAGCCCGTACCCGGTGGCAGTGGGTGCAGAAGTGGCTGTGGCTGAGGGTGCCAGCAGGGAGATGGAGGCTCTTTGCTCGGAGCTGCTCCTGCCCATGCCAGCAGAGGCAGGAGCCGTGGGAAGCCCTGGCGTGGCCAGCACCAGCCTGGCTGGGACACCCCCACTGACCACCAGCCCGGACCTGCTGCTGGCAGAGGCATCAGTGCCTGGGGAAGGAGCTTCCACGGAAGGAAGCAACGTGGAAATATTCATCGAGGCTGTGGCTGGCAACGTGACACTGAGCAACACCGCCAATGCCACAGGTATGGGGTGCAGGGAGGGTAGTGCGAGACCCTTGGCACCCAGCAGAGGGAGAGATGGCCAGCCCCAGTACCCTGGGAATGCCACGGTGCCCTCGTGTCTCTGAACCTGTGTGTGTCGTGAGCCTGGTGGCACCATTCAGTGCAGACCTGGCACAGGCTGGGTGTGCAGATGGGGAGGGGTGGCTGTGAGAGCCTCAGGCTGGGTGAGCGGGTTGCTCCAGGTTGTCAGTGGAGACCAGTCAGAAATCACCACCTCGGGTTTCTTCCCTCTGAGTGCTTTTCACTTGAGTCCAGTGTGGGCACATCCTGCTGGGGACGGTGCCGAACTGGCCTTGGGTCGCTGGGTGCCTTGAAAGCGCTAAGGGGCAGACCTGGTCCCCACAGTCACCTGGGTGATGGTATTCCCTCTTGGATGGGACCCTGCATCCTGGGGTACTCTGGGCAGGGGGAGGGCTATGGTTCTCCAAACTGTAATCATGGCAACCTCCTTGTCTGGAGCTGGAACTGAACCACCAGTCCCAAGCTCTGAGCCTGACAAAAGCTATTTCTAGTTCTCACCCCTCGGTCTTGCAGAGGTGCTGGTCAAGGTCATGGAGCTGTATTTCTGCGAGAGGTGCGGCCAGAGCTTCCCAGAGGCCTCCTTGCTGTCTCAGCACCAGTGCCTGCTGCTGCCCCCCCCAGGGCACATGGAGCTCCCTGGGGCACTGTCGGCTTCTGCCAGCAACGGCCAGAGTGAGCTGGGGGGCTCAAAGCCGCCTAGAGCAGGTGCACAGGAGGCCTCTGCTGCCGAGTGCCTGCTGTGCCCCATCTGCCAGGAGACGTTCACGCAGCCCAGCGAACTCAAAGAGCACTTCAGGTCCCACCGCATCACACCAGGAGCCTTGCCCTGCCCTGCAAAGGGCTGCTGCTTCGCCACAGAGGACCGCAAGCAATTGCGCAGCCACCTGCGCCGCCTGCACGGGGCTTCCCCTGTGTCTTGTGCCTACCGTGCCTGCCCCCTGCTCTTCCCCAGCCGCCCGGCCATGGAGCAGCACCACCGCACACATTTCCCATTCCACTGCAGCCGCTGTGACTTTGTCACAGCCAACGCCAAGCTCTTCTGGCAGCACAGAAAGGGTCACGCTGTGGAGCCCCTGGCTGAGAATCCCATGACAAGCAGTCCCCCTGGCTCAGCCCCCCGCAGCCTCGAGCAGCCCTGCGTCCTGCTGTCAGGTACAGCTTGGGGGGTGATTGGGGCCCATGGTTGCTGCTGAAGCTGGCCACGTTTGTGCATCCCAGTTACAACTGGGAGGAGTGAGGGGTGAGGCTGTGCTTCTGGAGGGATCTCTGCAGCTTTTCTTCCTCTCTGTGGCACGATTTGTGAGCCACATCTCGGGCAGGAGGTTTTTTTGCACGTGTGTGGGCAATTGGGCCAGTTCCCTCTCACCTGGAGCATGATGATCTCTGTCTTTCCCCACTAAAGGAGGAGAAGGACAGGAGGAGGCAGGGAACTGCCACCCTGGCTGGGAAGCCACCGCAGCAGAAGACAGGCTGGCAAAGCCTGCAGGCACTGGGGAGGGCTTCTTGGAGGGACAGAAAGTGTCAGCTGGAGAAGGGGACTTGGACAGCGGAGGGGACGAGTCGCCAGAGGAGGATGGTGAGAGCCCCTGTGAAGGCGAGGCCAAAGAGGACAGGAAGGCAACTCCCAAGAAAGCCAGGGTGCCACAGACACAGCACTTCAGAGGTAGGATATGGGGCACCGTGGGGCTGTACTGGGAGCTGCTTTGCCTTTGATTCACAAGCAAGCAGCTCAGCCTTGACACTGGCAACGGAATGTGGGCCGGGCTGGTGGAACATGGGAGTGCTGTGCCAGCCAGCAGCCTCTTGTCTCCTGCATGTGCCAGTGCACTGCTCCCCCTCCCCTGCCCTCTGCCCAAGGAAACGCATCCTTTTTCTCCTGTTTTCTGTCCTCAGCTGCTGTCAAGCTCAGGCAAAAGCAGGCAAAAGTCTGACAGGCTTCAGGGAGTGGGGCCCAGGGGCAGGCTTGACTTAGGCTGCACTGGATCATCTTTGCTAGTGTTAAGCTGGAAGGAGCCCACCTGAACCATGCTGTTGTCTTGGGGTGGGAACAGTCCCTCCAAGTAAGTGGCTGATAAGCCTTCACTGTGGCACAGATGGATTGGAGAGGATCATCTGCCTGTGGAGTTCTTCTCTGTCTCTCCCCTGCTGATGGCTTCTCCTCCTTTGTTCTCACAGGGGATGTTGTGGAGGGCTCTGAGTACCTCTACAAAACCCACATGTGCCCTGAGTGCAAGCGGTGCTTCAAGAAGCGGACACATCTGGTGGAACACCTCCACCTGCACTTCCCCGACCCCAGCCTGCAGTGCCCCAACTGCCACAAGTACTTCACCAGCAAAAGTAAGCTGAAAATCCACATGATGCGGGAGACAGGTGAGAAGGCCCACCACTGCCCGCTCTGCCACTACAGCTCAGTGGAAAAGAATGCCCTCAACCGCCACATGGCCAGCATGCATGAGGACATCTCCAACTTCTACTCTGATGTCTATTCCTGCCCTGTCTGCGAGGAGAAGTTTCGACTTAGCCAGGCCCTCAAAGAGCACTTGAAGACTCACAAAGCCGAGCCTAAGAGGCTGAGCTGCTTCCAGGGGGGCTGCGACTACTGTGCAGAGGACCGGAAGGAGTTTGTCCGTCACCTCAAGGACGCTCATGGCATCAAGGCAGTGGAGTGCAAGTACCACGCATGCTCGCTGCTCTTCGGCACAGCCGAGGCCATGGAGGCTCACCGAAAAACCCACTACGCCTTCCACTGCCAGCAGTGTGACTTCATCTGCTCCAACAAGCATGTTTTCCGCAAGCACAAGAAGCAGGGGCACCCGGGCAGCGAGCAGCTCCAGTGCAGTTTCTGCCCCTACGCCACCTTCAACCCTGTGGAGTTTCATGACCACGTGGGCAAGATGCACGCCAACGAGAAGATCCACAAGTGCAGCGAGTGTGCCTTTGCCACCGCACACAAGAGGGTGCTCATCCGGCACATGATGCTGCACACCGGTGCGTGTCAGCTGGCATGGGGGGTCCTGTCCCGGTTTTGGGTGGGCAGGGAGGGCTGGGTCAAGGTTCCTGGGTCCTGTCACCAGCTCTGCCAGCCTGACGTTGCTTGGCTGAAGTTGTGGCCTGCCCAAGTCCCTGCTGTTACCCACAGCCCCTGCTGAGCTGGTTTCCCTGTGGGGGAGGCAGCCCATGCTGCCCGCTCTGGCTGTCACACTGAGGACATTCCTGTGTTGCCTGCAGGAGAGAAGCCTCACAAGTGTGAGCTCTGCGACTTCACGTGCCGGGACGTGAGCTACCTGTCCAAGCACATGCTGACCCACTCCAATGACAAGAACTTCATGTGCACAGAGTGCGGGTACATCACCAAGTGGAAGCACTACCTGAACGTCCACATGCGCAAGCACACTGGAGATCTCCGGTATGACCCTGGGCTCCCCAAATCCTGCCCCAGGAGTCTGCTGCTCGGGGCTGCAGCGTGTGCCAGATTCTCTCATGCCTGGGGCGTGGCTACAACCTATATTGTCTGGTGTGTAAAAAATGCAGCCCTTGAGCTTGCAGGTTGTTGCCGGCACGGTGCTGCAGGGGCAAAGTTATCTTTGGTGTGCCTGCATTGTAAAGGAGGTGTGTTACCACGTCAGTGCAGATCTGAGCTCAGGCTCATGGGCTCTGCTGCTCTTAATGGGCCAAGGTTAGCTTGGGCACCTGCAGGACTCTGCCAAAACACATTTTTACCTGAGTATTATCACCTCCTTTGGGTCTAGTCTGCTTCCAGTGATGCTGGAGTTGCTGCTGGTGTGGTGTGTGTGTGTGGGGATGACATGGTCACTGTATGGGACACCCGAGGAAGCCACCTATGGTCCCCAGGCTGGCGGTGTAAAGCACCACCAGTGCCAAGGGCTGAAGCAGGGGGGAACTGCCTGTGGTAAGACCTGCCAGGATGGCAAAGGTCAGATCTGGTAAATGAAGCAGTAGCCCTTCCCCATGTGTCCGGGGTGGGGAAGCAGAGCTCAGCCTGCCTGGCAGGGCTCAGCCTGTCACAGTTCCTGGCGCTGCCTGACCGATCCTTCTTTCTCCGCAGGTACCAATGCAACCAGTGCTCGTACCGGTGTCACCGTGCTGACCAGCTGAGCAGCCACAAGCTGCGGCACCAGGGCAAAAGTCTGATCTGCGAGGTGTGCGGCTTTGCCTGCAAGCGCAAGTACGAGCTGCAGAAGCATATGCAGGCCAAGCACTCACAGAACTACCAAGTGCCCATCTTCCAGTGCCAGTACTGCACCTATCAGACTAAGTACAAGCAGGCGCTGCTGAATCACGAGAACTGCAAGCATACCAAGCAGAAGGAATTTCGCTGCGCCCTCTGCTCCTACTGCACCTTCAGCAACACCAGCCTCTTCTTCCACAAGCGCAAGATTCACGGCTACGTCCCTGGTGACAAGGACTGGCTGGAAAACTATGCCAGCAAGGAGCTGGAGGTCAGCTCATCTGAGACGCTCTTTGGCTGTGAGCTCAGTGCAGTCCCACGTGTGGGTGCCAACTCCCCTCCCACCAACAAAGAGCAGTGGGCAAAGGCAAAGCCGTCCCAGCTGGAGTCCCAGGGGGAAGAGGGCTACCAACAAGCATTCCTGGTGCCTTTCCTCGGGCAGAGTGCTGCTCCTCTGGAGAGTGGCGGTAAGGTGGAGAGAGGTGTGGGCAAAGGGGAGCAGAATGGTCCCACCACTGGTGATGCTGTGGGAGATGACTGCGTGCAAGGAGGTGCTGCCACAGGCTCGACTGAGCTTGCTGCTTCTGGAGACATGGTGGAGAGCTGCGCATTGGACTTGGAGGCACTGAACGCCTCGTCTGACCCCCTCCTGGAGCATTTGACTGGAGAATCCTGTGTGACACAGCCAGAGAGTGTGGAAAGACTGTCCTGCAAGGAGCCTCCCGCAGCATATGAGATGCTGGGCTCCCGGGAAGACCTTGGGTTGGAGGACAATGACAATACGCTCGAAGGCATCCCGAACTTTGAGGAAGAAGAAGCAGATGTACAGGAGGATGAGGCGGTGAGGCTGGTCAACAGGGCATCAGCAGGAGACAGCCATGGAAAAGACTTGCAAAGTCAGGCCACAGGTCAGGTCGAGGAGTCATGCTCAGGCCACCATAAGCTGGTGGCAGAGACAGAGATGAGAGAGACCAACCAAGCTGAGCTGCCGGAGGCTTGGCTCAGTGTGCTGAAGGTGGCCGAACAGAACCACTCGCCTCTCCCTGAGGACGCAGCCGCCTCTGATGACAATGCCAGAGGCAGCTCGGAGTTGGTGCTGAAGGCGCTGCGGAAGCAGGACAAGGAGCAGGCAGAGACGCTGGTGCTGGAGGGCAGGGTGCAGATGCTGGTGGTGCAGTCAGAGAGCCAGATTTTTAAGTGTGAGAAGTGCTCATACATCACACGGAAGGAGAAGTCCATGACCCTGCACTCCAAAGCCAGCTGCCAGAGCCGCCGGGCCCCGCTCCTGTGCCATGAGTGTGGTGCCAGCTTTAAGCAGCAAAGGGGGCTCAACACCCATCTCCTCAAGAAGTGCCCGGTCCTCCTGAAGAAGAACAAGATCCTCAAACCAGCTGGTCTGGAGCTGCCTAAGTTGTGCCAACATGCTGACCAGCCCAGTGATAATGGTGCAGAAACAGCAGAGAGTGATAGGGGAGGTTCAGAGGTGTCTGGGGATGCTGAGAGCCCCTGGGAGGCTGAACTGATGCCTGATAAAATGCAGGCAGTAGGCAGTTCCTTGGCTGGGGAAGAGACCTTGGGCTGCCCTGCCCCTGAAAAATTGCTGCTGGGTGACAGCACAGAGGTGGCAGAAGAGCCTCTCCAGCAAGGAGATGGGGCTGAGCCAGGTGGTGCTGCTTGTCCTCCTTCCCAGCCTGGGAAACCCTCAGAGAAATACCGGCTGGAGGGAGGGAAGTTGCGCTGCAACGCCTGCTCCTTCGTGTGCTCCCGTGTCTCCACCATCACCTCCCATGTGGAGGATGGTTGCCGGAGCCTGGAGCAGTTCTGGTGCTCCCTGTGCCCCGAGGCCTTCCGCTCCCAGCGCGCACTCAAGAGCCACCATGCCGAGAAGCACATTGTGTATCCCACAGAGAATGGACCCCAAAGCACTGAGCTCCCCAAAGGGGACAGGGCCAGTGCTGAGACAGGCCAGCCCAGTGAGCCTCTGCTGAGTGCAGCCCCCCCAAAATCCGCACTGCCCAAGAGAAGGCGTTTCTCCTGCCCCACCTGCCCCTTCACCTGCCACCAGGAACGGGCCATGAAGACACACAAGAAGAGGGGCTGCGTGTCATTGGGCGAGTTTCGCTGCACCTCCTGCTCCTTCACCTCCAAGGTGGCCAAAGCCCTGCGGCTGCACCGCCGGCTGCACCGCAAGCACTACAGCAAGCGGCCGCAGCTGCAGTGCTGCCAGTGCGAGTTCACCTGCAAGCAGGCCCGCTGCCTGCGGCAGCACGTCCGCATTAAGCACGAGGGGATAAAGCCCCACAAGTGCCGCTATTGTGAGTTCAGCACCACACGGCGCTACCGGCTGGAGGCCCATCAGTCCCTGCACACTGGCATTGGACGCGTCGCCTGCGGCATCTGCAGCCAGACCTTCGGCACCAACTCCAAGCTGCGCATCCACCGCCTGCGGGTGCACGAGAAGACACCCACCCACTTCTGCCCGCTCTGCGACTACAGCAGCTACCTGCAGAATGACATCACCCGCCACGTCAACAGCTGCCACCGCGGCGAGCTCAATTTCGGCTGCTCGTGCTGCGAGGCTCGCTTCAGCTCCGAAACGGCCCTCAAGCAGCACGTCCTGCGGCGGCACGAGGAGAAGGTGTCCTACAGCTGCCTGCACTGCGGCTTCATGTGCCACAGCGAGGCCACACTCAAGTGCCACTTGCAGAAGCAGCACCCACACCTGGAGTGCAGCACCTGCAAGGAGACCTTCCCCACCCGGGAGGCACTGGAGGAGCACAAGACGCAGCATTTCAGCCACCGCTGTGAGCTGTGCAGCTTTGCAGCCAAGGAGCGGCAGCAGCTGGTGCGACATTATGTGGAGAGCCACGAGCCGGCCGCCCCCCAGGACAAACCCCTGCGGTGCCCCTTCTGTGACTTCACCTGTTGCCACCAGCTCGTCTTTGACCAACACATGAAAGGCCACGGGGGCACCCGCGTGTACAAGTGCTCGGACTGCGCGTACACCACCAAGAACAGGCAGAAGATCACGTGGCACATCCGCATCCACACTGGTGAGAAGCCCTACAAGTGCCACCTCTGTAAATATGCCTGCGCCGACCCCTCACGTCTCAAGGTAAGAGCCCTGCTTGGGGGTGGGAGATGTGTCCTACTGCATCTACATGGGCTGGGGGGAATCCAGACACAGGGATTTGGGCAAGAAGAAACTCCCAAGGGGAGGTTTTGTTATCTGTCCTGGGGCTTGTACAGGAATGGGAGGCAAGTGAATAAAATTCATGTAGGTATGATATGTTTCTTCCCTGCTGTTGCAGATCAAGGGGAAGAGGGATTTGTAACAAAGCAAGAAGAGCAAGTGGCTGAGTTCACTCCCCTTCCCGCTGACTTCTTTAGTGTCCTCTGGGTGCAGTCATACCATTCAAAGCCACGTTTGGCTGCCTGCTGGCTTGCAGCATGCCCTGTGACACCAGTTAGACACAGTGAAGGGAAAGCTCAGCTTCCCTGCTAGCAAAGCCAGACCCTGCCCTCATTTCTGTAGGTGATTAGCATCTTCATGCACAGTAAAGGGCATTTTCTAGAACAGGAGGGCCAGTTGTCAGGTAATGGAGGGGAAAATGGTCTGGTTTTGCTAAAAGAAATATTGACTTTTTTAATGGCTAGGCTGAGCTGGAGCCCTCTAGGGCTGCCTGAGCAAGGCATTGAAATGTGCTCAGCTAAGGGCTAGCTCTGTTGGGCTGGGTGTTAACCCAGGCTTTGCCCTAAATACCAAACTGGGGAGAAAAGCCTGGTCCATGCACAGGCTGGTACAGAGCAAGCTCAGCAGTACAGGGGTCTGATCCTGACCCCACTGCAGGTCCCCCTGCTCATAGTCTGCCAGCTAAGCAGACAGCCCTCCCTGCCCCATGCAGTTTGGGATGTCAGAGCTGTCTTTGAGCCCCTCACTGGTATCCCAGAGCCCTGCACGTTCCCAGGGCAGGGGACATGGCCTCATCCTGACCCTCCCCTCTTGCCCTCTGTCCAGTACCACATGCGGATCCACAAGGAGGAGCGAAAATACCTCTGCCCTGACTGTGGCTACAAGTGCAAGTGGGTGAACCAGCTCAAGTACCACATGACGAAGCACACAGGTGAGTGCTGCTCACTGGGGATGGGACCGGGATGGGCACTGGGGCTGCACAGACTGCAGCTTTGGGCTTCTTCGGGCTTCTTTTGCCACCAGTGGCCCGGCTGCAGGTGAGGGAGGAAAATTGGAAATTTAGAGTGCCTGCTGGCAGGCTGCACTTTCCCAATGCTGAGGATAGTGTGTAAGGGGGGGTCCCTGGAGACTGACGCCATTATGGGGAAGGCAAGACCCACAGGAGAGAGGCCACTATACCCTCATCCCAACCCCTTCCCCATCACTGCAGGCCTGAAGCCATACCGCTGCGACGAGTGTGAGTACCGCACCAACCGGGCAGATGCCCTGCGAGTGCACAAGGAGACACGGCACCGGGATGCCCGCTCCTTCATCTGCGAGCAGTGTGGCAAGGCCTTCAAGACTCGCTTCCTCCTCAAGACCCACCTGAAGAAGCACAGCGAGGAGAAGCCTTACGTCTGCAACGCCTGCGGGCGGGCTTTCCGCTGGGCAGCCGGCCTGCGTCACCACTACCTGACCCACACCAACGAGCACCCCTTCTTCTGCCGCTACTGCCCCTACAAGGCCAAGCAGAAGTTCCAGGTCATCAAACACATCCAGCGGCATCACCCTGAGCACGGGGCTGGTGACCCCAGCCAAGGGGTGGGCAAGGACCCCAGCACACCCACTGTCCACCTCCACGCCTTGCAGAGGGAGAGCGGGGCCAGCGGGGCCCCCGGGACGGAGCAGGAAGGCCCTGCAGAGAAGGACAGCGCTTCACAGTGAGGCCAAATACTGACTTCAGGGCCTGCTACAGAGATGTATGTGTGTGTACAGGCATATATGTATATAAGATGTAAAATACGTGGTTGTATAAAAGGAATCTCCTTTTAATCCTTTTTCTTTGGGCTGTTTGGAGCTCGGTGTGAGCCAGGGGGCAGGTGCCTGCAGGCTGAGAAGCCCAGCTCTCCATCTGTCCCCAGCACCACTGCACCCAGACCCGAACCTACCTGTCACCAAACAATTTATTAAGTTGCTTACAGAGAAAGGGTACAGGAGGGGTCAGCAACAGGCATAGGCCAGGAGCAGCCGCAGGGGCTGTGATGCAGCTTTGCCGGGGTGGAGCAGTGAGGACTGACTCCTGTCCCACCTCTGCTCAGCCCTGGGGTTTGCTCAGCTCCAGCCATGCTCCCTGGGCCCGGGGGGACCAGCCCCTGCGGCAGAGCCAGGGTGCTGTGCACTATCTCTCCTCCTCATGGCCAGGGTGGGCTGCACTAGTGCAGACCCCACACTCACAAGTTGGAGGCAGCATCCTAAACCTGGGAAGGGAAGGTCAGTACCTTTTTCCAGCCCTTGGAGGCCACTGCAAAGAGAGGTGCAGCAGTGACACAAGGGGTAACACAGGGATGACACAAATGGCTCAATAAGAGGGTGATGTGGTTGGCTCTGCGGCCCCAGCTGCATGGGGCCGGCTCTATGGCTTCTATCCAGGTCCTGCTTGCCCCAGGGGCTCAGTCCTGCTCAGGACTGGGTGGCTCAGTGATGCGGATATGGACAAAGAGTGAAGAGGGTGGGATGCTGGTGCCATCCTTGGAGAGGAGATGGATGTGGCGGTAGCCTGTAGGGGTGACAGCAAAGGTCTGGCTGACAGCTGCCCCCCACCCTGCCCTCTAGCACCCAGCTGAGCCCAGACACCCCTGTGGGGCTGCCCTTGGCCCTCCACCACCACTGGGCAGCAGCTGCTCACCAGGTTTGATGTTGGCAAAGGCTAGGGTGAACTGGCCCACGAAGTCGTTCCTGGAGGTCTTGTCGTAATCCTCCACCACGAAGCGGACGAGGGCCAGCTCCGGCACATGGAGCTGGAACTGAAGCGTCTCATCCCAGCGGGGGTTAAACCCTGGGAAGGGAGAGCGGGTGCTGGGAGAGCGAGGGAGGGGGCTGCCTGGGTGCAGCAGGCTCCCTGGTGCCACTGTGGGGCTCACCGTTGTTCTCGATGTACTTGGTCTCCTGGTGCGCCTGGTCCGCAGGAACTCCATGGATCTCCACACGCACCAGCGGGTCGATGATGGCTCCATCCTTGCTGTTGGCCACTTTGGGCAGCTGCTGCCCACTGATCACCTGCAGGAAGGGGTATGGACCTTCTGAGCTGGGGAGCAGCTGAACCAATCTGCTAGGGGGCTGCTCAGCTCCAGCGTGCTGCCCAAGGCTGGAACCAACAGAGCCTCAGGACACTGTCATGGCTCCCCAGGGTCTCTACTCAGCACTGTACCTGGATGGTCAGAGTGATGGGGCCATGGCCCTCCCAGCTGCTGGGGTCATTGGGGTTGAAGAGAGTCTCCTCATCCCTCATAAAGGGTGGTTTGAGCACATAGCCACAGCAGCCGTTCTGACTGAAGAGCCCGTCACACAGGTCCATCTCCGTGCCAGCCGTCTGGAAGTTCAGGGCCACTGGGAGAGGGTGGTAGGGAAAGGGCAGCTTGGAGACCATCCCCTGCTTGAGGCTGAGAACCAGCCTGTCTCCATGGCTGGAGAGGTGTGGGGCTGCACAGGGGGACAAGGCACCGATGCCCAGGTACCTCCAGCTTCCCCAGGGCAGAGTCCTGACACCCCCCAGCCATACCGATCTGGCACCCTGCATTCCACATCTCCTGGGGGTTGTAGTTGGAAGAGTCGGTTCGCATCCCACTGGGGTAGATGCGTGTCAGCTGCCAGGTGTTGTGGCGGACAAATTCGTTTCCTAGTGTGAGAGCCACTCATGGAGTCATTCCCCGGCCTGCACAACCACCTACATCTGCTACCCATCCATCCATCCATCTACCCACTCACCTCCTCTTCCATCCATCTATCCACTCATCCATCCTTTCATCCATCCAACAATCTACCACCCACCAATTCTCATCCCTCTCTCCTCCCAGGAAACCAGGCATCCTGCCTCACTTATCTAAGCCAATAACCCCCACTCACCCATCACAGCCAAAACCCAGGTTACAGCCCCACTGGACCCTCTTTCTCCTGCACAGGGAGGTAACACCAGTGTCTGGAGGGTCTAGCCCTACACCTGAGGAAGCCATGTGCCGCCTCCACCCTCGTCTGGTCCCCTGGTGCCGCTGCCCCCTCCACCTCACCTGCATCCCGTATGAGCTTCCTGGCCTTGGATTCGGCAAGGGAGGAGATCTCAGAGGGCCGGGAATGGCTGCGGGCCTCCTGGAAGCCCCGGAAGGACACACTCTTGCAGTAGATGACACAGTCAGACAACGCCTGTGCCAGGCTCTCCTTGTCCTTCTGCAAGGCAGGGCTGTGTTAGGTCCCTCCTGACGGGAGCATTGTCCCCCAGCACTCACAAGGGCTGTAGAGCCCAGGAAAGGCCAGAACAGCCATGGGGGTGCTGGTCGTGACAGCATCCCCACCACAGGCAGCCTTCTTACCAGGAACAGAGCAGGCAGGGCTGCCCAGCATGGTGTCACAACAGGGACACTGTGCAAAGAGGGGGCTGGCATGGCCAGGGGCAGAAAGGGCTGTGCCTCCCATCTGGTGCTGTCCCTATAGTCTCTGCCCCTCCTCTTGGCACTAGGATGTCACCATGGCCCATAGCAGTGCCCATGGGTGACTCAATGCTCATGGCTGGTCTCCAGCTCAGCCCACCCACCTTTGCCCTCCGCCTCTCCTCCTCTGCTTCTGCTCCGTTGTCATCATCAGACACATCGGGTGCCTCGTCCCCTGGCCCATCCAGTGTGTCCTCCAGCCGCCCGATCTTCTTCCCCTTCAGCAGGATCTTGTGCTTCAGCTCCTGCAGGGTTGGGCGTAGAGAGGTGGGCACCTTAGGGTGTCCGTCCCATCCTTGGGACTTGCTGTCCCTCAGAACCCCACTGAGGGGGCCAGCGCTGCCAGCTCTGTTCAGCACCCAGAAGGGGATGGGGTAGGAGGGTTCTGCCCTGCTGTCTGGCTCTGCAGGGCATGGGGAGACAACCTTGGGGACAGCTTTGGGACCCCTGTGAACATGAGAAAACTGTCCCCAGGGTTCTCAAGTGCTCCAGCAAAGCAGGACAATGCTGGGATAGGGCTGGCCTTTCCTCTGGACAGCAAAGCCACCTCCTCACCCTGCTGCTAGGCATGACAGCGATGCCCAGCATGGCCATGCCCTGTCCATACCTCTGGGGATGGCAGCTGGGTGGGGACACGCCCATCAATGGTGGTGGTGAGGAGCTGTTCCCCCAGGATGGACTTGAGCTGCTGGGCCAGCACCTCCTGCTGCTCCATGCTGCAGTGGTTCTCCAGGGACAGGATCACCGGGTAGTCTGAGGTCTGGGGAACAACGTGAACAGGTGGAGATCAGCCTTAGTGAGGTTGGAGAGCGCTCACATGGGCTTTGCCCAGGCATGATCAGTGCCAGGATGGAGCCCCCTGTGTGTCCTTGTATCCCCTTGAGACCTACATACCCCTCCAGTCCCCCAGCATCCCCCTATCCCATCTCATCCCTGCATCCCCCGGGCCCCATCTCACCCCTGCACCCCCAGGCCCCATCTCATGCCTGCAACCCCAGGAGACTATGTCTGCATGAGTTCCCGTCCCCTGGCACGGCACAGCACAGGGCTGTGGGTCATACCCCCAAGTGCTGTCCCCTGGGAAGGGACACAGCCACCCTCTTCACCTATGGTGAAGTCAGACCTGCTGCAGCACCAGGTGTGTGAGCCCCAGCACCACTCCTCTTCCAGAGACCCATCACTGCCCCAAATCACAGCTATGTCTCGTCCACCAAGGGCAACCCACAACACCCAGCAGGGAAGGGTATCCTACCTTGAAGGCGTACTTCTCCAGGGTGCTCACCACCTCCCGGAAGGGGATCTTGGAAGTGAAGGTGTGGCCGTGGTACACCATGGGTTCCCCGTTTGGCCCGTCCCAGCAATCCACCTCCAGGCACCGGCAGCCCCGTTTCAGAGCCCTAGGGGTGGGTTGTCACTCCTGGGACAACACACCAGCCACGTGCCCTCCCTTCTGCCTCTGGGTGTCACCCCTACAGGGACCAGGGGGCAACCACCAAGGGTGGGGGGGATGCTGCATGCAGGGCAGGTAGAACTAAGCTCAGCATCCCCCTTGCTGAGCACCCCATGGTGTGTCCACAGGGGTGCTGGGTCATGGAGGATGCAGAGGAGCTTCTACGTTTGCCCCATGGAGCTGCCCAGGGCACAGCACTGGGACAGGAGGGTGCTGGGTGGCAGCCAGGAGGGAGCAGCCCCTTTACCTGATGTAGCCCTCAATGCTGCTCTGGCCTCGGATCTGGTCCTCAATCAGGTAGGTATTGTGGGAGGAGGAGATGAAGTAGTGGCAGAGCGGCTGGCTCATGTCTTGCCACAGTGCCTGGTGCCGGGGGTTGAAGATGGAGCCCTCCGGGGAGCAGAGGTACATGAGGAACCCGTCAGCACTCAGCACGTGGCGAGCCCTGGCTGTAGGTAGAGGGGGAGGCTCAGTGACAGATGAGGACCCAGAGGGGACAGGATGGGGGCAAACAGGGCTGCTGCTGGCTCCTGACATCCCCAACTTGGTGGATATGGCTGCTGCCAGAGGCTGAGGCACAGGGAGAGATGCCCCAGGGCACTAACCTTGGGAGGGTGGGCAGCGGGTGGGGCTGGGGATGCCCCTGCTGTGGGGCTGTGGGTCTCAGCCCCACCTTCCACCCGTGCAGAGCACAGCCCATGTCTACACTAGCTCTCACCTGACTCCGATGGCTCGTACTTGTCAATGAGCTCCATGGCCAGCTCCTCCGTGCCCTCGTCCTCCAGCTGCTCCTGCCGCAGGAAATCCACCAGCTCCAGCAGCGTCAGCTTCTTCCCATCTTCAGAGAAGTCCTGGAAGAGGCTCAGCACCTCCTCACGCTGCGTGAGGGCCTTGTAGAAGAGTACGAACTCCTCCCCTTCCAGTGTCCCCGACTCCGACTTGTCGGCAGCCTGCAAGTGAGCTTGCTCAGTACCCAGTCAGAGCAAAATAGGGTGTCCTGGCCATCCCATGGGGCTGTGGGGGGATTTTCCCACCCCCAGCAGAGGGCACAGAGACTCCATGCCAGCAGCAGTGGTAGGCATCCGTCAGCGCGTGGATGGATGGATAAATGGATGGGTTGGGAGATGGAGGGCTGGCCAGGTGGACTGATAGATGGGTGGGTCTATGGATGGAGAAATGGACAGGCAGATGAATGGATGAACAGCTGGCTGGCTGGATGGATTGATGGGTAAATAAACATCTAGATGGGTGGCTGGGTGGACAGATAAACAACTAGGTGGACAAATGAATGGGAGGAACAGCTGCCTTGGCTAGTTAACATAAATGAACAAATGGATGCTTGTTTGGGTAAACAGGTAGTTGAGTGAACAAATCAATGGATGGATGGGTGGTTAGATGGATCAATGACAGACAGAAGAAAGTGATCCTAACCTTCTGCAGGGCGGTGTTGTGCAGCTTGTTCCAGCCCCTCCAGTCCCACCCCAGCCCCTCCACACCCTCTGGTGTGATGCTTACCCGGAAGAGCCGCAGAGCATGATCCTCATTCATGTCTACATTCATCATCTTGAGGAGACGCTGCACCTCTTTGAAGTTCATGCGTCCATCCTTATTCTTGTCGGCTTTCTGGAACCAGTCACGAATCCATGTGCGAGAAACCAAGGGAGATGTTAAGGGAAAGGACCTTGGCTAAGAGAGGTGGAGCTGGGGAGCATCAGAGGGCCTCTTTTCCTTTTTCTGTGGGCGCCCCCTGCTTTGTTGCAGATGGTGAAACCCAGAAGAGCTAAGCGCAGACTGAGGCATGGCTGGAGATGTAGGGCCTGGGGGATGGCAGGAGATGGAGGAAGGACTGGATGTGGATGGCAGAGTGGTGCCTGCAGGAAGGATATTGGTCTATCTTCTCCCTCTGGTCCATGCTGGTGGCCACCTCAATGAGCTGGCGCAGGCCTTGGACCCAGCACTGTGCCTCCTCTGCTGAGCCAGCGATGAGGTCCAAGTTGCCCCGGCGGCCGTAGAAGACAATGGTGAAGCAGCGCTCAGGGGAGAACTCTTCAGCCAGGCTCTGCAGCACCTCCGACTGGTGCCCTTCCCGCACCGTCTCCACATCGCTGATGGAGACTAGGGCGGAGGGAGGGGAGGCCTGTCTGTGGGGGACGAGGACCACAGGGCAGGGGGCACTGCCCACAGATATTTCTCCTTTCAGCCATCCCTCTTTCCACTCATCTATCCATTCATCCATCCATCCACCCAGCCAGGGGGTCATCCATCCATCCACTCCCTGAGCTACTCATCTATCCATCTACCCATTCAGCTATCCATCCACTGAGCTAGTCATCCATCCACACCTCTGTCTGTCTACTCCTCTGCTGGCTTGTGAGAGATTCCACTTGTATCAGCTGCAACTTCTACTCAGCTCTGGTGATCCTGCTGGGAGCAGGATGCTTCATGGAGAGATGGGGGTGAGAAGAGCACACACATGCACACAGCGTGTTTCTTGAATGCCCCAGTACCCTTTGCTAACATGGCTCCAAGAATCTCTATACATTCACATCCTTGTTCACTCTGAACCCTACTGGTGGCCCCATGGCCAACACACAGCAGTCAGTACTCACAGGCAGACTCAATTTTGCCCGTCCTCTTGGACTGGTACCAGATGGTCATGCAGTCATCCTGCAGCTTGAAGTAACGCTGCTTCTTCCAGCTCTTGGACTTGACTTTGCGCATCAGTGTCCCCTGCTGCATCTGCTCCAGTGTGTCTGTGAGCTGGATGCCTGGGGGCAGTGTGAGCTGCATCACTGAGAGTGCGAGTATCTGGGCACTGCACCCTTGTACCTTGCTCTCTGCCACCTCTGGGACCCCACGTGGTCCCTCTATTTGGGATGGAGGAGGGACAGACCCCAAACAAACTCTCTTCACCACAAGAGGGGCAGAAAGTGGTTCCCCATCGACTTTTCCTACCCACCCTTCGTGCTGCCAAGCCCAAATTCCCACGAGCCGCAAGGAGTAGGGATGCTCCCGGGTGTAGCAGAGCAAGCTCAACCCAGGGGCCAAATCTGCCCTGGTGTAAATCCAGCTGACCCGGTGCCCTGTGCCTCCCCGTTGCCGCGACACTCACGGGCGTTGCACAGCAGCGATGCCATGGCTCTGCCTCCTCTGTGCTGGCAGCCGCTGGGGAGGGAAGAGAGAGAGGGTGGCTGGGGGGGCGGGAGCAGGGCTGGAGCCCCGCACTGTGCCCGTGTCCTGCTGGGTGTTCTCCGGCCATGCTCACGCGTGTGCAAGGTGTGTGTGCCTCTACCCATGGGCAATGCACCTGCACCTGTCTCCTGCTGGGTCATTGCCATCCTTAAGTGTCGAGTTCACCTCGCCGTGCTCATGAAATATTAATTTGCGTTACCGGGAAGCTGGAGCTCAAAAGATATCGGAGGAAAATAATAACTTGCCAGCACGGCTGCCCTGCAGCCCAGCAGGTACCAGAGCTCTGGTGCTCTCAGGGGAGGAGTGGCCCTGGGAGCCGGGAAAAACTGCCCTGGGGGTGCCCAGGAAAGCCAAGAACAAGCCCCCACGCACTGGGAAATGGCCTCTAACAAGAAAATTTGGAAGTAAGGGAAAGCCCTACTTACTGTGAGAGCAAGGAAGGGGGTGCAGAGCAGGACCCGCAGCTCCTCCAACCCCTTCTCCCCAGGGAACGCCAGCACGCTGGGGCCACGACTGCACCGGCAGCCGTACGGGGAGTGCACTGCGCCAAGTGGGACTATAAATACAACTGGACTGACAATAAGGCTTTGATTAGGCTGTTAAGGCTTTAATTAGACTGACAAATCGCTGGATGTGCCTGTCACCCCGGTGCTGAAGCTGGGTGCTCAAGGAGCAGATGCCACAGCTGGTGGGCTGGGATTTGGGTGCAGGAGGGGAGCAGGGGGTTCCTGGAGGTGAAGAGCTCTGTGCTGGGGCGCAGGGGTGGCAGCCGTGCCCCAGGCCCCTGACTCAGCACAGGCATCGAGGGTTTGGGGCTGGGAATAGCCAGTGCCGTCAGTGTGCAGGCAGCTGCCAAGCCCGGCTGCCAGATTGTGGCAGGCTCAGCACAGCACAGGCTGGGGAATATGCCGGGCGTGGGGCTGTCTGTGGGTGTTTAGCTGTCCCCAGAGCACGAGGACTGCCTGTCCACACTCTCAGGGACCTCACATGTTGCTGGATATATGGAGCAGCTGGGGTGACATCCCAGGTGCCTCACACTAGTGCCCAGTGACAGGGCTGTGCTTTCCCAGCAAAGGCCCTTCTTGCAGGGCTCAGACCGCAAGGAATCACTGCAGTGCCTGCAGCCCCCCCTGCATTTGATGTGCTGAGGGGCACAAACCCACTGGCCCAGTGCTCGGGCTGCCCACACCCATAAACAGGAGGGTAGCACCACGTTCCTCTTGTGCCCTGCAGAGTGGGTGGCCTGATGGCCACTGGCTTACGCAGCCCTAGCAGTGCCCTGTACCCCATGCAGCACACTCTCATTCTCCCTGCACTCCTCAGCCTGCAAGGAACCAGAGGGAGACAACCCCAGCCACTTGTCTGCCTGCACTCCCCTGCCTCCTGGCAGCACCCAGACCAGCACGACCACTTTGCAGGCTCACAGCTCCAGGTACCCACCTGCCCTGTGCCCCCTGTGCTGCCACAGGCGAGGGGACAGAGACTAGGATGATTTTGGGAAGCTGAGGTGGAAGGTGAGGCAGCAAGGCTGGAGGAGCAGAGAGAGATGCTGGCCTGGGACAGAGATGGGCTCTGTGCCACAATCAGGCCTGTCCTCTCTGCACCCAGGCACACATGTGTGCAAGGAGGCAGCGTGCAAGGGATCTGCGTGCAGTCCTCAGGCCTGTAACTGCACTGAGATTTCAGAACTGATCTCCCCCAGTGCCAGACCTCACAGGTTACCAGCACAGCCCAAGCAAGCCCATCTCTGCCCCAGGAGCCATGCTCTCCCCAAACATACAGGGAAGAAAAGATGATCCCTTCCAGCACAGGGAAGATCCCACGAGTGTGGACACAAACACACGGCTGTTCCCCTCACCCCTGAGTCACACTGTCAGGGGAAGTGGGGCAACCATGAGGTGCCGGAGAAACCCATCCCAAGGGCTTCCCACAGGACTGCCCACCCCTGCCAGGGTCAGCCCCAGCTCCCCTCAGCACACACTGAGCCACCACAGCTTGTCTCCTAGAGGTGACAGTCCCCAAGCAGAACTGGGGGGCCAGCGGGTGTAAGCACTCCCCAGCTGCTTCAACAGTCTCCTGGCAGAATTAAACGCCGCCATGGGCGTGGCCATGCCAGCCCCACACAGCCTTCCCCCCACCGCAGGACACACTGCAGCACCTGAGGACAGAGCCTGACCCACACAGGGGGACCAGCCAGCAGCTGATGATTTGGGCTTGGGGTGGGTCAGACAAGAGGCTCTGGGATGGGCCAGCAAAACCCAGGGGAGAAGTAACACCTTAAAGGAGAGGAAAAAAAAACTGCTGGCACCTCTCCCCCCAGGGCAAGGGATGCAGCAACTGCAAACACACTGAAGGAATGCAGCAAGCACTCTCTCCCTGCCTTCCTGCAAAGCAAGACAGAGCAGCACCGCCCCCAGAACCCCTCTGTGTTACCTGCTCCAGGAGAAATGTGGTGCCACAGGGATGCAGCCAGCTCCCACTGGGAAAGGCCACGCAGTCTCCTCAGCTCACATCACGCCCCTCTTCCTCCCGCCTGCAATAAATCCTCTCCTCACCACTTGCCCTCCCCAAGAGAGACCAGACCAGGAGCAATCTGTGCTGGCTGGGGTTTTATTATTTATTAATCTGAACTTACAAAAAAAAAAACCAAAACCCAAACCAACCAAACAGAAGCATTTGCACACCCTGTCAAGGTCAGAGTGGAGAGAAGGCAATGGTTTTACAGGACCCTGGGGGCAAGGAAGAGGCTGTGCTCTGCCCTTGTTACGCAAGGCTGAGAGGGGAGGAGGGAAGGGAAAGGAGATTTAAGACACCGTTGGCACAACATCGCAGATAATCAGCAAAATGGGCCACTCGAGGAGGGGGGAGGCATCAAGTAGCTGCCCAGGCTTGCCTGCAGCCAAGCGCTGGCTCTGCTGCAGCAGAGCCCGGGAGCTCATCTGCATCGGAGCGCCCACCGTGGCCACACTAACGCCTTGGCACAGGGAGGGCAGGTAAGCGGCTGCTGGTCCTGTTTAATTGCGGTGGGGCAGAGGCAGGCGCCAAGGCAGGTCTGAGAGCTGAAATGGATGCAGACAGCTGGCAAAGATGAGCTGGAGGGGGGAAAGGGAGGGGGGCCCAGGACTGAGAGGCACCTGGCAGGCAGAGGGGGATGCAGAAGCTGTCATACCTGGAGCCCGCAGGATGTCACTCCCAGCTGTCGCACAGCACAGGATGATCGGCCGATGGCCTGCCCACCCCCACAAGGCAGGTTCCCTAACACTCAGCTCTGCTTGACGAGCCAGCCTGTGGCCCCGCCAGGCCTGAGCTGGGCTAGATGGGAAGCCAGCACACATCAGCGTCTGGCCGCTGGTTAGCTGCCAGAGCATGCTATTTACAGCGCAAGAGCCACAGTCCTGCCGTCTTCTCCTCCCCCAGAGCCCTGAGAAGCAAGCTTATGATGGGTGGGATCATCACAACTAATCCACCTCTCCTCTTGGGGCAAGCCCAGCTCCAGCCACTGCCTCCACACCAAAGGAAAGGGAGAAGCTCGCTGTGCCAGCTGGATCAGAGCCAGGAGTAAGGATACACTGGCAGGGAAGAAAGCTGTCCCCGGGCTACCTGCAGCTGAGGATCAGTCTTAAGAGGGGATAAAACAACTGGATCAGCTTTTATTCAGCTCACTCACTTGAACAGACGTGTAAACAAGAAGTGACAAGGAACTAGAGGGACATGGCGCACACACTCCGTGTCACACACCGCTTGGGTGGAGGCTGAGCTAGCTGGAAGAGCAGACACCCACTACCTGCTGTCTGGCAGTGGGGAGATGCCAGCCAAGCCTCCTGGAGAGATGGGGATCTTTACAGATTGGTTTTATTGATTTGTTTTTTTGAAGCTGTAGTATCATCATTTGCTGGTGTTGCGATCTCCGGAGGCATGCTGCACTGCTGCAGAGCAGCCTTTTGGCTGGGTGGGATGGTCCGGCAGGCCGGCAGCCAGCTGGGCGTGCCCAGTTTGTTGCAGAAGAGGTCACCTGTTCCTGGTTCTTTGTAAACCTGAGCTGTTTCTTCCCCGGTCCCCCACCTCCCTCAGCAGTCATTGCGGAGGAAGAGGGATGCCCCGTGGGTCAGTG
This sequence comes from Nesoenas mayeri, assembly GCF_963082525.1. Classification (NCBI taxonomy): domain Eukaryota; kingdom Metazoa; phylum Chordata; class Aves; order Columbiformes; family Columbidae; genus Nesoenas; species Nesoenas mayeri. The sequence goes on from NC_137545.1 coordinate 27,824,647, forward strand.
ACTTGACCTTCTTGCAGGTTCTTGACGAGCTGAGCCAGCCAGCGCTTTGTGGTTGTGTCATCCTTCAGGACCTGGGCGAAGGTGGTATCCTTCAGTTGGTCAGGAAGGCACTGCCTGAGAGCTTCACGTGCCCTACATCAAGAGACGAGAAACAGGGCCCAACAAATAAACTCACAGGGGCAAGAGGGGAGCAAACCCCACTGGGGACATGACGCTCCTTTGCCTGGGGGGTCTCCCTGGCAGGGCCAGCCAAAGAAAGCACCGAGCAGCAGCACTGCAGCACGTGGTGCCTGGCCGGCCAGCACAGCTCCCATCCCTCCTGCTAGACCCTGCTGAGCCAAGCCCTGTGCCCTGACATCTGTCAGTCAAGAGCAACGTGACACCAGGAGAAGTCAAGACAACAAATACATACCCAGCAGCTTTGGGCAGAGCGGCTGATCAGCATGAAATCAGTTTGTATTCCCTCAACTGAATTTCATCCACTGGCTTCTACTGCCAACAGCTCACATGATGCAGAAGAGGGAGAGCGCAGTGTACCTTCCACCTTGCTCTGTCCCTCATACCTAGTCCAAGCTACATTTGCACTCAGGCAGTTGTAACTGCACAGCGTCAATCCGCACAAGCCCCAAACAGTCACTGTTTCTCCCATGTACCATAAAAGCTCCTGGGACTAGTACTAAACAACCCCAAACCAAAACACCCATTCATTTTCCCCACTGAGCTAAGGCTGATGTAAGGACAGACAAGGAACCCTTGACTCTCCATGAGTGGGCACCGTGGAGAAGAACTGCACTTCCAAGGGACCAGGAGAAGCCCCTGCCCAAACTCCTAAAATGTTTACCTGGGGTTATCAGAAAGGCGAAGGTAGCAGCGGACAACATGTTTCAGTAGCCGTGCCGACGGCTCCTTGGAGAGCTGCAGGACCATTTTACCCTGTTTGACAGAGGCCAGTGCCATCAGTTAAAGTCTTTGTAAGAACAGCTTCACAATCAGCAGAGACAGGGAAAAACCATTAAATCACTCACTCTGGCTTCCACACATCACAGCCCACACCTTTCATCGAGATACCCTGGCATGGGGCCCAGCATCCTCCTTGCCAAGATGCCTTTGAGAAGAACCACTAGCCACAGCTTGGAAAGGATTCTCCCAGCAGCCTGGGGAAAGCTTGTCTCATCTCTACCTGGCTTTTACTTCCTCGGGACTTCTTACTGGTCCAACTCTCCACTAGATTAAAGAGAACCTGGGGTTCCCCCCTTGTAGGAGAAGGCAAACATATTCTAAGCACTTTGATAAGCTCAGGCTGAGTCACCCGATGAGGTGTTCCCAAGCTCTGCAACACTCAGTGTTCTCATCTGCACTGTCTTCATTTCAAGGCCGTTTTAAAGCCTTAACAACAGCTTGGGAAGTCAAGCCAAAGGACTGGGCTGACCCACACAACATACAGGAAGATCCACATCTGGTCTTATCATGCACCCAAGTATTGTATTTTCTTTCTGCTACATCCCTCATTAAGACACTACTGGGAAGCAAGACCAGGGTAGATCTTCCTGTCCCAGCCTTCATTTCTCACACTATCTAGGACTTTGCACATGGTTGCACCTTTGAATGCACTCAGCCCAGCAAACAGTGTGGATGCCTTCACACACTTGCTCTGAAGGATTTTAAGTCTGCTTCCTCATGTTTAGGAGTCAATCAGATCTGCTCAACAAGTTGGTTTTTTTTCCTGTATAACTACATTGGCTATCACTAATCATTTTTCTCAGTAGCCAAATTCACCTGTATTTGGATATTCAGGCAGTTAACCATTAGCAGTTATCCTTCATCTGCCCTTTTGCAAGCTTCCTTTCTCAGCAATTCCCCAGGATACCAACATTTCTTCAAAATAAAGAAAAGCAAGTCAGAGAGCTCCTCAGACAGCTCCTGGATGGGAATTACTAACTTGCTCTTTTAAAAGCAGCTAACACTTGTATAACATTTTGCACCATTATCAGCAGACGAGGAAGTAAATTGTTACCCTCATGAGGCAGGAGTATCCTATCCAAACTTCTGAAATAGAGAAATGTCTATAAACATTTTTATCTTTCTCCATAGCAGTATGAAATATTAATAATGACAGCACTTCACCCAATGGTGGGATTATACCACAACTAAGATAGACCCACATCCTTCCATGTCCATACCCTCCCCAGCCATGGATTCTTCCTTGGTCTCCTTCCCTCCCTTATCCCAGGGTTTCTAATTGAATCCTTCACTTTGCCCCTGAGCCAGATGTACTTTTCACCAAAGCCAACCCTTTTCTCAAACGCAAAAATCACATCACACTGGATATTATAGACATCAGCTCACGATCGTTCATATTTTGCTGTTCGTGGGTGAATTAAGAGGAAACTCTTTACATCTGGGAAAACAGACAGGAGAACAAATATTCCCAATAAAAGCATAAACAGCAAGGCACGGAACCAGCACTGCAAAGTGCTTAACTTAATGCTGCATTTTCTTCTCTTGAGACTGCTCTTTAAAAGCAAAAGGGCAAACAACCAGCCAACCAAACACAAAAGCAGGACAATAGCTATTCCAGGGCAGACATCTTTTCCTCTCAGTGAGCTCAGAGATAATAAAGCTCAAGCTGGGGCTATTACTCCCAGGATGAACAAATTATGAGTACTCAAATTTCTCCTTCACAAAGGACACGAAAAGGACAAAAATCGTCTGCTCTCTCTGTGTTCCAACACAAGAATGAGAGTCATAAGAAGCGGCTAGTAGAATCCAGGTTCAAAAAGAAAACAAGGAGGGTGGCCTTCCAGGCAGTGAATAGGAAACATGTGAACCTCTTAGGTAAAGGACATTGTGGACATAAAAGTTTCCTTGCGTTCAAGGGAAGGATACGACAACCACTGGGGGTTATTGCATAGAAAACCCACAACTGGCCTCAGAAATCCAAAGCTGAAAATAGTTAGCAGCTGTGAGGCTGTTTATAAGGGCAAACGCCATATATGCTTGTCCTGCTCTTAATCCCTCACTCAATTTGCTGCTCTGTCAGCCTATTGTGGAAGACAGAGATGGGAAACGGATTCATGGTCTGAGTTGTGTCATCATTCTTTCTTAAAATGAAATCAATTCACATCCGACCAACAATGCTGAGAAGTCTTTTTCTTCTCTGGAGATGTCTGCCTGGTTTATCTTGGGGACCTAGCACATTACAACTAATCTGCCTTCTCTTGACACACAAACCAGAGATATGCAAAGGAAACACGCAGGAGCAGAAAGCTAGAGTGTCACCAGCAATAAGCTCAAGAACTATTTGCTTCTCTCATTCCATGCTCCAGCCAGAGAGCAGTAAAGCAGCTGCTGAAGAAGCCTGCTGTTAGAATATAATTTTTTTTTTTTTTGGAAAGAGGAAACAATCTTACCAATATCATGGCAACATGGGAAAACCGCTCGTAAGTCTGACAGATATATGCCAGCCCTGTGTCATCCAGGAGAATTTTCTGAAGAATGAACGTAGCAACCTAGAATATGAAGAAAGCAGAAAAGAGAGTGTATAAACAACTTATCTGTCCTGAAAAGGAACAGGCTTTGTGCTGTGTTCTTTTCAAGGCAGTCCCAGAGCTGAAAGGCTTTTCAGCAAGCAGCAAATGCTTTACTCCATCAAAGCTGAAAGCCAGAAGAAAACGTATGGCACTATACAATGCTCGGCATCCCTTGCTAAAGAACAGAGACAGACACAAAGCAGTGAGTACAAGACAACTGGATGCAGCTTGCATAAGGTGCTAACTACTGCCATGCTGCTCAGGAGAGCCTTGGGATTATGGCCACACTACTCTGGTCACAGACCAAGCAGCAGGACAAGGATGTGTCCACTTGGCCCTGCCACCTATACAGCAAGGTGATTTCAGTTCTCATTTTCAGCATTATGGATTCATCATGAGATGTGACTTTCTGGAAGAATCTCAGTCGGGTGTGTCCCTAGGCTTCACCATAGAAGTGTGCACAGACTAAAACCTGGGCCAGCCTACCTGCGTCATCAGATCAGTCTGACCACAAATCTGAGCTCGTGGGGGAAAGGGGCCCCTGATCAGAGGAGACAACAAACTGGTCCAGTGCAGCAAACAGGTAGGAGGTAAAAACTCAACCCAGAGTTGCCCCAGTATGTGGAACAGGACACGAGCCAACTCCGGAGCTCATTGGCTGCCTGGTCAATCGGAGATAAACAACAAAAAGGTCTTAATACAAAAAAGAGTAGTTACCGTTTTGGAGAGTTCGCTGCCAGACTCCATGATGCGCAAGCATAAGGGGATAATTTCTGTTGTCAACAAAAAATTTATCACTTCTTGCTCATCAGTTTTCACCAAGGCCCCTTGAAGGAAAAACAAAACCAAAAACCAATAAATGATAAATTGTTGCCAAAAAACCTCACTTTTCAAAGAGGGCCTGTGTGCTGTGTCCTCCCCAGGAATCATTAAGTCTGAATGGCAGGCAGAGCAACTGTCATCCTAAATATGCTGCAGCACATGGCTGGAGAAGAAATCGTTTTGACAGCATGAAAGTAATCAAACTGGGTTTGGGGCTTGTCTGTTTTTCAGAAAGGGGATGCATTCTTGGCTCTCCCCCAGTGGTAACACAAACAGAAGAGGATCATGCCAGCCAACAGCAACCTCTGGGAATGAGAAATGCATTTTAAGACCCTCTTAATACATTAAGAAATGTTTTGGGCAGAAAAAGGAAAAAAAAAAAAACCCACAAACAAAACACAAAAACCAAGAAAACCCACAAAACACAACAGGATAAAGAGAAGACAGGGCAAATAAACCCAAGTCAATCCATGACAAAAACCTAAGGAAAGTCCAGTTCACATCCACCTATGTCAGTTTCTAGCTGGCTGGACTGAGGGTGAAGGCACAACAAGCCTGCAGGTGATTGTAGGTGCAGAAAACATTTTTGGCAATGCACCCAGACTTCAGTGTTTTCCTATTAGAGAAAAGACCAGCTCCTACAAGCTAAGAGGAATCTGCCTCCACAACTGATGGAAAAAGAACAGCTCCTCCTGCTAATACTACAGGATTCAAAAGATCCCAATTAAAAAAAAAAAAAAAAAAAAAAAAAAAGACCTGTGATTTTGGTTGTGCAAGTGTCTATACCCACAGCATGAACCACATCCAACTTGGTAAGAAACCAGTGCCCCAGCATTAGTCTGGCTGCTTACCAATCACTCCGAGGCTCGTGAGCCGCAAGTACTCAAACGGACGCGTCTTGCTCACCGTGTGCAAGAAAGGGTACAGGAAGAGAGGGATATGAGCTGCCAGAAAAGCTGACCTGTAGGGAAAAGAACACACAATGTGAGAGACAAGGAAAACAAAGAGAGAACATAATCCAGCATTACTATGCACAGCCTCAGACTATTCCTGACAGACAGCATCGCTGCTGCTCCTCAAAAGTGGGTATCAGTTTGTTCTTTGATGAAACGGTATGAAGTAAACTCTGCACCAGGTGCAACACAAAACCTAACACCTAAAGTGTCAGTTACCTGCATCAGTGCTTCCAGCTGACCATGAAAAGAGCACTTTCTCTTGTTTTTATTACCCCTTCCTGCCGCTCAGACCCTCTGCTTTGTACATTCACTGTTGCAATTCACCTTGCAGGCTCCCACAGTCAGGGACAGTCAGCCACAAAATGCATGTGCAAAGCCTCTGGGTAACAGAAATCCAGACTGGCTGATCTCTAAGCATTACCACAGTTTAAGCGTGCACAGCCACTTCTCCCCAAAAGTCCTCATGCTGCTTTCTGACAATGGTGAAAAATACAGACTTCAGGAAGAAACCTGGAGATTGCTTTGCTAGCAACAACATTCTTCCTCTGTTTTCAGTTTTCAGCTTTAAATGTAAAGGTGTGTGGTGTAAAACTACCCTATTTCTTTGAATATCATCTTATGGAGAGTTGCTGTTTAACACTACTTCACAGCAGCTGAAAACCAGCTTCAGCTACACAGTGCTTTCTTCTCAGCAGGAACAGACGCATGAGATCATGGATCTCTGGGTACTTTTCTTCGGGGTTTTAGCTGAACCAACATCATCTTTTCCCTTGCTGACATGTGCTGGATACAGATTGAGAAAACCTGAAATCAAGCACCGGCTGAGGACTCCAGACATGGCTCTGCTATTGCTCCCTTGCCACAAATGGTCTCTGGGAAGTACAGTCCTGCTCACTCCACCCTTTGGACAGCTGGTCGGAATAACTGTAAGCTGCTGGTCTAAATAACTGTAAGCTCATTAAAACAAGGATCCTGCAAACAGCACTCAGTACAAATGCTCTGAGCTCCCAAGAGCTGCCACAACCCAATGTTTTGGTAATTCACAGCATCTCGGGATGATCAAGGGAATGCAATGCATTTAGGACCACCATAAAGCTGTCATTCTGCTAATCCATGCAAACAAGTGAAAGCAGCAGGCAGCTGCTTATCTTCCAGCTCTGCCTTCTGTTCCATTCCTCTTGGTAAAAAAGAAGAAAGGAGCTTATGTCTTTCTGGAGTCAAACAGATAGGCTGACCTGTCAACATCAACACCTCAGAAAACTTGTGCACTTGGAAACACTTACCTTGTTTCAGGATGCGATGCAACACACTGTAGCAGAGCTAAAGCATTGCAGACTCTGTTGGACTGATGGGCTGTCAAAGTTGGAGGGTTGATTGATGGATAAATGTTTACAATTTCCTAAAAATTAACAGATGAAAAAAGTTAAAGGAGAAAAACATCAGCAAGCTGCACCAAAACACCTGCCTAGCAAGCAGCTAGGGTGACAGCAGACAGCAGTCTGCATCACTTTGAAGTTATTAATACATAGCAGCCACCACACTGCCCAGGCAAGGGCAGAGCTGGATCACAGTCAATTTGACAAGGAGTCACAGGGATGCAGTCAAAACTTAGTTTTAGTAAAAAAGTGTTCATTTGATTTCCTGGCTCTTTACTAGTGTAGAGACTGCTTTCTTCTGAACTTCCAGAGCAAAGAGAAGCATTGTTCCTGTGCCTAGGGGCAGAGCACAGCCACTCTATTCATACTGTAGCTCCAGGTACTCTCCTGAGTCAATACATGGTAAGCAGCTGAGGGGGAGAAATCCGATGCAGGAATCTGCCTGCTTCCAACTACAGGTCCCTTCTAATTCTCTCCACCTGTTTCAGGGCCAGTCCAAAACAGTTTAACATTGACAATTCTGCACACTTTTCTTTCCTTCTTTGAAATAAGCGGCTAGATTTGGCACTGAGATAGAGACAGTCATCAGATGTAGAACAGTTTGCCCAGAGATAAACTGAGCTGCTCAGTTTGATATGAAATGCAGGTACATTCCTATGCTGCCCCTCCTGTGGGCTCCCTGAAAGGGCAACCTTCTGACCAGGAAGTGCTCAAGCCCATGCAAAAACAAAGCAGATATTTAGGAGTAACACTGCTGTGGTTCTGCTATGATACTGCATGAAAATAAGCAGAAGGTGATCTACAGGGAGCTCATACACCCAAGAACTTGCTTGTTCCCTTTCCAGCTATGTAAGCTGTCTAATTAGAAATCTTAGTCTCTGAGTACATTGTCTTGCTAGTGATTAATGGGAAATGGGCTTCCCACATCAGTTCCCCTCACCACACGACCGAGCACAAACCATAAACCCAGCAATGGCAATAAGGGACCCCGCCAGCACACCACATGGATGCACAAGCTCTGCAAAGTTCTGGTGCTGCACCACAGATAAAGATGAGGCCAGTGCTACCTACCTGAAGGAGCGCTGCGATTGTGCCAAATGAGTGCCACAGCATCGGGGCAAGGTCAGGCACGGACTCGCGCTTCTTGCTCAGCTCCAGCAGTGCGTTCTCCCGCGTCTCGGGGCTGGACAGCTCATTGATCCACTGGTAGATCTTTTCACGGTCAACCTGAGCCAGCGCTGTTGGCACAGGCTGGAAGGGAGACAAGGAAACTTCAATCCAAACATTTTATTCAAGTCTTAACAAAACCCTTCCCATAACCTGGTAGATAAGCAAGAAAAGGCTCAAGAAAGACCTTACTGGGAGAACTAAAGCTGCATTAAGATGTTCTAGATATGGATCCCTTCTTTAGTCTTTATTTCACCTGAAAGGCAAAGGTTTTACTTTCTGGCCTGACTTGCTAGAACAGTCTCTCTTAATCCGCTTGTAGCTTCATTGAGCAATATGAGAGCACCACACTGCTGCCTGTCTGTGCCAGCAGAGCTCCTGGGGAGGTCACACATACTTTAGCCAGCTGTCATTTGCTCCACCTGCATTTAGCACACATTCATTTCATGCTTTAAGTGCAAGCTTCCACAAATTCAAACTAATGCAGATGCTATCTCTTTCTCTCCAAAAAAATCTGTGATGTTGGAGCCTGCCAATGGGATTCACTCAGCATACATGAGGAAAATATTCATACAAATACTAGAAAAATTCTCACTACTCCAACATCAGAATGACACCGTCGACACCTGCTGTGAAAGACATCTCATATTCATTCTATGTATCTTACTTACACACGTGGAGCTAAAAGAGAATTTTTCAAAACTGATTTTTGTGTAAAAATTCCCATTCAAAATAAACCCGGAGAAGTGTAGCTTTGTAGTAACAGTGTGGGCACAGTTTCTGCTACTCAGAAGAAATACAGGATTTCTCTTCTGCCTTTCTGGAAAATCGGGTAAAGAAAAACATCAAGGCCAACAAGTTTTCAAGCCAAAAAAATGAGGGAGGGCTGGGAAGGAAAGGAAGAGAAACAGTGACTGTGGAATTATAGCAAAGTTTCTGTGGGGAGGCACAAGTCTTTCAATGAAAGTTTATCTCATGTCTGTGCTGGCACAACAAGCACTCAAGGTGCAAACAAATGCTCAGCAGGCTTTCTAAGGAGACAGTTTCGTGATTCAGAGACAAAGTTTTGAGGAAGACAAACATCAGCATTAAAACTCCCTGTATGAACACTTCCAAAAGCCAGCTCAAAACCTATTCAAACATTCCGCTGCAGTGTTTACTATTGAAGTGAAGCACAGCCCTGTTAGTAGGCTGCTGCTCCTGAGCTGGCCTGCAGGCACCAGCTCAGCATCTCCTCCTGTTTGGCAATCACAGCTGGGAACAGAAAACAGACTGTATTTCTAGTTATTTATATTTTTTTTAATCCCAGATGGAAACTCTTCCTGCGCTCACCCTCACAGATGTGAGCACTGCCTGTATGACACTGACAGCAATGCTGCTACTAAGCAGCTCATCATCAAGGCACTGAAGAGAATACAAAGGAGTTCAGGAATTGAAAGCGTCTGGAACCAAACCCAAAACTGTATGCCAGAGGGAGGCTCCCAGAACTGCAGGAGGGAGGAAGGGCTTCTTAACCCTTGGCAGATACCTCCAGAGCTTTCTGTCTCTATTTCTGCAATGGTTTCTCTCCTCAGTTCACCTACTTTATAACTCGAAGTCACATCCGAAGAGATTCTCCCCAGCTGGGGGATTTTTATATACCTCAGCCACCTCCATCACATCATTTAACTTAATACAGTAACATCTTATAAAGCTGATGTGCTGTTATCAGTCCCTGTCTTCCAGTGCTCAAATATTTTTCAACTGTTCATCTTTTCTTCTATCCTTTTTTTTTTTTTTTTTTCCCTGCTTACTCCAGAATCTCACACTGAATTAGCAATCCTGACAGCTGGGAGTACAATTCCAACGGCAACTCCTACACTGGAGCTCAGAAAAAGAAGGAGAATGAATAGAGCTCATTTGTTTTTATTTAGGATGGTAGAGTGACAAGCAGTGTAGCAATAACATTGTTATAATTGTGTTATCTAAAGCTTCAATCTATTTTTCTGGATTCACTGGAAGTTTCAGTTCCTGTAAGCTTAAATACATCGACCTTTTAAAAGCACAATCATGTGCTTGTGATCACTTAAGAACACTAAGTAGATTTTCCACACAATTAAGTTTATGATGTCCAATATCAGTCTTAGAGAGAACCAACCGCATTTCACAGGCTCTACAGCTGCTCCTCTCATTTCAGTTTAATTTGAAAGACATATTTTTTCCTAATTTCATACTTGCTGTTCCCCCTTCTCCCTCCAAAACCTAAAATTCTGGGGAGCTACACACAAATCCTGCAAGCTCCAAGGCAGAACCCTGCCAGGCAGACTTTCTTCTGCACACAGGCAAAGGAAAAGTTACTGACAATATCTCACCACAGCACCAGCAAGGCACCTCTGCATCATGGAAGATCTTGTAACTCCTTCCTCAAGAGAAGCAGCATTATCTCAAACATCCATGACCGATTACATTTCCAATCATCACGTAACAGACTGGATTTAGACAACTGGCTTTCTCTTCCTAACTGAGCAGCCGCTGGTAGACATGCTGGTAAGAGTATCGCTCAACCAAAGCAGAACATTGACTAACTGGATACATGTGGTTTTTAGGCTATTTTGATAGATTACCAACTCAAAACCACCAAAATTAATTTTGAACTTAAATAGCAGTGAATTAGCATGTTTGAGCTGGGCTTTCAATACCTTACCAATAGTTGCACCTACATTTATTGTTTTCAGCCTGTTCTTGAGCCTCTAGCATATTACATTGTCTTCAGGTCTGAAATGGAAGTGTCAGTTCTGCCACCACCATCACTGCACAAAGACCAATGCTCTGGCTTATCACAGCTTTATCACAACAGCGTTCCGAAAACCCAAAGGGATTCCTGAGCCAATTCACAACCCTGCTAAGGGGTAATGTTATTTACTGGGGCTCCCAAGCACATCTCCAGAGACAGACACCCCTCCCTTTCACCTTCACTCTAAGTATATAAACAGACTATGGTAGGAAACATTTCAACACAGAACGATCAGGTAGTGAGAATGACATATAAATTAAACACACATTCAAATGAATCTCAAAATGAAGTTGATTTCTATTCCTGAAGTAGATTATTTTGTTAAAATCATGTTTTAAAAAATCCTGTTACAGAGGGGTGAGCAGAACACAGAGGATTAACAGGTGATACAACAGTCCCTCACACATTTTGACATGCACTTACGAATTACATTGCTAGAAAAATGTAAATGCTGATTAATAAGAGAGTTCGCTATGAACCTGCACACCCTTCTGTCCTCTAGAAAGCACCACTTCGAATCAGAAGTATTTGACAGCACTCTAGGAACCTACTTAAAGTCATGAGCACTTAAAGTGATCAGAGTTAAAAGTCCTCTCAACTCCTTCTCCTATGTATTGTACTCACTCTTGTTTGTTAGTCCAAGCATATCCTTGAGCTGAGTTCATTTGAAAACAGCTCTGTTGGTCTTGCAATAAATGTCCCAAACACAATACACAGCAGAGACTCTACTCTATGAGACTTCATTCTATGATTCTATGACTCAATCAACTCTTCTAACTCTTATACACATGATGAACGTGCATTTGGAGAAAACAAAAACACAAACCCTCTCAGATGAGAGATAAGACACAATAATCACATTGAAAACTCGGCTTCTGTTTTGAACAGGCCACGGTACCATTCTGCTCCCACCAGCCTGAACATCAAGGACCCCACCCCACTGCCACAGCTTCATGATGGGGAAGAGAGCAAGCACCAACTACAGGCAGCACTGAAATATATGGGGGGAAACGGGAAGGCAGAACCAGCAGTCTGTGCCTTTCCTGTCATGTTTGCCTGCCACCCCGAGCAACTTCTCACTACCTCCTCTTCCCCTCTGCAGTCAAGGCCAGAAGCAAAAGAGCTCCCCAGAGCCAGAACAGGTGGCTGGGCAGCAGGAGAGGAGGGAAAACCCTACGTGATGTACAGCGGGTGAAGGAGCACGGCTGGGGCGCCCGGCAGGGACGCTCTCCTGGCCCCCAGGCGAGGCACTGCGGCCCCGCCAGCAGCAGAGCGAGGCCCGGCCGCCCGGCCAGGCACAGGGGACTCCGCAGGGGAACCGCCAGAGGAGGAAAGCGCCGCTCAGCGCCTCCCCGCTACCGAATGGACCCCTCCGCCGCCCCAACCAGGCACCGGGGAGCTGACGGGAGGGAGCCCACTGGGGCCCTGGCACCCGCGGCTCAATCCCCGCCTCCCCCCCCAGCCGCGGGAGGCCGAAGGGAAACGTCCCCTCGCAGCTACGAGCGGCCGCGCCCCCACAGCCCCGCTCCCCGCTGAGCCCGGTCCGTTCCCGCCCTCACCGCGGTTGCGGTCAGGCTGTGCATGGCGGTGGCGGTAGCGGTGCCGCTGCTGCCGGGCCGGGCTCAGAAAGCCGCCATCGGCTCGGGCCCGCCCCGCCCCTTCACCCGCCGCGCGCCCGCCCGCCGCGAGGGAGGCTGGGACAGGGGCGGGGCGAAGAGGGGAGCGCTGTGCGCATGCGCAGGGGCGCCGGTGCGGCGGCGCGGGGGGTGACTGAGGTCAAATGGGCGGTTTCGGCGCATGCGCGCGCGCGCGCGGGTGGTCGCGGGGCGCGTCGGGTAGGGCGCCACCGCCGTGCTGACGTGAGCGGGCGCGCGTGCGTCGCGCGGTGTCTCGCGCTGCTGGCCGGTTCCCGCCATCTGCCGCCGCCCCCCTTCCCCCCCTCCCCCCCGGGCCTCAGCCTGCCCAGCGGCGCCGGGGACACACCGGGACGCAGGTACCGTGGCTCGGTCCCCCCTCGGTCCCCCCGTCCCCCCTCCCACCCCCCGCCGCGCCCGGTCGGGTGCCCCCCCTGCCGCGCGGCGCCTCCTCTCACAGCGGCCCGGTCCGGGGCGGCCATGGAGCGGCAGGGCGGGACGCGCTGCCCTCTCCCCCCATCTCCCTGCCCGGGCGGGCGGGGGGGGGCGCGGAGCCCCGCCCGGGAGCGGCGGGGTCGGAACGGGAGGGCAGCGAGGCCGCCACCGGGCCGGGCTGGGAGCGGCAGCGGCGCCGGAGTGCGGGCAGCGGGGCAGCCTCGGCTGCGCTGCGCGCAGGCGCCGCTTCATTCATTTCTTCTGGTTTCCATGTCTCCCCCGCCCCGCCGTGCGCACCGGGAGCCCCCGGGGGGCGGCGGCGGCGGCGGCTTCTCGCCCTGCTGGGCCGGTGGCTTTCCCGGGCGGAGCGGCAGCGCTGGGGGCACTGCCGGGCCCGCCAGGGCACTGACCCGCAGGTCCCGCCGGAGTACAGCTCCTTGTCTCGCTCAGGCTCCCCCGAAACTTCGGTTTCTGTCTCTTACCGACTCTCCTCAAGCACCTTTTCCCCCCCCACTTAAATCGGTTGTAGTTGCTTTAAGGCTTTGCCAGAACATTTGTGTCCAGGTTGAGCCTGCTCGCTGTTCAGTGGTGAGGAATCAGCATGTTGCTGCCCAAACTGGGAGATATTTTATTGATCTAAGTCTCCTTTGCTTGTGTCTAACTCTCCTTCACTGTGTTTAAAAATACCAGTGAAACGGTTCTGCTGAGCTTCTACAGAAACTTTAAGTCGCGCTTATATCTTTCTGTAGATTCTTTGGCAAGCCTAGTTACGAATTTCTCCGTTTTAACAGGTGTTTAAGACAGAGAACGCTTACCCTGGTGAGCTCTTTCCTGTGAATAAGCATGGCTCCGCTAAAGGTGCATGGACCCGTCCGGATGCGCAGCATGCAGACTGGGATTACAAAATGGAAAGAAGGGAGCTTTGAAATTGTGGAGAAGGACAACAAAGTGAGTCTAGTGGTTCACTACAATGTTGGAGGAATTCCAAAGACATTTCAGGTACACCAAATATTAAGGCTTTTGTTTGAGCAGTGCATGGATCGTGCTCTTTTGTGAACAGCTGTCCTCTTCAGGCTATTAAGTGTCATGCAAACTTCCCTTTGTCACTGTTTCTTGTTCCACATTTCCTGAACACTAATCCATTTGTATAACTCTCCTGTAAATTATTCATGTGTATTGTTAAAGGATCTGCCAAGGTTGACATCAAGATAGCACTGAATGGGAAGAACCAAAAAAGCAGAGAAAAGTCACCAAAGTATATAGTATTGTGGGTCACGTGATCAGATTTTTGGGATGTGTAGCCTTTCTGTTACTGGTACATTTGCAGAATCTAGACGTGAAGATCTTGAATGCTTTGTACTAGCAGTTTTTCTTGCTGTTAACGATGTTAACACACTTATCACCTCTTGGTTGTTTATACAAGACTCTGCAGAACAGCAGTTGTTGCAGTTTTAGGTATTAAATAAGCCGGGCAGTGTGGTTTCCTCACCGGGACGGTGATGCAGATTGCTGTTGAAGATTCTCGTGAACTTTTCTGCCTGTTGCCTTTTTTTCATTCTATAGTTGTCTTCAGCCCAGTCTTCCTATGTTTTGTGCAAAATGCCCCAAAAAGAATGTTAAGCAGTGTTTTTCTCTAAGAAATTTCTGTCAGATTTTAAAATACACAGAAGATATAAGAGCAGTTGGAAGAAAAAATAAATCCTAACTTATTTAGCAACTTCATAACAGCTTAAACTGATCTAAATGTTGGCTTCTGCTTTTTCGTGCCACAGTTGTTTTTCAGCAGTGTCTTCACCAGACCTTTCTCTGAGCCATTTATTTCTGTGTGCGGACTTGGTGAAAAGTTCACTTTATTTTTGAAACATCAGCTTTTGCTGCCTTAGTGTGCTGAAAAGTCTCAGAAAAGAGTCTGTCAGCCTGTGTTAGAATCAAGACAAGAGAAAATCATTAGCTGTGGATAGTTCCTACCTGTGTTACTGCAGACTTGAAAAGAATCGTCTGTCTCCTCCAGCATGATGCTGTGTCTGTATTTTAATCCAGTATTGGACCATGTTGCTTCTGGACTGTGTTCTCTTCTTTTCCTCGTATCTTCTCTGGGTACTTGTTCTCACATGCTTCTTTCTGCCTGGATGAACATTAACGTGGCATGGCAGTGACTCGAAAGGTGGTTCCACAGGGAGGATGAGCCTGCAGAACTACTAACCATGGCCTAAAGGGGCAGGTTTTTCTCCCAGCCTCTCACATCTGCTGGCTCTGGCACTCATCAGATCTCTCCATGAGCTCGGTGGAGGGTTTTCATACAAATTAACTCATGGAAGGGACCAAATGCAAGGTCTGGTGGAAGGGGTGATATGGGACAGTGCAGCTAGAAATACAGCAAAGGAGGAGAAGGAAATGAGCAGCTGCATCTTTAAGCTAGTTATTTTTGTTTGGATGGTGATTATTTTTTTATTTGCTTTCTAGTCCCGTTCGTCTTGAAGCAACACAGACACCAGCACAGAGTGTTGGTGGGAGCGAGCAGTAGGCAGGGACCCGCCTGCCCTTGCGCTGCTGGCTTGTGCCCCAGTGTAGCTTGTGTGAGCCAGCCCTGGTCCCTCCCACCACTTTTCTGTGCTGCTGCAGGCATGACAGATACCTGATAATTCTGCTTTAGAAGTAGTGTGTTCTCTCTCTCTCTCTGTCTTTTTTTTCTTTGACAAGTTGCTCAGGGAGAGCTGTGGGTGATTTTTTTTCTACTTTTTTTGCTCTCTGTAATAGCGCATTTGGATGAGTCCAGGGCTATGTTTCTTTTTAGAGTGACTGGTGTGTCATCAAATTTCTATGTCAGATGTTAAGTTTTAGTGATGTTTTAAAGCTTTGATGAAGTTGTTCTAGAAGCTAGATATGTATTAAGAGAAATATTTGATTTACTCTCACCTCCGAAAACTTTGTAACACTGTCTGGGTCATAACAAGTGCATGGAGACTGTGGATGGAGCCTTCTTATGATAACATTTTGAGTTGAAATAGCTTGTTTTGCACTGAGATGGTGAAGTGACTGTGATCACTTTCCGTTGGTCTCAATATTTTAAGAGAGGATGAAAAATGTGGAGCCCTCTTTTCAATTCTCAAGTCTTTGAAGACTTTTTAGCTTATATTAAAAAAAAAAAAGATAAGGCACAAGTAAACAAAACACAAACCAAAACAACAAAAAACCCCATCCCCCACCAAAAAGAAACCCAAACCACAAGTATTGAGAACAAAATATTTCAGAATTTTAGTTTTCCTGGCAAAATAAACCCTTAGTTTCTGATCAAGATGGTTTTCCAGCCTCTCTTATAAATGGCTGTTGTGTCTAGGTTGGCTTTCCAAAGAAGCTAGAGATCTGCATGGAAAGAAAAGAAGCTAGAGATCTGCATGGAAAAAAGAAATCTCACTTTCATATACCTGAACAAATTTAAACAAAAACTGGGAATAATTGTTATTTTTAAAATTGTGTATAATTTGAAGGAGACAGGGCAGATTCTAGAGCAACGTATGGTGAAACTTTGGCATCAGAGTGTAATTCACGTTCATGTCTATTAATTCAACATCATTATTTAGACCGGTAGGGTGGCATTGTGCAGGTCAGGCCAAATTAGGAGAAGACTACAATCTGCTGGGCAGTGTTTTTCTCCCTCCTGAGTAGTGCCAGTGGTCGTGGTTTCCAGTCTTGTATAAAGTGTTGGGTACAGCAATGTGCTGGGGTGGGGGTCGTTGTGTAGCTGGTACCTGGTCTTAGGTTAGGCTAAAGAAATGGCAGCAAAATGAAGAATTAAGCAAAAAAGGACAAGGGAGTTGAAACTGAGAATAAGTTTAGGTATGTGTTGTCAAATGTCTATGCAGCCTGCAGATGTGAGAGATTGTTTTGCTGCTTCTGCTTTAGGAGTTACCCTGAACCTGCATGGATAGTAGAGCCTTTACTGAACAGCCATTTCTTATAGATGGCTTAACATGAAATAAAAATTAAGTAATGATATAACAAAGTAGCAGTGGCATCATTAGGGAGCACTAATTATTGTAAAAGTTATTCTTGCATTTGACCAGAATGCTGAAAATTTTGCCACCTCTTAGTTGTTATAATGTTGTATATAGATTGTGTTTCTTATTGACTTATTCCCTAAGCAATTTTTTTTAAACTATATCAAATCTCTCTTCCCTGAGGGCAAATTATGAAGTGAGTAGAAGTTTGTAGTTAATGTTTAAAACTTTCTCCATCTTAAGTTGTATTTCAAACTTGATGTGGAATTTTCAGGCAGCTAGATGGGACTGTATGAAGCTCTTATTCCTTTGCATTCAAAAATGTTGCACTTGATAGCAAAGCAAGCTTCAATAATTTTATCCAGTAATATAGGGACTGTTGAGCCATAGTGATGTTGTCTGTTCTGTCAGCTTCCCAGATCACTGATTGCTGTAAATCTGTGAGGCTTAGTCTTCGCTCAGAATTGAGCAGGGGAAGTATTTCAGTGCAAGCGCTTCTAACCCTCTCTATTTGTAGTGTTTTGTTTGAGTTTGTGAGTATTTTGCCCTTTTAAAAATGAATTTATGTTTATAGTCACCTTCTTGTTTTCAGCTAAGCCATAACATTAAAACTGTGACCTTACGACCAAATGGTAGAAAACTATGCTGCCTGATGCTAACACTAAAGGATACCAGCTTCCTGACAATTGATAAGGTACCATTTAAAGATGCAAATGAAATGCGGATGTATTTGGATGCAGTTCATCAAGACAGGGTTCATACTGGTGAGTGCAATTGTTGTAAATTGTGTTGATAACAGTTTGAAGAGGGGTTGGTGCTGTGTTTTCTTTTTTTCATCTTTAGCCATTTTGTCCTCCTTGCGTTACTGACTTTGTTTGCATTTGTATAAATGCTTCTTTCTGGCCTTGAACCCCAGTTTTTGTTATATACCTTTCTCATATTGTACCTTTGTCATGTTGAACAATAAGCAGAGGTTAAACATGTAGGAATCATTTATGTTGTAACTATGTTGGTATTTGAAAAACTCTTGTCTGTTTACCACACGTGCATAGTCTCTTTCCTTTTTATTTTTTTCTTCAAGTTTATTTTGTTCTTTTTAATGGTAGGAACCTTATTGACAACTAAGCAAATGGCCATTCTAAGGAATTCCCATAAACACATGCTTTTGTCTGTGCACTCAGAATGTTGTCCTGTCTGTTGGCAAGAAATCTAATGTGTCTCTTTCAAAATCAAATCTAGCTAAATAACGTCTTACAAATAAGAATGCCGATCAGTTAAATGCCGATCAAATCAAATGTTGTGTAATTTTCCTGTCAGCTGGGAAACCCTCTCAGGGATCTGGCAGCTTTGGAGGTGTGCTGGGCAGCAGGACCACGCAGAAGGAAGCTAACAGGCAATTCTCTTACATGGAGAACCAGGTTTGTTTACATGCTCAAATTATTCCTCTCCTCTAATTTTATTTCATTCATTTCCTCTTATTGTGTGTTGTAATATTTTGCATCCAAACTTCTTGTAACCTGGAGGACTTGGGAGCAGATGTATAAGGGAGGTTGGCATGTGTGTCTTGCTCGCGAGGAGGTACATATTCTGTGTGAAGAAGGAAAGTCAGTGTCTGGCCGTGGAAGACAGAATATGTTCTTCATGCTGAGCTGTCAGGCCAAGAAGAAGCAGAAAGAGGGAAAGTACGTGATTAAGACTTGCTTCTCACATAGTTTGGAATGTATCTTTGTTTATACTGAACACCTTACGTAGCAGCTGAATATGTTGTAGTCAGCACAGGTCTTAATGAGTTTAGCAGATGTTGGCCAAATGCATATATTGAAAAGCTGCTGACCCAGTTTTGTATCAGAATAAGGTTACTGAATTTGTGGCATTCTGCTCAGGTTTTTATGTAAATTTTGCAGATGTCTCCCTTAAAGTGCTTTTCCTTTGTCCTGTATAACACAGATTTCATGGTGTATCTGCTGGCCTTAATTTGCATTATTATCTCTGTGAATATACTTGTATTACCACCCTCAGGCATAATATTTTTTACATTGTCCCAAAAAAAATTTACATATTGCTTAAAGACAATCTCGCAGTAAAAACTCTGAGGCTCTGTATACAGCGCTAAGATTAGACATGTTTAGTTTTCAAGCTGAAAATTGACCAGTATTCGTTAGTCAATCAACTGTTAGCTGTTTCCACTATACTACATGGGGTGCTTGCATGGCCCAAGGCTGTCAGGGCACTCTTCTAATTGTGTGGTTTTTAATATGGCTTTTTTTTTTCCTAATACTACCTGGGATTGATCTGGAGATATGTATGAGTCATGTCTTGGGGTTTTTTTAATATCTAAGCATGTCAAGGAGATTTTAAAAGCTGAAGTTCAACTGACTTAGTATTGGAAAACAAGAAAGTTAGTTGGTTACTTCAGTAGAGTTTTGTGTCTGTTACTTGCATAGATACGGTCAGAGTTTTATCTCCAGTCTAATTAAAGTCTCTTAATCTAATACAAGTAGCATTTTTGTGCTTTTGGATGCCAAACTATAACAAGTAGAACAGTGGTGTAAATACTAGTGTAGACTGAAGATGGTCAGAGTTTTCACTGTCTGGGTTGTCTCCCTGCCCCCTTCCACTTGGGCTTTTCAGACTCCTCCCAAAAGAGCGACTGTGGAAAGTAAGGAGGAAAATCCGTTTCGCAAGGTGCTGGGTACCCCAGCAAGAGCCTCTGTTAAGAACTCCACTGGAACTGGAACATCGAGCAACAGGGTGAACATTTCAGCATCTCCTGCATCATCAACCCCTCACAGAACAGGCCTGTTGGAGAATCGGTAGGAGTGTTATCCTCTTATTATGATATTGCTAAACTTTAGCTGTTTGTAGAGCTGCAGGTAGAATTTGGTACAACTAAAGTAGGACCAGAATATATTTCTTCCTCTGGTTTTGCTATTACTTTTAACAGGATGTTAATGTGTGCTTTTCTAGCCTCTGGCTGGTACTGGCACTAACGTAAGAGTTGGGCAGACCAAATTCTTCTCTGTATGCTATGTTATAAAAGTGGAGTTTGTGGAAGATAGGTACAAAATGTGCAGAAAGCCTTGAGGAGTTCTGTTCAGTTGGAAGAGGATCATTTACTAGCCTTTCTGAAAGAATGACCACTTCAAAAATTTTTGTCATCAGTGAAAAGAGGAAAAGAACACAACTGCCTGGTTCAGAAATGAGTGAAGACTATCCCAAAGAGAATGATTCTTCAACGTAAGTAATCGTGGTTTCTAACTTCTGATTTAAACTCTTTGTTCATTTGTAAAGGTAATTTTTTCTGAAAAGAATGCCTGGGTATTTCCTTTCTCAGCAACATGGTACAGACCAGCCAATGGTGAACTTCTGAACACAGTGGGTGCTTGGAACAGCGTTTGCATTCAGGATTAATGTGGGGAATAGAACCTGCTCTAGCAGTTCATTTGTAGGAACTGGCACATGCAAATTTTGTGTCATCAGTTTGGTCAGGACTGTCATATATTTCATACGTGTATAGCAGTAGGTGCCTTCTTTAATGAACTTGCTTTGAGCCCTTTCAAAACCAAATTCATAAAGGGAAATAGCCATTTAGAGAATAAGCTCTGTGTGTTTGAAACCAGATTTAATCATAAGTAAGGAGGCTTGTTTAAATGAATTGCTTAAACTTATCTGCAAGTAAAGTTTAATTGTTTCATAGTCAAATATTAAAGGTGATAGCAGTGAAATATTTTAAAATAAGTTGTAAATATCAAGCAGGAACATCCTTTATCTTCTATAACTTCACTGACTTCCACTATTGGTTATCTGTAGGAATAATAAAGCCTTGAGTGATCCAGCTTGGAAATACTTAAACAGCAGCAGAGAGAAACAGTTGAATCTGAAGCAGGCAGAGGAAAATAGGACATCAGGTAAAAAAATAAAAGTAAAGCCAAATGACACCTGACTTTGACCAGTATGGTTTTTCTCCTTTGATACTAGTTTTGAAAGTTGCTGCAGAGATGGTTTTCCTAATCTGCTTTCCCTGTCTCACTAACTTTCTTGCTTCCTATAGAGCCATACATGAGATGCAAATAACTTCCGTTTTCAAAGCCTGTCCTCCTGTAGCATGACCCTGACCTTTATACTTGGGTGCTGCTGCCAGCCCATGTGCCGGCTTGTTCGAAAACTCAACAAGCAGCTTCAAACTTGGCTCCAAGCTGCCCTTCCCCTCAGGAGGGGATTTCTGGAAACACCTAAGGATTTCCATTTTGCTCTCTTGTCTAATTTTAAGGCTCTACTTTTCTATTGATGCCCACATTAATTGTAGGCTGGTTTTTGTGCTGAAAACAAATACTGTTTGCTTTTGTTTCTTTATCTCATTCCCAGAACATAGAGGAGGAACTCTTTGGGGCCAGGACTTTTTTTCTGTTTGTATCACCACCATACTGGTGTGCGGCAAGGTTTTATTGACAATATAGAAATAACAACAATATATACGTAAGCTAGTAAGCAGCACCATTCTTCAGTTTTACTGCTAAATACTGAGCTGCTTTCCCCATAAAGAGAAATGCATTCAAGATTTTGTTTTTATGGGAAATGTTGCTGAACGCATTCGTCCTTTAGTGCAGCTCTGATGGCACAAATATGTTGCTGGAGGAGCCAGTAAGGTGAATGTTGATCTCTGAATGAAAATCTGCTTTGCTCTTTAGAGTTAAAATCAGAATCTGTCCGTGTGTACCTGCAATTTCAGGTAGCAGTATGGCAAACTTTTTTCACATAGCTGCATTTTTTCAAGGCTGCATGGCTCAAACCACTTCAAGCAGGGATAGAAGCAAATGTTTATTCATTGTCCAACCTAAATTATTCTGTGATTCACTGTAATAGATTTTTTTATTTTACTCTGGAGAACATGTCTTTTAGGTGGCACCATTTGAGGCATTAGAGTCTCAGGATCTGACACTATGATATAAGAACAATAAAACAATCATATTTTACCCCAAGCACATAGTAATTTACAGTGGAATTTGGAGTGGGAAAAGAAGCTTTTCACTTCTGCATATTTGTCTTGAATTTTGAGAGCACTGTATTGGAAATCACTAGTGGGTTTTCTGTTATGTGTCCTGTATATTTGAACAAGAAATGGATATTTATTACCTTTCAGACAGTTAGGACCCTTCAGTGACTTGTTAATGTTCACATTGCTATTCAGAATTGATGGAGATTATGGTAATAAATTAAATTAAAACTGCAGTGTGCCTCTGCTTACATATTATTATTTGCATTAGTACTTCTAAGTATGTGTGTTAGTACTTTCCCAACCAATCCTGTAAAACAGTATTTGGAGATTTTTAAACCGGTTGACTAAATACTTTTCAGCCAGTTTTATATCATATAAATAGCTGAGTTACCTGCAATAATATGACCTGCCTCTCTCTTTGGTTTTCAAGGTATTTTACCGCTGCAGTCATCATCCTTTTATGGTAGTCGGTCCTCATCAAAAGAGTATTCCACAGGCAGTTCCACCTTGGACAGGTAGGACTGATCCACTGGTATGAACTGTAAATGAAAATTCTTTCTCAGAAATTAGGATCTTCTGTTTATTGTGTGTTTATCATGTGCTGTGTAGCTTATATGCATTAAATAAGTATATATATATAAAATATTTTTTTTTCCCCAGGAGTACAATCCAGGTATTCAGTGTGGCTACAATTGCTGTAGTTAAATCTGCAAACTCCAGTTACTGCTTGCAATAGATAGACTTTCTAAAATCTCTCAAGTCTGTTATAGTCATTGTGACTGACTGATACAAATTATATCTAAGCTCTAGATGGTTCAAATGATATATAAGCTCTGGAATTTTAGACCGAATCCTTGCTTCATTTTTCCCAAGTAGATAGATGGCACGAAACGCTCTATTTTCGTAACACTGAATCCTGCTGAGGTTGAGATTTTTCTGTGTTAGACGCTGTGCAATCAGACTGTCAGTCTCTGGCTTACATAGGTGAGATACAAGATCAAGGAAAATAAGAAACATTGTCCACTCTTTACACATGAGGAACTGAGGTCCAGAGTGATTAAGTTACAAGAAATAGGCTGAAAATGAAAACTGTGGCCCAGATGTGAATTTTAAGTGTATCTTAGAAGTGATGATCTCATGCTATATGATCATTCTTCCTCTCATCATACAGTGTGGGGAATTGTTAGATATCTTAAAGACATAAGACTGCATGCACACCTGTAGATGCAACAAAACTTAACCAAAGTATTTAAGTGCTCTGGAAAAAAACTCTCTCTCTCACACCTCTTTTGCATTATAATGCATGCCAGTTATCTTGTGTGGCTTTACCAGTCCTTGTCTCCTATAGTGATATAATTCCAATGTCACGGACTATAGTTGTTTAAGGAATAGCGTTAGAAATCTTACATTTCTTGTACTTTATGTTTTTAGGTCTAGTGCATCCAGCCAGACCTCTTCAGCCAAAAGGAGCCTGGGATTTCTTTCTCAGCCCGCCCCTCTTTCTGTTAAAAAAATGAGATCTAATCAAGATTACACAGGGTGGAACAAACCCCGAGTGCCACTTTCCACACATCCTCAACAACAATTACAAGGGTGAATTTAATTTTCTTTATCTAGCGTACACACTTTGGTCATCATAACATGAACATTCTAGTTATAATTATTTAATGAAAAAACATCCTGAAATTAGTGAACACTGAGACAGGGAACACTTTTCCTAGTTTGGAAAATATGTATTCTTAAATTCACTTCCTGAGAATTTTAGAGGTGTAATAATTTCAGGTAATTAGTGTTCCTTTTGCAATCAATTTCTCTAGCTTATGTATACACACACTTTTAAAAATTTTGATCATAAAACCTCATGGGTTCCTAAGCGATAAACACTATGTCCTGTGAGTTTTCTGTGTAGTTTGAAGGTAGAGGGCAGCTCCAATGTGTTCACACATTCACATACATACCAATCAATCTTCTTTTTTTCAGATTTTCAAACTTGGGAAACACCTGCTATATGAATGCCATTCTACAGTCCTTGTTTTCAATTCAATCTTTTGCTAATGATCTGCTCAAGCAGGGTATCCCATGGAAAAAAATTCCACTCAATGCACTTATCAGGTAAATGTCACTTTCTGGGAAGGATATTTTCTCTTTCATTACTGATAAACTAGTTTTGTAATACTGAAACACCTTGGTAGAGAGTAATTTGCATGTGTAGCTAATAAAATAAATTCCAGAGCTCTCTCTATTTTGGAGTTCTACTTTAGACAAAGGAAGTAGACTTAAAAATTGCAATGCTGAGTTACAAGCAGTCTTCTATATCTTCTGCTCTTTTTCTAGTGGCAGAGTGAAATGCTTTGGTAGACAATGCAAGAAACTGCAAAATAAATAGATGCAGAATAACTTATTTTTAAATCATTACTGGCTAGGGTTTAAGCTGGTCAATAACTTCACCTGGTATGTGAGGACTTAAGCCTTTTTGGAAAATATCCTTTGTCTAGTACCTGTTGAGAGTGTTTGAATTCTGCAGTTCTGAGTTCTTAATCTGTTTCTAAATTCAGCTGAACTCTCAGTTCAGTCACACTTCATGCCCAGAAACGGCAAAGGTTTCTGTAATATGTAAAACTCTTTTCTTTTTGAAATATTAAATTCCTGTGCCATTCAGATTCCTTGGTATGTCTATCAGCAAGGCAAACTGCTGTTTGTACCACATTCTACCATTTGGAATTTTTATGATATGTGCTTTTTAGTATCTTGTTTCTTTTCTCTTACTAAACAAGATACAGGATTATCAGAGCCATTTCTGTTTCCATTTCATAGTCTTTTCTGTCTTTTGGGGTCATTTCTATTTTTGCTGTGTCTTCTTGGACTCTTCCTATGCTCCTCGGGTTCAGAGGTTGTTCCCTGTGCCCTTAGAAATGTCCTTTCCCTAATTTTTGCAGAAAGACCTCTGCAGCTCATGCCCCGTATATCTGGTGGCAAACGGTGTGGGCAGAGCTTGTGCCACAGGACCTGCACTGGGGGGCAGCAGGTGGTCCGGGGCCCGAGTACAAGTCAGAGCTGATGCTTTGATTCTGTTGGTTTGGATATGGGCATGATCCTACGTGATGAATGATTTTCTGTTTGAAAAGCAATTGCCTGTCAACTGCTTTCTGGTGAAAAAGGTGTGTTTCCCAACATGCTTCACCAAGCAGTTGTGGATGGAGGGTTAGGAGAGCATAGCTCAGCAGAGCAGCAGAAACTGGCGGAGCTGCAGTAAACTGATCATATTCTTTTGGTAACTGGGTATTAGTTCTTGGTTTGGGGCGGGAGGGGATTGCACAGGTATTTTCTGTCATATTTGTGTGTGTGTGTGTGATGGGACGTGACATCTTCCTGTCTCCCTCCCATGTATTTACTGTGACTGAAACTGTTGTGCTTGGAATATACTGGGTGTGTATTTCCTATGAAATTGTAAAGCAGTTGTAAAAGATCAGGAAATCACAGTAACTGAGAGGCAAAGGTAAGGTCAATTTGAACAGTTTTTTAATAAAGTTACCAGTAACACTAAATGTAGCTTCAACCAATGAATTCCTCACAGCTCTTTTGGCTACAGTTGCTTTTCACTCTGATGTGATGTTTTACTGCCAGGAGGAGGAAAGCTTGAAGCTGAGTGGAAATTTTAAAATAAGAGAAAAAAAAAAAATAAACCTGTCTGACCATGCAGGTTGAATTTAATTATTTTTGTGTTGCTTATTTTGGCAGCATGTGATTTCTTATCTCCTGTCAGTACAAATATTTTCAAAAAGCATTGTGGGTTTTTTTCTCATTGTAAAAGATAGAACAGAAATAAGTTTATAGAACTTTATAAGACTCTTCTCTTTACCTTAAAAGACTGTGGAATTTTTTTTTTCATTTGGGTCCTGTTCCAATGATGGCCTCAAATGAGATTACAGAACACTTCAAATGGAAAAGGTTAATTATATATGAGATATTTTCATATAGAACCCATAAACCACTTACCACAGGAGAAAAGCTTTTAGAGATTCAGATTCTTAAAATGAGGTATTGTGAGTTTTATTTCTCTAAAGTCCTGGAAAGGCAATAAGTGTTTCATTACATCGACTTCTGCAGGCGTTTTGCCCATCTACTTGCTAAAAAGGATGTCTGCAGCCCTGAGGTCAAGAAAGAACTGCTCAAGAAGGTGAAAAGTGCCATTTCGGCTACTGCAGAGAGATTTTCTGGGTACATGCAGAATGTGAGTACCGTGTTGTCTAGAAATAATTATGTGTATTTTGTTCAGTGTTTGGACTGCATTGAACTCCTGTCAAGCTTCAACTGTTTGACAGTGACTTGAGCTTTTGATCGGATGATGAGCAGAACTGTCTTATTATTGCTGAATGCAATGAACTAAAACATAATTTCCCCAGTCTGTGTGTGTTTGAGAGCAGGATACTGAATGAACTTGTACAAAATCACTTTGAGTTTGCCCCATTTCTAGGATGCACATGAATTCTTGAGCCAGTGTCTGGATCAGCTGAAGGAGGACATGGAAAAGTTAAACAAAACTTGGAAGAGTGAGCCAGTCCCTAATGAAGATAACTCCCCCGGACGGGCTTCTGATGACCTCTCAGCCACCAAAGTTTATACGTGTCCGGTTATCAGTAACTTGGAGTTTGAGGTTCAGCATTCTATCATTTGCAAAACGTGAGTATGCTTGAGAGCTTTTCTCATTTGTACTTTAAAAGACAGGAAAGTGTTTCCATCTTATATATGACTTCATCTGGAGGCTATAACTAGAACTAAGAACTATCTTTTTCCAAAGCTAGATGTTTAGAAAATGTTCTCCAGTCTAGAAGTGCTGTAAACCTCACACCACACTGCTGCTGCTACAGGCCTTCTTTAAACAGTCTCGATCCGTTTAGTTCCTCATTACATATCCAGTGGAAAGTTTCTGTGCTGTGCTTTTTGCATACTGGTTGTATGAAAATAAGCAGAAAAGGGGGTTTCAGCCAAGTAATGTTTCCTCTCAACAAAAAATCTGAAGCCATGGTTTTTATTAATTCTTTCCCAAGGCCTTCCAGGGAATGGCCTTTTCTTCTGTCTCTGTAGGTTATTGTGGAAAAAGGTGTAAACCCGTGTGTCTGGCCGTTTGTTGAGTATGAGCTGTGCAGCAGATTTCCCTACGGGATGTTTGCATTCCACTGAGTTGTCATGAACACAGATATTTGGGAATATTACTTTGTGTGTACTCCGTTAGTTCCCTAAAATAATTAGAAGTAAATTGCATGCAGGTAGTAATTATTGAAAATAATGGTTGTAGGGTCTTTTTTTTTTTTTTAGTTAAAAAAAAGTGCAAGAAAATTGAGATTTCTTTTAAGATGGACCCTGGTTTCTTTCTAAAAACAGTCTGAAAGTACTTCTAGGCTTTCCCTTCTTATGGACTGGGCTGACTTCTTTTCTCCTGAGAACACTGACTAAGACATGTTCGGCTACATAGCAGTCACTTTGATTTCCTGTATACCTGATCCCTTGCTTCTCCAAAGCAATCTGTGGTTTTTTTTGTTCTCACCCTTACAAAAATGTTTCTTGCAATTTCTAAAGCATCAAAGTGAAATCTCAACATTCGACTTGGTAATAAACATCAGACAGTTTCACTTTTATGAGTAAAATAGATCAATGAAGGAGCATATATTTACTGGGAAGTTATTTTAGCCTAAAAAATCTTAAGTTGCCATTAATTTCAAGTATATTTTTTGTCAGACTTACATAAGCTTGTTTCTTTTTCAGGTGTGGTGAAACAGTCACCAAACGAGAACAGTTTAATGACCTCTCAATTGACCTTCCTCGAAGAAAGAAATTGCTTCCTTCTCGATCAATCCAGGATTCTCTTGACCTCTTTTTTCGGGTATGTAGTTTTGGGGTTGTCTTTATTCACTGTGGAGTAGGTGTAGATTCTTTATCATATGGAAATTTTGATTGTGTAGCTGATTATTAGTTTCTATGACAGTAGTTGCAGACATGTGAAATAATTAACTTTTCATTCTTTTGAGATTTGGAGTTTAACAGTAGATAGGAGTTTCTTATTGTAAAATATTGTGATAAAATAACTAATCCTTACAATACTGCTATGAAATAGGTAAACTTCCCCATTTTGTGATGGAAGAGTTGAGACAAAGGAGGAGGGAGGCAGTCAGATTGAGACAGTCACTCAGGAATTCCTGTTTGCCCTCCTGGGCTAGGATGCTTCAACAGCTTATGTACCAGTCTAAATTGGCATGGAGGAAAAAGGTCATGCAAATATAATTATTAAAAAAAATAGTTGTAGTATGTGGATGCTTATCTTGTAAATAGATCTTCAAGGTGAGATTTCTGAAAGCTGAAAATGAGCCTTACCTCTATGAATTAGTGTTGCATTTTGTCATATCTCAAGACAGATCTGTGTTTTTTCTACATTTACAGATAGTGTTTTTAACAGAAGAAAAAGCCTAGCAATTATTCTAAAAGGTTGTGGAGGTCTTATACGTACAATTTTAAAAATTCTTAAAATTATAGTGGTGTCCTTTGGCGTCCCTTAAAGAAAAGGGCTGTAGAAATGTTTGATGGCTAAGACATGTAATTTGAGCACAGTGTTGCTTCCCCTTTTGCTGCCTGTTCAAAACTCTACTACAGTGCAGCACATCCTTGACAAGTTTAGATGAGGATAGCTTTTCAGGAATAAAGTTGAGGTTTTGAAGAAAAGAAAGAAAACTTCCACCAAAGGTTATTAGGAAAACAAAAACAAGGAAACAAATCTGTGTATGAGAGAGAAAACCATAAACCTTGCAAGATTGTCACCTCTCTTTGGAAGCTGATTTGTCTCGGCTGTGGCTAATTCATTGGTCTGCAATAAACTTGCAGGAAAAATTCCACCTGTGTTAGCAGATAAGTTGTCATGTTGTAAGCCCTGCTACCTGCCTTCTCACCAGATGCCCTCTCGTTAGGTCCTGTTGCAGGTGGTTATAACTTTAAGTGTAACTGCTGTTTTGAAGAGCTTCCGTCACAGCCAAAAGCAATGTCCCTTCTGTTGAGATCTGTTTGATGTGTCTTTTGTTCCACTAGTCATTTTTGTGTTCTCTGAAACAGGCAGAGGAAATCGAGTATTCCTGCGAGAAGTGCAATGGAAAGTCTGCTGTTGTCACACACAAGTTCAACAGGCTTCCCAGGTACATGTTGACATCTGCTCCTCTCTTTCCTGGAACCACGTGTTACAACAGTGCAAGCAAAAGTCCCTCAAAGAGTAAAGCTGAGAAAAGGGGTGGGACAGTGTGTATGATGGTTAGCATGTGAGAAAGATGCATGTGCAGGCAGTATTTAGTCTTCATGCTGTTCTTCCTCTAAAGAAGCTCTTTTGGGCACCCTCTGCAACTCTTTTTTTTCTTCCTCCCTATCAACTACACAAGGAGGGCTGAGTTTTCCCTTTCCCCTTTTCTTGTGGTTTCTGGAATGCGAGGGAAGCAGAAACAATAAATATATTCTGGAAATTTGATATTTTGTGCTCAGCTGACCTAATGAGCAGGACTGAGTTAGAGACATTCATTCAAGAAGGTCTATAAAGGGTTTTGCTTTAATCAATTAATTCTTCCCATGCTGATAGCAGTTTTGTCTCTGAGTAAGCATGACACTTTGAGGCAGAATGCAGACACTTGGAGGCTCAATGCACACTCAATAGTTCCTGACCTCATGGCTGGGTTTACTTCATTATTTAGAGTGGAAGTGCTTAGAGGCAGGGATCATTTTCTCATGGGATGTAAAGCTACAAGAGTCTGTTGAGTGACTTTATCTGCCCCATGTCCTTGTCCTGGGTGTCCTCATACTGAACCCTGTAACCTAGTAGTTAGATTGCGTTTTGCTTAACTACTGTATTTATGCTAACACTGCAAAACCGTTGTCTAAGTTTTTTAATATTAGCACAACACAAGTGATGATACAGCTGAGTGATCTAAACAGACAGTACAAAGCGCAGCATGAGGGAGAAGGTTCTGTGTAAGGAGACCTTTTCAGGTTCTTTATACTGTTGTGATCAAAAGCTCTCTCAAAGAGAAAGCATCGTCATGACAGATAAACCAAGTTCACATCTTGCACTTGGCACAGTTCTCCCTCAATTCTGGGCAGCTGTGTGATCCCTCCATCGCAGTCTTGAACACCTTGGAGTAGTATACTAGCATTCTGGCCTATAATGATAATATTTTAATTGCTTCCTGCATCTTACTGTGTAGTAGAAAATAATGAGTTTGGTAAGAGCTGCTGACTTCTGCTCGACTGAAGAGCAAGGTGATGCAGAACAAAGCAGGAGGCCTCTGGAGTCAGCAGAGTCTGCACCTTGCACTAAGTTGAGTGGTGGGCAGGAGAGTAATTACCTGTCTCTTGCCAGATAAGAGATGGGTGGTATTTCCTCACCACGCTGAAGTAAAAATCATTTTAGTCAGGTGAATGCATTTTGTAAACTTGGATTTTGAATCAGTTTTCTGACTTCTGTCTTGAGATTAACATTTGTCCGTCTCTGGTATCTCTCAGGGTCCTGATTCTTCATCTGAAACGATACAGCTTCAATGTAGCGTTGTCTCTCAATCATAAAGTCGGTCAGCAGGTGGTTATTCCAAGATACTTAACCCTACTTTCACACTGTACTGAAAGCACTAGGCCGCCACTGACCCTGGGATGGAGCGTCCATTCTGCCATGTAAGTGTACAACTCGTGATTGATTGCTGCCATGTTAAGCACATATACCTCATATATCTCCTCTAGAAGGTATCTGGGCAAGGAAGTATTAAAATTCAGATGTGCACTGCTAATTTGTAATGATGCCATCATGAGAACATGTATGGAAAGGAAGCACGATGGAAGCAGTAGGAAGAGTTGGTGGGGCATTACCTAGGGAATATTTGGTAAGATGGAATTCTTCACTGTACTCAAAAATAGCTTTCCTGTCCCTTTTATGAGAACTTTTGTCAGTAATTTGTAAAATTTATGCCTCTTGGTCCAAGATAATCTAGATTACGTGTTCCTTCACAGCACACTTAACTCTGCTTAGGAGATGCAACATCCTACCTTTTTCTGCTAATATCCACTTAGACCTCCTGCGCTGTCATTAATTTTTCAGTGTCCTACCTGTGCCACTGTTATATCTGAGCACTTCACAGGCTGAAAATACTCTCTCCTTTTCCCTTATATCTGTGCAGCTGCTTGTCCTGAGACCCAGAGATTAAATGTGCCAGCTGTCACATAGGAAGTCTGTGACAGAGTAAGGAAAAAGAATTCCTCGGGTCTCTTGTGGTTCTTGCCCAGTGACATAACCTCAGTAACCCTAGGGAGCTAGGACGCATCAGGTGTATGTGTTCAGCAGTGTGACAGGCATTCTTGTGCTGAACATTCAGTGATGTTTGAGATCGACGTGGATCTTTTCCAAGAGTTTACTTTAACAATAGAAATCTTGACCTCTTAAATGTAACAAAAAGCTTAAACTAACCAGAGAAAAAATACTTGAAAATATATTTGAAATAGCTTTCCAGTGGTGCTTTTTCAGTCATTTAAACCATTCTGATTGACCAGAGAGTGGAAAGGTGACTAGGCTGGAGAGAAGTAGCTCTAGTTTGAGGGGGAAAATTAGAAAATATTTGGAGGCCACCTGGTAGATAGATGTGTAATGATACTGAGGGACTTGGAGGAGCCAGTGAAAGGATCAAATGGAGTGGAAAATTTGTTCAGAAGAATCCAGGTAAGGGAGGAGAAACAGAGATGTGGGACATGCCGGAAAACCAGCTGATCCAGACAGCAGCAGGAGACTGTGGTTTGGGAGCAGGAGCTCAAGTGTTGGTGGGAACCAAAAAAAAAAAGGAATGAATTGTCTTGACATGGGAGCTCAAAGCCTTTCATTTGTGAGCTTGTCCCCAAGGCTGCATCGCTAAGAAGTGAATCAAGTTTAAAGGATTATATACGGTTTTGAACAACTGTTGTATATTTATAGCATGATGGAGTTATTAGTCTAAATCTATGCAATTAGCAAGTACATAATGGTATTCTACTTGTTCCTTTGGTCATGAATTTGCATGCATAGCAGACAAGTAACCACTTATTTTTTAGGTACTGTAACTACTGCAATAAGTACTTTGTTTTTTCAATAGTTCTCGTCCATTGAAAGCCTCCCAAATGGTGAATTCCTGTAGTATAACCACTTCCACGCCTTCTAGGTGAGTTACAGCTCAGAAATGCCTGTGGCTTGAGATTTCATTGGATAATTTTTAAGGCGTTTTAAAATTTTCTAATTATTCTTCTTCAATATTTCCACTTTTTCTGTTTGTTTTCTATTTTTTTATTGTAGTAAATTATTTCAACTGGTGTCTTTTTTCATATCTGAGTTTTACATATGTTACATGCTAGCTGAAATTAATATCAATGGTATGGTTTGCCTAGTTGACACAACCACCTTAGCATTTCTCTTGAGAACCTTTGGGGACTTGTAAGAAAGCGAAGATGATTTTTCGTTTTCAGACTAATCAGCAGAAAGAGAACTGAGTTTAGTTTGTACAGATGATTTGTCAGTGCCAGCTATCTCAAACTAGCTTGCATTTGTAGTTGCAAGTCACATATGTAAGAAGCAAAATGTCTTCTAATTCTGCAGTTTCAGCTATTTTCTCTCTTCTGGCTCTGTGGAGCCCCAGTGTGTGTTTTGGGAGCAGGTGATTAGTTCCTTGAGTTTATTTGCAAAGATGAGAGGGCGTTGTTCTTATTAGGCCCTTTTGAAAGGCCAGTTTTTGATATGGCGAAAAATGTGCTATCACATTGGATAGTTTTGCATTGTGGAATACTTAGAGACCACATTTCCTAACTGAGCAGTAATCATGACTTTCCCAGGCTCCCTTGCTGGGTAATAAAGCACAGAATCCTCAGTCTTAGAAGCAAGAGCCACACACTTAGTAGCTGTTAAGGCTGTAAGTTGCTATTGCAGGCTTGAAGAAGGTATGGAAGTTAACCTAGTAAAAGACTGATTTTTTTTTTTTTTGATTTTTTTTCTGAAAACCCTGCCTCCTATGTCAGTCGTTGCAATTTGTTCCCCAAATTGTATTGCCCCACAATGTGAAAATCGAGCGTAACACTTCTTTAGCAGTTACTTCGAAACAGATTTCTACAGTGCTACAATGTCATGGAGTTTTATAGCCATGTTTTTAATTTACAGAAAATACACTTTCAAGTCAAAGAGCTCTGCAGCACTCTGTGTAGATTCTGACAGCGATGATGAGCCGTTGAAACGTTCCGTTGCCCATAGCCAAAGGTTGTGTAACATACAGGGTAGAGATCAGCAACAACTGCAAGAAGAGCCAGAAAAGGTAAGGGGAAGAACCACAAACTTGCATATACATAGATCCTGTATGTGCTCATGTCTGGCCTGTGCTTTTCTTAGCATAGACTGTGAGTAAAGTTGATGTAAGATAACTTTTTTCTCCTAATTAGCACTGCAGTGCTGGAAGGGAGTGTTTTGCTAATTGACCTCTCTGTACAGTTGTCTTGGGTTCCCACTGGGAACAGAGGTAATTACTTGCAACTGCATTTAGGTTTTCAGGTTATGTATACCAGCTGCTTAGCAGTTTTGTCAGTCCTTTGGGTAACTTTTACTGATAACATTTCCAGGCTGAAATATAGTGGGCTGTCAATAATAAAATTATGCAGTAAAGCCCTTGATTTAGTTAGATCCAGTAAAAGTTGGGCTAGTCAGAAATATTCAGTTGAGAGACTCCTCCGCAAGTTTTGTTTGTGAGGAAGTGTAAGTAGTCTCTATCGCACAAGCCCTGTGAGTGCAGAAATTTTTGGCAATAAAGCCTGTTAATTTGAATAGCAAATTAATCATAGGCTTTCCAGCCTGTTGTGGGAGAGAAACAGTGGTGGTAATGATTCCACATAAGGGACTTTATTCTTTGTGGCCATGCACGTTGGCCACTCCTCAACCACAGGGCTGACCAGCCACCTGTTATCTCTCCTTGTTCTCCTGAGAGGACCTGCTCCTGGTCGTTGTCTGTGGAAGCGGCATTACTGCTGCTGCACTGTTCCCTTGGTTGCTTCTCACCGTAGCTGTGGATGAGGCTGCATTAGGGGCTTGGCAGTCCCTTGGTGGCCAGTGTATCTCCCACAGGGCACTGTTTGCGAAACAGCCCTGCCCTGTGGGAGAACAGCTGGAACAGCGGCTGGATACGGCATTGGGTTGAGGGGGCAAACAGCAGTTATAGCATCATAGAAGAGTTTGGGTTGGAAGGGATGTTCAAAGCTCATCCAGTCCAACCCCCTGCAATGAGCAGGGACATCTTCACCCAGATCAGGTTGCTCAGAGCCCCGTCCAGTCTGGCCTGGGATGTCTCCAGGGATGGGGCATCCACCACCTCTCTGGGCAACCTGCGCCCGTGTTTCACCACCCTCATTGTAAAAATTTCTTCCTCATGTCCAGCCTGAATCTCCCCTCTTCTAGTTTAAAACCATCACCCCTTGTCTTATCACAGCAGGCCCTGCTAAAAAGTCCGTCCCCATCTTTCTTATAGGCCACTTGTAAGTACTGAAAGGCTGCAATAAGGTCTCCCCGGAGCCTTCTCTTCTCCAGGCTGAAGTGAGCAGAACTGCAATTTCTGCGAGTTCTGCCTCTGCAGGTGGAGTAGTATTTGAAGTAGTTTTTGAAAATATATATTTAAAGCAGCCTGTCTTAGAACCTGAGCTACTTAAAATCTATGCAAATAATTTCCAATAGGAAAGTTCTATTCAAATAATGCAAGATACTGTTAAGTCTTTAAAGTCCAGCCGCTGAGTTAGTGTTAGTTGTTGGCAAAGTGCCTGGAACTAGAGTTTGCTGAAGAGCTAAACCAGTTTTGACGTTGGTAGCCTGCAGGTGCAGAGAGAGAAATCAGAATGCTTAAAAAGCAGGTACTCGGCTTTCCTTATTCAGTGCAAGAATAGATGTGAGGAGAGAGTTTGAATTTGTCAGTTCTAATTCTTGGCGGGCATGTTGTCTAGAAATAAGCAGTTTAGTTGGGTAATTCGTTTGCTAATCTTGTTTGATAAGCCAGTTTTGATACAAAATGCTGTATAAAACTAGTCTTGTTCATCAAAAGCTTGCTGTATAAGTAAAAAGCACCAGTTAACAAAGTTCTGAGATCCGTCCAAATGCACTTTGAAATAAGACCAGGATAAGTGCATTCTGATAGAAACTAGTTTTCCCCATTTTTTAACATAATATAGGAAAAAAATCTAAACATATGGTAAGTAGTGTAATTGTATAAATATGTATACATGGAGATTAACCTCCTGATTAAGTTAATATAAAAATCATTGAAATTACTGTAGTAGTTGTAAATCAGTATGGTGTAGGAGTGGATGAGCATCAGTTTTAGGAAAATTACTAAAGAAGGAAAAATTCAGATTAAGACTGCAGTGTTTTTCCTTTCTTCCAATTCAAAGTTGTTCTTTTCTCATTGGGAAAGAATAATTCCCCCCTTTCCCTGGTTAACTGTTTTCTTACTTGGTTTGCAGAGTCCTGCCCACCCCTTGAGATTTCACATGGCAAGTCTGCAGCACCAAACCTAATTTTAATTGCTCTTCGTACCAGCCTGATTTCAGTTCCTATTCTTCCATCCCTGTGTTCAAGTTCAATTACTCTCATGTTGCTGCTTCAGTCTTTGTTAAGAAACTTGCAATTTCACTACTTGTGCCTCAGCACTGACTCGCCAGAGGCTTGAGGATTCATCACAACATAAAGGTGGAACATGAGTGTTGAAAGGAAGAGTTACCTGGTGTGTGTTAATCCACAGGGCCTATAAAAACTGGTTGTAGTTTATATTTAAATATTATTCCTTGGAGTGAATGTAGCTACAAAGGTTGTCTCTCCATTGACTCTCATATAACTTATCTGTTTAACGTTGACAGAGCCAAGCTTCCACTCCCTTGGGTTAATAAAATAAATTTGAAAGATCTCCACAGAAATGTAAAGCTGATGTTCTATCCCTTTTTATTCAAGCACTTAATCATAGTTCCATTTATCTCTAGGGTTCAAAAAGAAGTAAAATGGAGGGTGATAAAGCTGAGCTGGGTAATGCTAGTTTTGACGGGATGAGCGAAGATGAGCTGCTGGCAGCTGTCTTAGAGATTAGCAAAAGGGAAGCTTCTCTGTCTCTGAGCCATGATGAAGATAAACCCACAAGCAGCCCAGACACTGGTTTTGGAGATGATGAAATTCAGGAATTGCCGGAAAACCTGGAATCTATGGAGATGGAGAAACCCAAAGCATCATTAGACTCGGGTAAGGCAAAGCAACCGTCTTAATTGGTCTATAGTGAGCTAAAGTGGGTCACTGATAGCAGTAGTTTAGTATGTATGGTGGCAGAATCTGGGTACAAGAGCACTGCTGAAACTGCCTGACTTCCTCGGAGTTCTCTTGCAGTTTCGCTGTGTATAAAGTGTTTAATTCATTGAACTGTGAAAATGTATTTTACTGTGTGTCTGTCACCTCTCTGATAAAGGTAACATCATCTTTAGAGTTAATTTCCATTTTTTTTTCTCCTTGATTAACACATGCTTCCACTGCTTCCCGTACCAGACAATTCAATTTACTAAGATTTGGCAGCGTCTGGAACCTAATCTTCCGTAATCAGAAAGTATTTTCATTTCCGTAGCTGTTGCAGCCTGGGCAGCACAGTAGCGGTGTTCCCATTGCTGGTGTGTAAGAGCGATGTCTGGAGCGTCCAAGACCCCAATGCTTTCATAAACGCAGGTTTTTTTGTCACTAATTACTAATTAATTTAGCTCTATCTCTGTAATTTTTTGTAATACTTATTCGTGTGAGAGCAGACCCTTGAGTGTAAGAGACTGGGCCTCCGACCCAGAAACACGGTTAAGTACAAGAAGGAGCCTGTTTGATCTCAGTGTGGGGAAATTGAGTCTCTAAGTGTTTATCATGTGTTACATGCCTTCCATCAGACTTTTACTTCTAGTAGCCTGGAAAAATAAGCCAACAGTATGCTATTCTCCTCTAAGAGCCAGGAGGTTAAATATTCACAAAAAAACCCTCGCTCTATTACCAAAAGTTGCATGTGTTTCAATGGGCAACTCTTGATATTTTGCGTGTTGGAAGGCAGGATATAAGAAAACGAAGTCTGTGGTCAGCCTTGTTTGTGCCCTCCTTTGTATACACTGGTGTTGTGTGGAGTTGTGAGACTGTGGCCATATAAATGTATCTCTAGCCAGGTTTTCTTTGGAAAGCATAGTGTAATTATTTGAAGACTGTTGTGACACTTAAGCAAAAAGTATGTGTTTAATAAAAGTTTCTGTATTTTCTGATTAAGAATGCAATTAAATGCTCAACATTGCATTCAGCTTTCTATATTTGACTGTGTTTGACCAAAAACCCCAAGTACCACTCAAAGCACACAGTTTGGCATTCAGCTGAGATGGGTATCTCTGTGTGGTGAGTTACTAGTTACAGCAGCTGAATGTAACTTACCATGAGTTTACCATCTTATGTTCTGTTTAAAGGAAATATAATTGCAAAGGATGCATCAGACAAGATGGTTCTAAACATGTAAACTTTGTCCATTTCTTGTTACCACTAGTAATACATTTATTTCTAAACATGTAATAGTTTGTGGTGCTTTCAAAAAAGGCTGATTTAGATATGACAGAAGATGTATTTTCTGCTACATGATCCTCAAATAACAGTTGTATGAGTATTTCTTCTTACACTGGAAGTTTTCAAAGGTCATGTAATAAATTCTGTTTTGTTTTTCGTCTTAAGAGGATTAGGCTGATGGATTATAGTTCTGGTTCTGGTGATCTCGTGTTTAAGAGGCTGCAGATACTGAGAGTGCCTTGTATAATCTTTGCTAGTAACTAATGAGCAGATTCTGAAGTCTGCGTAGGGCAAAACTAAAGTTTTGCATGTTGCTGCATGATAGCTGTTGGAGCAGGTCCTGACTCTTTCTCAGCTGCAAGCAAACGGGAGAATCAAAGTGTCCTGCAGCTGCAGGAGGAGATGCGTGCAGTGGTTCAATGCATGTTCGTTCCAGAAGTCTTGTAAAATACTTCTGCCATAGTGTTCGTTTTAAAGGTGAACTGAAAAATTATAATGTTCTTGCACTTTTAAAGCTGTAGATAGCGTTCACAAGATTGAAGCTCTTACCTGAAGTAAAAGTTGACGAATATAAACAATGCTTCAGATTTGTGCTTCCCTCTATCTTACATATGATTTGGCTTTAGTTTTGGCTTCATCTATAGTACTCCAAGGTATAATATGCAATGCAAATTTTTATAATCAGTCGTTCCTTCTAGAGACATTCAAGTGTCAGCTTCACGGCTGCAGAAATCTAGTGCTGCATGACATCTTTCTTTAGTTAAAATTTATGTTTCTGAGTGAACATAAAAGGCTAAGAAGAGAACAGGTTTGAGGATTAATCAAATGGTTCATCTTACATCTGTTAAAATAAGACTTTTGAGCTTTTCCCATTTGACTGGTGTGTTTTTTTAATGGCCAGTGAGCTCTCCCTGTCAATAGATGTCACTGTGCTGCAAGGATTGTGGTGATTTAAGAGGATTTAGCTGGTAACAAACAGAAGACCCAGGAAAGCGTAACTGTACTTTCTGCTTCCTCAGGTCCTGCCAATTTCACTGAGATAACTAAAGATTTTGATGAGAATAAGGAAAACAAAACTCCGGAAGGCTCCCAGGGGGAGGTTGACTGGCTGCAGCAGTACGATATGGAGAGAGAGAGGGAAGAGCAAGAACTCCAGCAGGCGCTGGCTCAGAGCCTTCAAGAGCAAGTAAGAAATGAAGTTTCCTTCCTTGAGTTGTCTTGCCCAACACTGGAAACCCGATGGCTAAAGGAAAACTTGTGTTCAGGCAGTAACTGCAAAAGGATTCTGTTGGGGTTTTTTGAGAAAAACAGATGAAGAAAGGTTTGGGTTCTTCTAGCTCCAGTGTCAGTGGGGTGACAGCACTGGGCACGTTTTGTATGTACTTTGGTAACTGTATATCACATCACAGACCTGCAGATTTCTCAAAGCTTTCCTTGCACATTTATACACTGCCTTGTAACATTATATAAAAATGATGATAAACTAAAATGTTGCTGTCTGTCACTGAGAACCAAGCCCACCTTTAGCTTCCCTGGCAGTTGCTTCTTGCAGCGTGTTTTATCAGGACTGAAAGCAGCAGGTTTGAAAGCAAAGGCTAAGAATGGCCATGCCAGGTCAGCTTAAAGATCTGTTGATGCCAGTGCCTTGTTTCTGGTGCTAGCAAGTAAAGCGTGCTTAGTAGAGAATATAGGAACTGACCATTTATGTGATCCTTCCCTGTTAGTAAATTGAAAAGAAATCACAAATAATTTAGTCAAAAACAAGTCCTTTAAATCAGACTTGGAAAGAACTGGGATCCTGGGTTGTGTGCTGACTGCCTGTGTTCCACTTGAATTTCAAGACCTGTAACTGATTTCCACAAGTTTAACGGAGCTGCTGAGAGTGAAGCAAGCGCTTAGCCAGGTCTTTCTTAAAATAGGTGCCCTTGTCTGCTCTCTATTAATACTAAAGCTGTCATGGTTTTCCTTATGAGATCTGATGTTTCCATGGCGCTTGGATTTTTCTCTCCCATTACTCATTATGAGGTGCTGGTTGGTATTTTCCATGCCAGATGTAGCTTTGATTCAGCGATGCTGAGTAGTTTAACAAAGATTCCTAAATGCTTTAGAAATAGTGAGATAAAAGGCCTCATGCTAGTAATGTAAAACTGGCCTTTGAGTGTTGTTCTGCTACAGTTCTGAAGCGAAAACCTGCTGCTCTCATGATTCAGGCATGGAAATGCAGTAGCTGTGGTTATCTTGATTTGAAATACGTAGTTAGGGTTCTGCATTCAGGTGTACTCATGGCGTTCAAATCCTGAATTAAGAAACTGGCTCATTAAATATTATTGACTGGCTTGCTGTAGCTCTGAGCTTCCGAGAGTGGTGGGAGGAACAGTGATATTATCCAAAGATTAGAAGGGTTTGTTGACTTGAAGTTTCTTCACTACTTGTTCATGGTAATGTTTTTAAGATCTGGTTGTTTAGTGGTGGTGTCTTTTGCATCCTGCCTTTGTGAATTACACCTGTTACATAAAACCACTGGCTCTGCTTTCAGATGTCTTACAAATAATAAAATCTGTCAGAATTTGATGACTCTGTCCTCAGCTGGCTTTGGGCAGAAGAAGTCTAAATTTTGCCGAAGTGTGAGGAGCTTTTTGTGTAAATGACAGCTTTCCTTAGCAAAGGGTTGCAAATTCATTCAGATGCTTTTCAAATTAATGATCCAAAGAAAGCGTTTGGTGTTACCAGAGACTCGCTCTGCTGCATACCAAACTTCAGGAGCTTTGACGAGCCTTAATGAAGGTTTGTCCCAGGTTCTGTTGCACGGGAACATTGGACTCTCGCTGGTTGCAAACATTCCTTCACACAGAACTTTTAATTTACAATGTCAGGTTTGTTGTAGAAACCAGAGCAGCACAGTTTCAATGGAAAAAGAGCACCACAAGAATTTTAAACAGCAAAGTGTCTCAATGAGCTAAGTTTTGTTCTCTTCCCGTCAGGAGGCGCGAGAACAAAAAGAGGATGATGACCTTAAACGAGCTACGGAATTAAGTCTACAAGGTGAAACTCATTAAACTTCTTCCAGGATGTTGCTTTTGAGGGAAAATAGATCTGTATGTATGAGTCCAGCTCCCGAGTGTCTGTAAAAGAGCTGGGATTCATGCTCTTTGGTGTGTACTTTGCTGTGTTTGGCTTTGCTCAGGTCAGCTTTTCTTGTTCTCAGTTGCAAGAGCAAATGTCAGGAAAAACTTAATAAGAAAAATATCTTATTTCAGTCCCTTGAGTTTTTAATTTCCTTTTTATATATAAACAAGCATATTATGATATATATAATGTTGTATTTCTATAATGTTATACCTATATAACTAATATGTAATACATCTAGCAAAATGGACCTTGGAATTTTGCATTCCCAGCAAAAGCCAGCATGCCAAAGGCTCTTGTCAGAGCATAAGGATTATTTCTTAGTTGCATTGATATTTTACTGCTGATTAATTAATGTACTAGCCTTGCCCAGAGAAATGAGTAAGAGCTCTGTCTGCCTGATAGAGGAGAGGAAGGAGACAGATCTCACTGCAAGGAATAGCTGTTGGGGGTGAAAAAAAGAAACCCAAAATACACTATCTGTCTTTTCCCAATCCAGACAGCATGGTGAGCCTCGGGCACTGTTTAACGTTTGTGTGAGGGTGGCATGCGAGTGATTTCATACAATCTGGCAGAGCAAAGCGTAACAGAGAAAATTCCTGCTCCAGAGAGGGAGGGCTAATGAAGTCTTGTGTTAGGATATTTGTAGCTGCTCAGGCACCTCTAAAGGCGCCCAGTTATTACTGGATGAGCCCATGTCTGCTTCTGAGGAGAAATAAGTTGAATGCTGATTAAATGTCCCTCAGCCTGAGTCCTGTCCCCTGTTGAGCTCTGGCAGACTGAGTGCCCAGTCCCTCTCAGATCTTCCTCGAATCTTGGCTGGGAAGGGTTCAGCACCAGAAATCCTTCCTCCTCCTGATTTGCAGACGCTTGACTTGAACATGAGCATTGCCTTGTGCTTCTCAAGTTACTGCCAGGCCATTTGTAAGGCACCAGCCAGCAGCTGTTTAAGGAGATGTTAGTAATCGTGAGCATGTATCTGGTAGTATTTGTCTTAGAAAGGTTCCCAGTGGTGCTGCAATCAAAGAACTGCTCGTCATCCAAGGGCCATTTGTGAAGTGGCGTTTAGGCAATACCTGTGGCAAGTACTTCATGCACAGACCTGCCTAAGTGGCTGCATTTCTGGGCTGTAGAGTAGCTTACAACAGGCTAAGTGTGGAAACCAGCAGTAAAATATTCTCAGTTAAAGGGATTCATCTGTAAACTTCCCAAGACGGTTATACTAATCCAGCATCTGATGGTTTAACAGGGCAAGCAGTGTGAGAATCTCTTGGGCAGAATACCTCCATCATTACAGACACTGATAGTCTCTTTAAGAAAAAAAAATATTCTCCTGAGCAGTGTCCTGTTAATTTCAGCTTCTCACCCACCCAAGACAACATAGCTTTAATTTAGCTGGTGAAAGCATAGCTACTTCTCCTAATGAGTACTGTACAAAATCCTAAATTGGTTGGGTAGCTGTAGAATCCCAGGCAGTTTGGAACAGGGTGTACAGGGAGCAGCGGTGCCTTCCGGCTCTTTACAGAGAGCTGCCTGCGTTTTGCTCAGCCAAGCAAACTGGAAGTTCCTGCGGTGAGCAGCCTTCTTACCATGGAAAACAATGAAAAGATGCCTGCTGCCAGCGGGAGCGTTTTGATACCAGTTTCAATTGAAAAATGCGCTTCGTTAATGCAACTTCTAGTTAAAACTGGAGTTCATAGCTTCTCGTTGCAGAGACTTACACTGACCAGGCTGGCTGTACTTCTTTTAATGCTGGTTCTGGCTGGAGACCACCAGTGCTCTGGAGCAAATGGGGTGTTCAAATGCTCTTTTATCACCCAGCTGTCATTGCCATAATGCTCTTTTGTAAAAGTATGGGAGAGATGATGCTAAAATTAGTTCTGTAGTCCAAGATACTTTTCTTAACTATTGCTCTGACAATTTGGGGAAGGGAGAAAGAGTTTTTAGTTGGAAGTTCAAATATCTCCCGCTTTTCTTGGAAAGGAAGCTTGAA
This sequence comes from Nesoenas mayeri, assembly GCF_963082525.1. Lineage (NCBI taxonomy): Eukaryota > Metazoa > Chordata > Aves > Columbiformes > Columbidae > Nesoenas > Nesoenas mayeri. Next base: position 27,867,066 of record NC_137545.1, read on the forward strand.
ACATTAGCATTTTATTGTGCTTGTTTATGTGGGTAGATACACCTCACCCTGTTGTGAATTCCTGTGTGTACCATGGCTTCTCACACAGTATCGTTATTTCCATGCTATCTAGAGTTTAACAGCTCTCTCCTGGACAGCGTTGGTTCTGATGAAGACTCTGGCAACGAGGATGTTTTTGACATGGAGTATTCAGAAGCTGAAGCAGAAGACCTGAAAAGAAATGCTGAGGTGTGATCTATGATTTCAAAAGCCATCCGAGACATATACCCCTCCTTTACCATCAATTTAGTGTTGGATGTAGTTTTACAGAGCAGATGTAGAGTCTAGAAACATCTTTTATGTTCAAAAGTGAAAAGATAGAAAATTTGTAGCCTTAAGAGGATGTCCTATTGTATTGTTTTGATTTAAAAAAAGAAAAAAAAAAACCAAACAAACCAGCTGCAGAGACCCTCTGTGTTTCTCTAAGATGTGGATAATGGTGAAAAGGAAACAGTAGTCTTATATCAGAAATGTTCCAGTGCGTGTCAAGCAATGGACCTGAAATTTTTACTTAGAGAGAGGATGTCAGCCAGCATGGTAGTTTAGTCGCAACACCATGAGCTTCTAGATCCTGCACCACCAGAGCTGAGAAGCTGTGGCAAGGTCCTATTCTCACTAAAGGAATTGTAACCGTGACCCAGGCCATGCTGCCAGCGCGCTCAGGCTCCACGCAGCAGCGCTGCAAAAGTCGCCTGCCTGCCTGGGTGGGAGGAATACTGGGTAGGATGGAAAAGGTTAAATGATTAGTGTTTTCTTGGGCGGTTTTTATTTTCTTACCCTTAAACCAAGAGCTGCATTTTAAGAGTGTTGTCAGTGAATTGTTATCAATAATGTTTCCTAGTCAAAGAGAATTAAAAAGTAGTTGTTAGAAGCTAATTAACATCATTTAGTTTTATTGTCAGTGAGTAGACAGAGCATGTTTCCTGCTTGCAAAGAGGGCGTTGTCTGATGACATTGCAGGTGCAGGACAAGAGAATCTGGGCTACATATCCAGTATTAGCTGTTAAGTCTGAATACCATTATCAAGGGTATTTCTTTGATATTTCAGAAATAAGCATGGTGTTCCATTTTTGGTTTTCTATGTTTATTTGGTACATTCATTCTGACATCAGTGGAAGTCACTCAGGAAATGGTTGTTTAGAAAACTTTGCCGTGTGGAGCTCATGTCAGCGTCTGTTCTGAGGTCAGAGTGACTCCTCTCCTTCATTTGGCTGGCTGAAAAATTAAATAAGATGGGAAGGGTTTTCCCTCTTCTGAAAGGACTCTTCCTTTGGTCTGAACCAGGGTGTCTGTTTGTGTAATCCTTGTCTGGGTTGCAGCTTTGAATAGAGTATAAATCATCGTGTCCATAAGCTACGTGGGACAGAAGGGAATGCCTCAAAGCTTTAATTGGACTTTGTTTTCAGACAGGAGAGCTTCCTCACTCCTACCGTCTCATAAGCATTGTCAGCCATATCGGAAGCACATCCTCTTCAGGTAAAAGTTATCATATTTTTTTGTTCTTCTCTTTTCTATCTTAAAAAGCCTGTAATACAGAATTACGGTAGCAGGATTATTTGCAGAGAAGCAGGCAGCACAGCAAGTCTTTCATCATGGCTCACTGGTGAGGGACCAGGTTGAGGGTGTCACGGCATGTGATGAAACACTTCTTATGGGGTCCGTGGAGTTGCTTGTGCTGGTTACCAGCTCACTGGCCAAGATCTTCAGGGTGTTTAGCATTTAAATCTGACACAGGTCACTGGACCAGGGTATCTGTTAGCTAACTAGCATACTGGTTGAAGTGCAGCCTGAAAAGTAAGGTGCGTTCTCTGTCTTTAAGGTCATTATATCAGTGATGTCTATGATATCAAGAAGCAGTCCTGGTTCACCTACAATGACCTGGAAGTGTCTAGAACTCTAGAGGCCACCGTTCAGTGTGACAGAGACCGAAGCGGCTACATCTTCTTCTACATGCACAAGTGGGTGTCTTGGGGAATTTTGTTACTAGTAAAATACCTGCTGTTTGTGAGGAGGTGGGCTTCTCTTCTTCCTCTAGTCCTCTTTGATGGGATGAAAAGTATCTCCATGCATTTGTTGGAAGAAATTGTAGTCAGCATTATATGAAAGAATTGACAAAATTGAAATGCTCGGAGTTCAGAGGTGTGGAATCATATGTCACTAATACATGGGGTTTTAACAGGATACATGACATCGTCTTCTAAGAAGAGGATTCAGTGTCTTGGTTATGCACTGGTTGCACCAGAGATCATAATGGAGCTTGGGTTTTTCCCTTAAGTGCTGTGATATTTGTAAATGCCCTTATCCTGGCTCCTGGCAGTTATGTTGTTGCAGCTGTGGTCATCTCAGGACACGGCTGGGGTGAGGTTTGTAGGCAGGAGGAATATCTTTTCACGCAGAGGGAACTGAAGGAGAGACTTTGTCCCCCATTTTGTTCCCTTTTTCTGCCTTTACTGTTTGCTCTAACAAAGGATATTATTTCAACTACAGACTGTGGCTTGTATTGCTTCTGATCCTTTTACCAGCCAGGAGTTACTTTCACTATTGTTACTGTTCTTTGAGGCTTACTACTGACCTTATGCATTGTAATAAATCTTTAAAAAGTGCTGTGGGATTCCAGGAGCCTTGCTTAGAGATGCCAGATAAAGACACCTTTCTGTGGCAGGATTCATGATGCTTGAGTTTGTGGATTAAATCCAGTTGCTGATTCCCGCAGGGCTGTCTCATGTCTCATTTGTTGTTGTTGTACCTAAGTTTCACTATTGGCCTTTCCCTCTGTTCTAGGGATATCTTCGATGAGTTACTAGAAACGGAAAAAAATGCACAGCCACTTAGCATGGAAGTAGGAAGATTGGTTCGTCAGCCTCTGTGAAGAGTAAAACACCTTGTTCCTCCTGAGGAACAAGGAGGATTCTGAACTTGTGCCAGACGTGCAGGAGTAACAAACAGCTCAGGGCCAAAACAAGAGACAAAAGGTAGAAATATGGGACACTCGGTTTGTTGAACCATCTGTGCGAGTCCTGGGCCTGAACCACACATTTAAACCTGATATCCCAGAGCAATCCTCCTGTGGTGAAGTTTTTATTGTCCCTCAAATAATTTTGTCAGCATGGAGCCTTAAAGAGTTGCATCAAGCCACAAGACTACAGCTGCTCATAAACTGATTTAAAAAAAATAGTGCAAAAAGAAACTCGACTTTAAAAGCCCATTCACCTGTGAGACGTGAGTGGCAAAGATTTACATATCACTTGGCATTTTTTTTTTCCTCCAAGGGCAATTTAAGCAATAGATTCTGTAACCTGGCGTGTGTTGTGTTAGTAATATTCACTGGAAACCCAGATCACTGAGTACGCTCTTGCCAGTCATCTCACTAACAGGCGTCTTGGAATCACTCACGCTGATGCGTTTTGACATTCGTGCAGTTCCAGGAAAAAAACTGTCGATGCTGTGGAATGTATCGCATACCTGGTGGCAGCTCTGTCGGTTTTTTACACCATTCACTGTCATCTTCATTTAGACGTTAGATTATGTATGTGATTTCTTTTGTTTTACAAGTTCTGTTATTTGATTGCATTTTCTTCATAAGGTTGTTGCCTACGTACCATTTGGAGAGGAGAGGTCTCTCTTTGGGTGTGCAGTATTTTGCACTGAAGCTGTATTGCTTAGGGCTGTGTAACTGGAGTAGGAGTACACCTGGAGCAGACTGAGAACAGCAGCAGGAGTCGAGCAACAGCCCCTTGTCACCTTCTGGGAGGGAAAAAGTGTTATGGCTTTACTCTTTCTGCACAGGCCGGGGTTGTTGTGAAGCAGGAGTCGGGGGGAAGGGCAGGGGCTGCAGGGCGTGCTTGGCACTGGAGTTGCTCTTTGGTTGAACCATGGTCTTGCCTCAGTCTTCTCACATCCCAGGGTAGTAGGGTTTTTGCTGCAGCTCTGCCTCTGTTCTCCCTTCTGAGGAGTGCAGAGCGTTCCAACTGTGAAACTAACCCAGGTGAAAAGCTTTCAGAAAGCCCATGTTCAGCATTAACAGAACACGGTTAGGAAGAAGTGTTGCGTTGTATTGGATTTGGAGACATGATGCTCCTTTTATAGCTTGTTCAAGTGCAGGGGGAAAGCCTGGTGACTTCAGTTTTTTCTTTTTTTCAGCACCTTTATGCTGATTTAGTAGGGGCAGGTGTTTCCTTTTGCTGGCATTTACTCATTTCAGATAAGTCATTGCTGTTAAGCAGGGTAGTTGCTCTTGTTTTGGCCTCTAGTTCTGATTTTGCAGCTTGAGTTTTAGAGGTGAAAGGCTTCTTTAAAAAAAATCAAAACAAAAAAAACACCTTTTTTGCTGTCGAGATAGTTTCTGGGTTTTTTAAACTATCGTTAGGAGTTTCTCAGGAATAAATTAGCTGAAGCAAAGCAGATGAAACCATCAATTTAGGAAACAGCAGGCACCTCTTCCATGGGCACTTCCACACCAGTTGATCCTGGCAGGCTGGCATGGGGACACTACCTCAGTGGCCTCCTCTCACCCTGTGAGCAGCAGCAAGTGACAGCCATTGCTGCTGGGCACTGTCCCCAGGCTGTGCACTTTGGGCACTCCGATGTGGTGACAAGACTGACTGACCTTCCAGTCCCTGTGTGCAATGAGCCCGGTGGTCCTGGTCAATGTGACATCATTCTGGTTTCCAAGCTAGGAGAGAATGTTTGGTTATAAATGTGACAGAGCGTTTATCTTGTAAGATGCAGCCTGAGTGGGTGTATATGTTAATTTATTAGAAAGCATTATACTTTTCTATTGTTGATATTAATTTTGGTAGAATTCTGGGCGATGGGAAGAGACGGTGATGCAGTTTTCCTTTGATCGCCCCTGTGAATGTGATGAAGGGACTGCTCTGTCCAGAGGGCAAATCTGTTTTCCCCAAGTGCATCCTATGCTAGTGCTGTAAATAACTGGTATATCAGAAGTCAGCTCTGCTTTTTTGAGTGGCAAGGTTGTTTTTCCAAGGCGCTGCACTCCAGTTAATTTATAGTAAAAGCAAACATTGCCTGACTTTTCAGTGCACCAACTTTTGTGTAAAACCAGTTTTTGTTTGGAACAAGGTAAAAAAGCTGGTGCTTGAAACCAGTATTCCTTGTTTTATGAAAAGTTCTTGCTTATTATTGTGGCCATTAAGAATTTGCAGACGTCTCTATTAATTGCATTAAGCTTTTTTGTTTGGCATACGGCAGCTCAGTTGCACCTTCACCCTGGCAGGGGTGTCTGTGGAGCCCCTTCCTTGCTGAAGCCGTTCTGCCTGTGGAGAGCAGCGGGGAGGAAGGCGGGTACGCAATCCCAGCCATAATGTGCCCACCACTCCTGCTGTCGCAGCAGCAAGTTCGGTAAGCTCATCACTTCCAGATGGGATGCCCATCCTGGCGTATAGGTCAGCGAGGAAGTTCAGTTGCAGTCCCTGAGCATGTCCAGGCTCTTCCTCAGATGTACAGAGTTGCAGTTAAACATTTACCTGCTCCTGAGTCAGCTTAGTTTAGTCCAAGTGTGATTTGGCATATAAGAACAAGGAACTCCCCCTTGCCATTCCTCTTGCTCCTTTGTTGTTTGACTGAGATAGTTTGGTCTTGATTTGCTCCTCTATTCCAAGAGGTGTAAAACAGTTTGTGTTGATGAACTGGAGCTTGTGTGTGCTGGTCCCTGGGGGGCCCCGGCCAGCGGGGCTGCACAAAGAGCCTTTGCAAAGCCAGGACTGGTTTCCCGACCTGGCAGCCTGAGACCACTGCGAGGAGCGGCGGAGGACTGGGGCTCTCCAGCGCCTGCAGCTGTAACATCACCTTCCCCATCCTGCGCAGCGTGGATAACCAGCACCCATGCATCTTCCTTCCTGCCCCAGGAACAACTGATCTCCAGCCCAGAGCTTCCTGCTGCGGTTCACCCAGGCATGGGGCACGTGGGGGTGCCCATGCTTTTGGGGGGCCAGGAACAACTTATCTGCTTTGTTTTCCTTTTAATAGAACTAATTATCCCTGTAATTGCCCGCCAAAGAGAGAAAAAGGGGTGCAGGACCCCTGGCAGCTGCTGTTTGTGTAGCCATGCTGCCAGACTCCAGCCTTGCCTGCCGCAGAGTGGCCGCTGCCGGTTTCTGCCTGCATCCCAGCGTTCTGGTTCTTTACACTGTTGATGTGGAGCAGCACTTTTCTCTGTGTTTTAGCAGACCTGTTCCTCTCCATTCTTCACAGTTTTTGCTCTTGGGTTCCCCCTGCCTATTTTTAAATGATGTGTAGATAGATTTTTTTTTTTTTTTTTTTGTGAAATTAAAACCTCTTTATTAACCCTCTCTTGGTTTGGGATCTTATTTCCACACCCCCTGGGCTGCTGCCTGTTGAACGTTGCAGGTGATGGGCACCCCGCCCTGCGTTTGCTCTTGGGACTTTGCTCAGTTGCCCGGGAACATCCCATGTATGTTCAGCACCTCCCTGCACATGCAAATCCTGCTTCCCAGGAGGGACATGTCCCTGTGGGAAACCCCAAGGCCCTCTGCAGGTACCTGTGGCTCCTAAGGAGGAGGGAGATGTCCCCTTCAACTCCTGGGGAAATCACAAGTGATCACTGGTGACTGTCCCCACACAGGTGCCATCTCCTCAGCCTCTGGCTTGTTGCTTTTACCTTTGGTACTGCACATACTTGCTGAGGTGCAGGTGATAACAGAGGGAGTGGCTCCAGCTGTACACTGGACCTTTAACCCTGAGCTGCAGCCACCGGCATGGGATGGGGGAGCTGGGGTGGGCAGCTTGTGCATTGCCTCTGAGCACAGGGGGGAGAAGGAGCTGAGGGTCCTTCCCTGCACTGCCCAGGTGCCCAGTCAAGACCCATGTCCCCCTGCACACCATCTCTTTGCCAAATAAGCCCCACAACTGGGCTGAGCACAGCAGTTGGGGGGGAAAGTGCAGCCCTGCTCTCCAAATATATTTTATTTAATAAAAATAACAAGCTGGGAGTGTCCCAGGGGCACAGGCTCCTGCCTTAGAAGAGTCCGTTGTCCTTCTTGAGTTTCTGCTGTTTCCACAAGGGCAGGTTCCCGAAGGCAGAGCGGCTCATGCCGAAGACAGCCTGGAAATCCTGGTCGGAGAGGTGGCACTGGGGAAGGAGAGAGGAGGCAGAGCTAAAGCTGGGAGGCTTTCCCCAGCCCCCCCAGCAACCACCCAGCCGCAGCTCACCTCCTTCCTGCTGGGATCCACACCCCGCGGCAGGTCCTCAGCCGCGGTGTTCACCAGCACATCCAGGGGGAAGGTCTCCAGTTTTTCAGGGAGGAGGGGGGTGGTGGCAGTGAAGACCTCTTCCCTGGATGTGAGCGCCTGGATGGAAGGACAGAGTCACAGCATGTCCCCAGGAATGGAGGCACCAGGCTGGCTCCAGCTGTCCCTTCACCTCCTCATGGCAGCTGCCGAGGGACAGAGGGGCTTTCTGTGCCCCCTCCTGCCCCAGACACCTCATCCCCCTGTGGTACTTACAGAGGTGAGCTGCCCCAAGCTGCTCTCATCCCCCAGCTCAGCTCTCAGCGTCTCATAGGATTTCTTTTCCTGGGAAGGTGACAAACGAGCTCAGACCCTCAGCACAGGCAGGGATGAGGCAAAATGCTGCCTGTGCCTCAGAGATGCTGGCTGGGTCCAGATCCAGACTTGGTCCCCATCTGCAAAGGGCCACCCTGGTCTTTACAGTCCCCTCCATGACTCACGTGCCAGATGAGAGGGTCCCAGGCCAGGAACCAGCCAGTGAAGGTGGGGGGCTCGCAGCCTTGCTTCACCACGATGATGGGGGTGTCAAGGTCACGCCCACTGGGGTCGCTCTGCAGGTACTCCTGCGCCATCACCGCTGTTGCCTCCTTCTCTGACTCATTTGCACCTCTCCCAATCCAGAAGAAAACCTGCAACAGGGTCACTACATCCACCACTGGGGTGGGACAGGACCTCTGGGGCTGTGCTCAACCCATCTGTCCATGGGGAAGGGCACTGGGAGTCCATCCTCAGCCCTCCCTGAAGCAGGAGGTCTGCAGAACAAACAGTATGGGGCCAGGGACATGGGGGTTCCAGCCTTCCATCCCACCACATCTGGCTGCTGCAGGTCTTCCACCCCTTTGGGGACATCAGCTTGTGAGATAAAAGGTGCCCTCAAACCCCATGCTCCCCAGCTCACCTGGTCCCAGGCATCCAGCAGGTAAACATCATCCTCCTCCAGGTCATCTTGGGTGAAGTCTATGATCTCTGTGGCTAGGAAGGTGCCCGTCTTGTTGGAGCACTCAAAGAGACGAGGGGTCACAGAGGGGTTCTCTTCCTGCAGCCTGGCAGAGGGCAACACAGTGGTGGTGGTGGTGGTGGAAACAGGACTCACTCTGCTTGAGGACTGGTGCCCCATCACACCTCTGAGGGTGGGCAGGGACAAGAGACCTGCGGGCACAGGGCTGGTACCTCTTGTTGTTGGCATACTGAGACTTGCCACCCAGGGCCATCCAGAACTCAGGCGGCTCCTGTCCCTCTGCAATCACTGGCTTCTCTGTCTTGGAGATGATGTCGGCCACCATCTTGCCCATCTCACGCTCATCCCCGCTGCAGCCCTGCAGAGCAAGCATGGCTGCTCCATCACCGGCCCCAGCCGAGGAAGAGGAGGAAGAGGAGATGGGAATGTTTCTCTTGGGGCTGGCAGCATCCACCCTGGTGCCCTGCGGTACCCACCTTCCCATACCAGAGGTAGCAGCAGCTGGGGGTCTTGAGCACGAAGACATCATTGGAGTTGAGGGAGGAGGCACGGACGGGCACCTCGAAGGCCTTGGTGTTGTACTCATTGGTGCCGTGCACGTGGAAGAGGCGGGTGGAAGGTGTGGGCTCTGTGCTGCCTGCACGCGAGGTGCCACCCTGGTGGGACAGGGACAGAAGGTCACCACCTGTGCCACAGGCTCACCCACCTGCCCACTCTCCCCTCAGCAGCCCCTTGCTCACCGCATACACCACCATCTTGCCCTTGAAGATGGCCATCAGGTGGGCTGGCTCCTTGCCCATGGTGACGCGGACCTGCACAGGCTCGTTATTGAACTTCTGGTCCAGGTGGACAGCATGGTAGGCAGAAGCAGCCAGCTCGTCTGTGCTGGCATGGCGACCCTGGGCAGGGCAGCGCAGGGCTCAGCAACCACCACGGCCCCTTTCCCCTCTTGGGGAACACTGCTGGCATTGCTACTCCCATGGGGCCATGTGTGGGGGCAGAGCACCCCCCCAGTCTGGGGAGGTCTCCATGTCCCTCACTCCATGGGTTGGTGACCTGGGGGGTCTCACCTGCCAGAGGTAGATGATGCGGCTCACCCTTGGCCCCACATAATAGGTGTAGAGCACCAGGTAGCAGTCCCCACCATAGAAATGGCCCAGCCACCGCTTCTCCACAGGCACCAGCTCGTTGTTCTCCACACGCCAGACCTGGTGGGACAAGGATGGGGACGCGCTGCTGCCAGGGCTGGTGCATCCCACAACCCCACAGCCCCTGGTCTCCATGACATCCTGTGGCACAGCCCAGGGGTGCACCAAGAGGGTCCTGCATCCTGCTCTGGATACCCTACCTCCACCTCCCCGGATCCGTCATCCACCATCTTCTGCTGTGCAGCCATTTGGGGCTTGGCATGCAGCGTGGTGACATCAAACTTCACCTGCTCCACCTTGGCTGTGAGGAAAGGCAGAGGAACGAGTCACATCCTGCCAGGCATGGGTGTCCCCACAGCCCCCCCATCCCAATCCAGGGATTCCTGTGGCATCAGAAAGGGACACTCACCCACTTTTCCCACGGTGTGGGTCTTGCCCAGCCCACTAGTCTGGTTTGGGACAGTCCATTTTTGGAAGAGCTGCCTGAAGATGGTTGACTCGGACCCATCATTCTCCGTCTCCACAGTGGTGCTGGCTGGGTAGTTCTTGGCTTTGATGAAGGCCTGGAGGGACCCGGACCCAAAACATGGGCATGGGGTGCTCAGCACCCCAGGGAACAGCCAGGCTATCCCATAACTGACCCCCAACTCAGCACCCACCAATGCCCTGCTCATCGCCTGCTGCTTCTCCTCTTTGTTGGCATTCTTGCCCTTCCACACGAAGATCTTGAGACCCCCTTGGTCAAGGATGTAGCAGTCCTTGGAAGAGGGAACAAAAGCAGAAATTAGGACTTTGGACAGCTTTAACAATTTGAAAGCCAGTTTGGTGGGTTTCACTGACCAAATTGGCTTGCAAAGAGTTAAAACTGTCAAGGAAATTGGGCACCCCTGAGCATCCTGTGGGTGACACACCTCATGCAAGAGCATGTCTTGAGTCAGGGGTTGAACTGCCACTTCCTGGATGACCAGATTCCCGCTGGCATTGGTGACACTGGCAGGGAAAGAGAGATGAGGGGAGGTTAGAAATAGGGCTGGAAAAGCCCCTCCCCATCTCCACCTTGGGGTGTCTCCTTCCCATCCCTTTCCCAACCCCAGTCATGGCAGAGCTGGTACTGAGGGACGACCCACAATGGTAACCTGGTTTGCAGCTTGCTCTTTTGTGCAGTAGGGCCATATCCAGCTCACTCATGGCCATGTGGAAGCACAAAGTGGTGTCAGATATGACAAGGCCACCTCGAGACATTGTCACAATGTCCCAAGGTCACACTTCCACAAGCATCTCTCCATCAAGTACCAACCTTGTTGTCACTGGGGACTCCCCTGGCTCCAACAGCACCCAAAGGACCTGTCCTCACCCCTCTAGTGGACTTGACCCCTCTTGGTGTCTGTCCATGGGGACAGGAGTTGTGGGACACAGCGGAGATGGGTTCTGGGTTCCCCTGTCACCCTGTGAGATGCCCCCGTGAGTGACCCACCCTCAGGAACTCACTGGTAGAGCTTGAGGGAGGACTTGAGCTTCTGGTCCACTATGTCATCAGGAATAGCTGCCTTGATGTCCCTCTTGTTGCCCAGCACATGCGTGAGGACCTGCATGAGCCCCGGTGAGGCACCCTCGTCCTCACCATCCACTACGCCCACCTTGGCACGGCCCCCGCGCTCCCGGTCTCGGATGTCCTTGGCCAGGGTCATCGCCTGCACCCAGGGGACAAGAGGTCAGCCCAGATCAGGGTGGGGCTGGCCATCATCCCCTGCCTCTGGGGGGGAACCCTGAGATTCCCGAACTGTACCTTCAGCCTCTCATTTCGGTTGCTCTCAGGGCCATTCCACTGGACGATGAGCTGGCCCAGGTCCAGCAGGAACACATCCCCCCGGTTGAAGCTGTTCCAGCTCATCTCCACCTGCAGCAGGGTGGGATTGGGAGGGTGGGTCAACCGGCAGGAGGCCTGGGTCCCCCTAGCTCACAGCCTTCACCTGCCCTGGCTCAGTACTGTTGTCTCCAGCCTGTGTTCTTCCTTCCTACCCCAAAAGGGGCTTTTTGGGGTGAGGCTGCTTCTGAGACAAGGCTGCATGGCCCCACACCCACCTTATCCCCTGCTTGATGGCAGCTATGTCTAGGGGGCCTGATCCTGACCCCAAATGATGTCATGCATAGAGGTGGGTGGCTAGGGACTTCCCGCATCCCATAACTCACCTCTCCTGCCACCACATTCTTCTTGCCCTTCACGTGCAGCAGGCGCTGAATGTTGTAGGTGTTTGTCTCTGTGTGCTTCATGCCCGAGGCCACTCCACCCTTCTTACAGCTGGGAAAAAATGGACACAGTGTCAGACCCGTGGTCCCCCTCTCACTCCAGTGGGGTCCCACTCCCACCTCTGTGTGCAGGGAGGTGTCCAGGAAGCCCCCACCCCACCCATGTGGGTGACAGATGGAGCAAGACCCAATCCAAATCCTCTTTCTGCCTCCTCCAGCCCACTGGGACAGGGCTTGCCCCATCCCCACTGGGGATATCCCCATGGGGAGCTTGCAGAGGACCCCTCCCCAGCATTACCCACTTTGGTTGCAGATCCCCAGAGGTGACTGACATACATGAGTCCCTGCTTGAAGTAGGCACGGAAGGTCTCACTCTCATGGCCCTGGACCTCGCGGTGCTGCACAGCCACCCCGCCCAGGTGGTCATCCATCTGTGTGGTGTAGATGGCAGCTGCCCCCTGCTCATCCTGACTCGACTCCTTGCCCAGCCAGTAGTGGATGTCGTAGCTGAAGCTGTTCCCGGTCTTGCGTGTCTACAGAACACCGGTTCCCACTAGACAAGCCCCTGTGTCCCCAGGCCACTCTGGCCAGGGACACCTTTCCCTGTACCCCAGCCCCCTCTGGGGCAGAACCCATCCCTGATCCGCTGTGGGATCTCAGGCTGCCCTACCGACAGCAGGATGTAGCAATCCCCCTCAAAGAAGTTGCCGTAGCTCTTGGTGGGCACTGGCACCATCTCCATGTTCTGCAGAAGTAAGGGAAACATCAGCCTGGCAGGGACCACCCTACCCCATCTCCGTCCACCCCACTGCACCCAGCCCCAAACCCATGCACTGAGGACACAAGGCGGGGACCTTCCCTCCTGCAGCCACCCCAAACAGCCCCGTGGTGAGTGCCCAGGTGACAAGTGACCCCATCCCCACCTCAATTCGCCATATCTGGATGCCCGGCGTAGTCTTGTTGAGTGTCCTGCTGACTTTGGTGCTGAGCTCCACCATGGCGACGGGTGCTGCATGCAAGGGGACCTGATGGAGCATCGGCAACACCCTCGTCAACGGCAGGTGGTGTCATTAAGAGCTGGGACGGAGCCAGCCTGCTGTGCCATCTGCTGCCCTGCCCAATCCCCAGCCGGCCGGGCCATAAACCCCCGGCCCAGGGCTGCACAGGGTAAGGGGACACCCCAGCACCACAGCATCAAGGCTGCAGGCACACAGGCAGAGCTGCCATCCCCCTTGGCCTGGCTGTCACCGTGGCTAATGGGGGCTGTCACAGCTCTGTGCCAGGGTCTGTGGTGAGTAGGAGGGGGCCCCTGAGTGCCCCTGTGCCCTGCCCTGTGCCTGGACATAGGGCAGGGCTGTACAGGGCATCCCCAGCACAGCAGCCACAGATGGGTGACACCACTGCATGGTGGCCTGTTCCTCCCCATCACCAGCAGGAACCGGTCCCACTCAGCCTGCTCCTGGCACAGCTCAGCACAAGATGGCACATTACGGCATGGCCGCTGCTGGTGGCCTTGCATACACGCGCAAGCACACAGCCACACACCTGTGCAAGCACCCTCTGCCCACCTCAGTTTCCCCCCATCCCAACCCCACCACCAGTTCCATCCCCCACCAGGGAGGGCACAGCCTGGCCTCACACAGGTGCTGAATGTGCCAGGGCTCAGCCCCAGTGCCACTGAGGTTGCCCACAGCTGTCCCTGCCAAGCTGGCAGTGCTCGCTGGCAAGCAGGCAGAGGGCTCAGGCAGCCAGCATTGGGCAAAGCCTCCATGTGCCTTGGCAGGGAGAGCCTGCGATGCTCGATGGAGGAGTCACTGCTCCCCCAGCCCCACAAAACACCACCTGGTCCCACTGTGCTGACCCAAAAGCACCCATATCCTGTGCCTCAGATCCATGGGATGACATCCTGACATCCCCCCCAGCACACCCCAAGGTGGGGCATGGGTGGGTCCACAAGCCCCATCCCTGGGCCCCCCCGGTGCTGGTAGCTAGAGGGGCTATGGGATGTGCTGCCCCCCATGCCCACCTCCCCATCGCCCCGCTGCAGCTCCTCACCTTCCCCGCAGAGCTGGGCACAGGTGAGCGTACCTAGGCAAAGTGCTCAGGTGCCACCACCCAGGAGAACTTTGTCCCCTTCTGTCCCAGCCTGTGTTCACCATATAAGGGCAGGAACAGCCTAGAGTCAAGGTCCCTGTGGTCCTCCAAGGCTTTGCAGCACCTGGAGAGCCCTGTTACTCATGGGGTGCTTGACCCCTTCAGGTGCTATTGCAGCACAGGGCAATCCCAGTCACCCTGCCCATGGGCTTGCTGTGCTTGGGTGGTACCTGCTGCCCTTCCCAGGCCTACTCCCCTCTTGGCTTTTGGCACCAAGCCGATGGTGATAGGGTTTTTGAAGCTTGCTCCTCCCTGCAAAATGTTCCCCAAAGCAACAGCAACAGGCTGATGCCCCAGGGCTGGGCTACGCTGCTGCCCACCACTCGCCCAGTCCCACGGCAATGGGGTTTTTGGTGCCACCAGTTCAGACCCACCAGCAATGCAGCATCACCCTCTTAGAGCGTCCCCTTCCCAATCCACATGTCCTCATGTCCCACTCCCTACCTGGCACATCACCTCTGTGCCTATGGGACTGTCCCCAGGCTATGCCACCCCCCAGCCAGAGACCAGATCCTTGCTCACTACCCGATGAGCTCTGCCTCTCTGTGTTTGGGGTCTCTGCAGCCCCAGCCTTGGGGATGGAAGAGGAGCACAGGGATGGTGCATGGGGCTGGGGTTTGTGGGGCACAGGACAGGGCAGTGGCAGCTTGTCCATGCCACCACCCTCTGCCCTGTCATGTGCCCCACAAACCCCAGCCCCAACAAGTGGTACCTGATGATGCCCTTAGTGTTGGCAGAAAGAGGAATGGAGTCCTGCTCAGTGGCTCCCAGCCCTGAAGGTCGTTTTGGGGGACAACCAGGGGAGTACATAAAGCTGGGAGGGAGGGGTTCACAGCACCAGGCAGGCCCCCAGGCTCCCTGTCCTGCTCTTATCTCTTCCCCAGCCCTGAAGGATTGCTGCAGCCTTATCTCTGCCACTCTGCTGAGGCAGCAGCCCCTGTCACGAGCACCGCGGGCATCCCACGCCCTGATCATCACCCAACACCACGCCTGGGCTGCAGTGAGCCCTAAGTCCTGCCCACCCCTTCCAGGATCCCCAAAGTGATGGCAGGGGGGTGACCAGGCCAGGGGGGTGACAGCCACAAATAAGGGGGTGTCTCAATGCCACAAGGATGGGCTCTGCTGCTGCCTTCCACTCCCCCAGCCCCCAGAATTCCCAACCCCTCCTAACCATGCCACCCTGCTCCCAGCCCTGCACCCCACACCAGTGACCCCGTTGGGGCTCTTACCTGGGTGCAGAGCCCCTGGCACGGCGTGGGGCTGTTTCGGGGTGGGGTGACACCCAGCCAGCCACTCTGTTCTGTGGCCGTGTCCCAGGGCAGATCTTGCTGGTGTGTCACAGAGCTGGGAGACCCTGCGCCAGCTCCAGAGGCCTCGCGCCCTTCTTGGGCCCCCCAGATGGACATGCCGGGCCACTAATGAACTCATTAATTAGTGCAGTCATCAGGCAGGACAGAGACTTTGTTAATGACGGGAAGCACAAAGCCAATGAGGGCATGGGGGAGGGCAGCTTAAGAGTCCCTCATTGCAGCACCCCACTGCCTGCATGTTGGCAGCAGGCTGCTCGGGGGGAAGGGGGGGGCAGCAGAAATCCTCCCATATACCCCCCAGCCAAGAGGCAGGGATCAACACCTTACTGGGGGAAAACTGAGGAAGGGAGCACTTGTGGCCTAAGCCCCAAAGCTATGGAGCACAACCCACAAGGTAAATTCAGATCCCCCCTTTGTTATGCGTCAGGACACCCATTCCTGTGGCATCAGGGTCCTTTTTCTGGGAGGACAGGAAAGGGGCTAGGATGCGGGTGCCAAAGCAGACAGTCCCCTTGGCACCAGGCAAGGGGTGACCCCCAAACTCTTCAGCCCAGCAGTGCTCTTGCAGCACCGACCTACAGCATCTCCCCTTCCAGGGGGATTTAGGGGATCTCAGGGGTTCACTGTGCCCCCTCACAGTGCACACACATGGCACGTGCCCACACCCACATATGCATGTACTCGCAACACATCAGGACTCACCTTTCCAAGATGGTACGACAGCTTTAATCACACAAAGGCACTTGGATCTGGTCCCCCAGCCCTCCCCAGCACCCCCAATGCCACCGCTGGCCCTCCTGGGCTTCCAAGGGTGCCCAGCGTGGAGGCTGCACTCCTCGGGTGCTGCAGCACCCATGGGTGCTCACCGGGCAGTGGGCTTTGCTGGTGCCATTTGACTTGTCTAACATAAAGTGCTGAGTTCAACCCTCCTGGAAGGGCAGGATCAGGCTAGGGGCTGGCAGGGGTCTGGTGGGGAAGGGTGTGCTGCAGCACCCCACATCCCACCCCCCACCATGGGGCAGGAGGTGGAGGCAGGGGTGCAGGCAGCTTGGGGGGGACCCCTGCCCACCCCTGGTACCTGGCATCAGGAGAAGGGCAGCGTTGGCAGGAGCTGGCCAAACAGCACCAGAGAGCTAAAACTCCTCACATCCCACCCCCACCCTCAATACTGCTCCCCTTCCCTGGCACAGTGGTAAAAAGGCACCCATGATTTTTTGAGAAACCGTTCCTTTTCCCCCTAAAAATATGAGAGACATTGTACATATTGCGATGCTTAAAAAGGCCTGGATGAGCCAAGCTCCCCCCCCTCCCCCAGAAAAAAACCCTCCCTGAGAGCCCCCAGCCCCTCAAGGCTGGGGGGTACCCTGGCACAAGCCCAACCCCATGGGGGTCAGGGTAACCCCAGGCTGCAGGGAGTGGGAGGCCCACAGTGCCCCCTTCCCTGCCCCAGCTGGGGGGCTGGGGCTGGGGTAAGGCTGGGGGTGGGCACACTAAGGCTAGTATGGGGGTCCCTCTCCCCTTGCAGTCACAGCCTTTGGTGAAGCTGCAGATGGATGGGGAGCAGGTGCGTGGCTCCCCCTGCAACGGGGGGACCTCCCCATTGGTGACTGGAGTGGCTCCCATTGACATGGTGTAACTGGAGGGGGAAGAGGCCACCAGACCCCTGCTATGGGAAGAAACCGAGGTTGGAGGGGGTGAGTTAAGAGCCCCCCCAGCACACTCCTTGCAGGGCCTAGAAGGAGGGTGGGCATGGAGACATGGTGTCCCAAGGCACATGGTGGGGGGCACTTGTGGCCAGGGGCTCAGCCCTGAGGGCAGGCTGCCCCCCCAAAACACACCCTCAAGGCAGGGGGCAGCAGAAGACAGGAGGGAGGAGGAGGGATATGTCCCCCCCACCCCCTCCCTGGCAATCAGCTGCACCAAAGGCAGAGTTAAGGGTAAAATAGTGGCTCCACGCACCAAGGCAAAAAAGACACCCCCCTCCAATTTTTGTGGGGTGGTAAGGGGTTAACCCTTCCCATGTCCCCTGTAAATAGGGGCCCAGGGCTGCCAGCTCCCCCCAGCAGGCAGAGCCCAGATGGGGGGCTCAGTCCCCCCAAAGGCAGTGGAAAGCAGCAGCTGCTGACCCCCCCTCTCCACTCGGGGGGACACAGAGGAGAAAAGGACCTGAGAACCATTTCAGGGAGGGGGGATGCAGGTTTGGGGGAGATGGGGGGGAGGAGATGGACCCCCCGCAATAGTTCCCCAGCACAGCAAGGCAGTTGGTCACACACATCCTCCCCTCCTCTGTGGGAAGGGGACAACCAGCTCCCCAGCAGGGACACCCACATCTCCCACCACCAGCAGGCACCCTCGCCCACTGGGGCTGGGGAAGACGATAGGGGGGATGCACTGGGACACCCCCACACACTCTAAAATAAGGCATCCAGCCACCACAGTAGCGCCCCACCCGGGTTTGGGGGGTGGCACTAGCTGTTAGTCCGCTGCTTCTTGAGCACTGAGTACACATCCTCCACCTTGCTGAGCCTCTCGAAGAAGGGCAGCAGGTCCAGCAGCTCCGTGTCCGCCATGTTATCGAACCAGGAAGCCACCGGCACCTGTGGGCAGTGCAGCAGGCAGCGGCTGAGGGGTGGCCCCCACCACCCCCCTCCATTCCCCCCCCTCCCCCCAGGCATACGTACGGCATTGTCAGGGTGGAAGATGTAGGATGCGGGCGAGTTGTCCACAATGATGATGCGGCGCAGGTCACGGCCCAGGCGGCTCAGGTCCTTCACGTAGTTGCCGCGGTGGAAGACGCAGGATTCCCGGAAGAGCCGTGCCCGGAAAGCACCCCATTTATCCAGCAGGTCAGCCACGGGGTCCGCATACTGCGAGCAGGTGAGAGGGGTCACTGGGGCACACTCTGCCACTGTGCCCACCCCACGGTGATGACGGCACCCGGCTCTCCATCAGTGCCAGCTTGCCCCGTGCCTCAGTTTCCCTGGCCAGCGCCTTGCAGGGGCAGGCAGGCAGTGGGGTAGGCAGGGGACAAGGGGGAGCAATGCCCATGGGTGGGCAGGCAAAGGGAATTGTGCCACCCCAGAGGTGGCTGGGAAAGGGAAGGCGATGGCGGGAGCTGGCGGCACCCACCTTGGCCAGGCTGGCGGTGAAGAGCACGCACTCAAAGAGCTCGCCCATGCGCTGCAGGAACTCATCCACGTGTGGCCGCTTGAGCACATACACCTGTGGGCAACGGGGCAGAGGGCAACACAACACAGGGACCAGCAACCTGGACCATGCCAGTACCCCCATGCCCACCCTGGGGGACGCTCATGTCTCTGATCCCAGATGGTGGCGCTCTGCTGGGAAGTGGGGGGCAGAGGGCTGCCCATGCCCTGTGCCATGAGCCCTGCCCCGCGTGGGCTGGGAGATGCCACAGCCCCACTGGCACGTCTGGAGTGAAGCATCTGGCCAGCTCCAGAGCCAAGTAACCGAGAACAGGCTGACTGCCCAGATCACAGCCTATCCTGGATTACTTGAACCTGGGGCCGGCCACTGCAGGAGGACACTGTGCCAGGACCCCTCCTCATCTCCCCACCCACTGGGAAAAGGGAGCACCCACTTCTGCACCCACAAAGTGCTAGCCCCAGCACCCTGATGCACCTGAATGCCCCTTGGTGCAGAGTACTGGGACAGCTGCTGGTCCCTGGGAATGAGGTGGCTGTGCCCCCCACGCCCCAGGTACCCCTCCATTACCTGGTGCATGATGCCATCAATTTCCACGGGAATGATGAAGTCAGCGTTGTTCACTGGCTGGGGATGGCACAGCAGGATCAGTGCTGGGCAGATGACCCCTGCCCAAACACTGCCCGCCCTCTGCCCACACCCCCTGCTGGACCCACCACCCCCTGTAAGGACACCCCACCCATCCCAGCAGGGCTGTGCGGAGTGCCGATCACAGCTGCCATGGCACTGGGCATCACTTGGGAGGAGGACAGAGCAGGGGGCAGGAGGAGTGGGGTGGGCCAGCGCATCCCCCACCTTGAAGGAGCTGTGCACCAGCGTCTCATCCAGGTCGATGACCACGCAGAGCTTGCTGGCATCCTGCGGCTTGATCTCAGGCAAGAGGTGTTTGACGGCAGCCTGCAGTGGGGCGGGGGGGCACAGGCAAACCCAGGGGTCAGCAGGGTGGTGAGGGGCACCCCCTCCCACCCACCCAGAATTGGCATAGGGGGGGGAACCCATATCAACCCCCATCCTGGCACTGGGGAAGTGCTGGGGATGGGCAGCCTGCCCCCCTCAGCACTGTGTCACCCCTGCAACATCAAGCTGGGGGTGTGGGGGTGCTGGGGAGGGGGAATACCTTGGGCAGGGCCCCGTTCTCCTCCACCAGCAGCGGGGCACTTGTGGTGCCAGCACAGGGCTCCCCCTCATCGTGGCACAGGCAGCAGAAGAGGGACTGGAAGATGCTGCGGTTTCGTGGCTTCTTGGTGGGGGCTTGGGTGCCTGGGGGGGCAGGAAGGGGATAAGAGGACAAGGGCACCCCCAAGGGTTTCCCAAGCCCCCCCATGGCAAGAAAGGTCAGGTAAGCCAGGTTCAGGGTTTTGACATGGAAGGTGCTGGGCGACACCCCGCCAAGCCCTCAACAGCCCCCAGCATCCGTCCGTCCACCCTTCCTGCCCCGCCAAGAGCTGGCGCTGCGGGCACGAGTGTTTGGAGACCACCCACAGCTCTTTGCCTACGTGCATCCCCCCAAACGGCCAGAGACCCTACAATAACACAGTGTGGGGAGCCGGGGCCGCTGTGGCACTTCCCAGGAGGATCGTGGACCCCCGAGATCGTCCCACTGTCCCTCCGCAGGAGGCACAGACCCACGCGGGTGAGTGACCCTGATGGGGGGACCTCGTCTGGGGAGGCGGGGATTACAGCCTCTTTTCCCCGCCCTCAGCCTGGCCGCTCTCTCATTGGCCGGCTCGAGCATACCGGAGGCGAAAGACCAATCAGGAAGAAGTGCCCGCCCCTGGGTGCCGTTACCGCAGCCCCCATTGGCGGACCAAGGGGAAACTGAGGCAGAGGCACAGCTCCTGCCCGCCCCGGGGGCAGTGCGGCGGCTGCAGCCCCTTCCCCACCGCCCGCGCGGGCAAGATTGTGGCTCCAGCCCGGGCCGGGATCGGGGCTCGTCTAGGCTCGGAGCCGCAGCTCCCCCTTAGCTGTGCCTCCCAGGAGCCGGACCAGGGCCCGTTGCCCTGGCAGCCCCATAGGTTGCCCCATGGCAGGGAACCCGTGGAGAGGCAGCTCCCCACAGGGGACAGACCCCGTTCTCACGCTTGGCTTCCCCCCCGACCCTGCCAGCTCCCCAGGCCGACGAACAGCACCCCGGCGTCGGGCAGCAGGGCGGGCAGCGCTCCCCGCCAAAACCCCTGCGCTGGCTGCAGGGAGCGCAATTAACAGGCGGCCGAGGCGGCGGGCTGCAGCTGGGTGCCCGGCACTCGGTTCCCCCTCCCCGCCTCAGTTTTCCCACCGGCGCTGCCTGCACCCCCCGCCTGGCTCCGGAGGAAACAGCGCAAATACGCCGAACGCCGGGGCCCGAGCAGCGCCTCAAACGCCCCAGGGTCACCGACGGGATTCGGGGGAATGGGACGGAGCACGGTCCCCGCACCCAGGCGGGGGCAGACAATCCCGCTCCCTCCGAGCCCCGGCCCCACCGTGCCCCAGCGCATCCCGCTCCAGCCCTGGGGCAGCAGGACGCGCGGAACAGGCTGAGAGCGCCCGCAGCTCATCAAACCCTCCGCAGGCAGCCGCCCCCAGACCCCGCGGTAGCGCAGACCCCGGGGACCTCCCCCAGCTCCCGCACCGGGGGGGAATCCCCCACCGCGTTACCTTTCTCCTGCAGCGGGGCGCTCCCCTCCTCCCTGCTAACCTGGGCGATGATGGACTGGTGCTCCATGGGCGCCGGGGGGGGGTGGGTGGGAGGGGGCGGCCCCCCCCGGCGCGGCCCCCGGCGGGGGAGGCGGGGCGGGGGCCGGCGGCGGCGCGGGGCGGCGGGCGCGGGAGCGGCGCCGCGGAAGAAACTTTGTTACAACATGGAGTTTCCTCCGCCCGGGCTGGGGCTGCAAACATGGAACCCGGGCGCGGTTTCAAGGAACCCCTTAAAAGGGCAACGCCGGGCCCCCCCCCCCCCCACCTCCTCCTCCCGGCATCCGCCCCGCGGGGGAGGAGCGGGGGTCCCAGCCGAGGCGAGCCGGGACCGGGGGTGCAGGCAATGACGGTCTCTGAGGGGGTGCTTGTGACGCAGGCTTGGCTGGGATGGACCCCCGCTTGCACCATGGTGATCGTACGGAGTCCCCGCCTCTCCCCCTGGCTCTCCATAGCCTCCCAGCTCAGGGATGATGAGGATGGGGTTCGGCCCTGCTCTTACCCGCAGGTGTCACCCACCACCCAGCTGGCAGCCCCTGGGGAAGGAGAAATGTCTCCCCCTGCAGTCACCCCCGGCACATGAAGCCCCCCGTCCCCATGCTGGGCGTCCCCTGCAGCAAAGCCTCCTGGACTCGGTGGCTCCTGCCTCTGCTGGGGGATCCCCGTCCCTCCTCGGTGACACGATCCCGATTGCCATCATAGGCCAGTGTGGGGGGGAAACAAAGGCTGGGGGGCTGCACCAGTAACCACCTGCTTGTTTATAATATTTCTTTTCCCCGCAAATCCCTAATTGTTTGGACATATACACATTAATAATATATATAATTTCTTCTACAGTTCCTTCCCTCTTGCCTTCAGGTGGAAGTGAGGCTGTTTCCAGGTGCTCTCTGAAAAGCAGCTTTTACCGGGAGCTTGATGCAACAACGTCCTGGGGAAAAGTCGCTCCCTCCCAAGTCCCCCATGCACTGGCATCCCCAGTGCTCCCTCATCCCCAGCACCTTTCCCCCCTACGAGCCTGGCGGGGCACTGCCAGGGCACCACTGCACCGCGGTGTCCCCCGGCAGCGCCTGGCCCCGGGAGATTTCCAGACGATCCCGGTCAACATCTCGATGGCCAGAGACGCTGCGACCTCCGTCAGCGCTGCCCTGGGGGCAGAGCAAATTGGAAATTTCCCACCTGAGCTTGTTCGGGGTCTTTCAATCTCTCTCAGCTGTGGTTTGGGAACTTACAGAGCTGGAATCGTCGTTTCTGGCCCGGGGGGCACCCGGAGCATTAGTGAGGCAGCAATGCCTGCAGCTGGGTACCCCTCTGGCTCCCCGGGGTTGAGCCGTCCCCGTAGGGTGGAAGCAGCCCCTGAGGATCGAGTCTGGGAAGCAACTCGTTCCCTTTGCCAGCGTGGACCAAAAGGGGACACGACACATGCCCACAAGTGACCCGGGTGTGAGATGGGATCCAGCATCAGCAGGTGCCTCCCTGGGGAATTAGGATGCTGCGAAGTCAGCAGGACCTGGCAGGCACTGGAAGTGCTAGCAGAGCAAAAGCCTCTTCACACCTGCGGCTCCCACCTTCCCAGCTCTGCGTGGGGCATCCCAGGACCACGAACCCCTGGGAGCCCTGGCGGGGACCGGGCTGTGGCTGGGAACCAGTACACCTCGTCCTGCCACCTGCTCTGACAGTGGGTAGCGGTCGTGCCTCAGTTTCCCTGTCCCCTTGCAGTGCTGGTCAGAGAGGCAGCCGGCTCTCCTAACTAGGCAGCTGGTGCTCTTCCCCTGCCCGGCGGGAGGGAGAGGAAGGAAGAGGTGGTGCTTCCTCCAGTCTCTATTTTGGGCTGACTGGTGCTATTCCTTTATCCCAGGTGATGCCAGGCAGCGCGCCCCCTTTATCCGCAGAGGGGTGGCTGGGCTGGGCTCTGCTGCAGGCAGGTGCCAGGGGACGCTGCTCATCGCGGCGACAGCTGTGGGAGCCACTGTCCTCTCCAGCACCCGTTTCTTTCGCTAAATCCTGCTCTTCCCTCCTCTTTGAGCCATGAGCAAGCAGCAGCCACAGCTCACCCAGGCCCTGCCCGTTCTCTAATTAATGTAATTAGGAAAATCTCCCGACCAGACGCCTGGAGCAGCAATCAGAGCATCACTTCTAACTTCGCTGCTCACCCACGGGGAGCTCCGATAGCCTGGGAGCTCAGGGAGATGCCGCCCGCCCCCAGGGCTGCGAGACAGGCTGGTGACAAGGGGTTGTGGGGACACGGGCCTCATCCTGCACTCCCAGGCCAGGAGCGGGCAGTCCCCCGCTGGATGCATGGGCTGCGGGGTGCTGGCACAGGGCAGAAAAGCACCGTGCTCCCGCTAGCCAGGCACCGAGGGACCTCTCTGTGCCACCCCACTGCCCCCAGGCTGGAGTCCTGGCCGCCAACTCTTACCCCAACTATACGCGCCTCTAGGAGCGCTGCCCCACGGCCGCGGACCGGGGCTGGGCACCTCCTGCTATGCCCAAGCAGGTGCCTTCGAGCCCCGGACCAGGGGTCCCGGCTGAAGAAGGACGACCCCAGCTGGCACTGCTCTGGAGACCTCCTGCCCCACAGACGAGCTGTGAGGCTGGTCCCTGCACTCCGCAGACCCCAGCACCCCGACCCCGATGTTCCCCGGCCCACCCAGCCCCTGCAGGCCCCCGCACCTCGGGCTAGGGGCGCCTCTTGCAGGCACTGTGGATGGGAGCCGCAGTCCCCACCCCTCCCCAGAGCTGGTGGCAGCCCCGGCGAGTGGGGTCAGCTGCGCCCCTTACGGGGAGAAGACCCCTCCTTTCGGTGGGCCCCACCGCTGTGGCTCCTCCTTCAAGCTGCCCGAGGTTGAGCCAACGCGGAGGCGGGAGGCACCGCCCCACCCCGGCCGACATCGCCCTTTTAAGGAAGGGGAAATTCTTCACATAAACAAACGCGGCCCCCAGGATCGGGGGGGTCTGTTCCCGGGGTGGTGGGGGACACGGAATGGGGAGTCTGTCCCCCTCCAATTCTCCCCATCTCCATCCCTCGTCCGCGTTGGTTTGGGAAAGAGGATTTTGGGTTTGGGGGGGTGCTGGTGAGAGGGGGGAGCCTTGAAACAGCCAGGGAGCGTCTAGCAAGTGCGGGCCGCGGCGGGGAGCGAAGCGCGGCGGGATCCCCCACCCGGGGTGCGGACCGAGGACGGGGGTGATGGGGGGAGCGACGGCCGCCCCCGGGAAGGGCCCGAATGGCCCCGTGTCCGGCGGGGCCGGCAGGCGGGAACCGAGGCATCTGGGGCGCATAGGGCACGGTGAGGACCCCCCACCTCCCCGCTCCCCCCAGGGGAATGCAAATAGTTGAAGCTAAAGCCCCTTCCTGCACCCCCACGCCAACACGTGGGTGTGTGCAACCCCCTCCACCGAGCCCACCCAGCCTGGGGCAAAGGGTCTGGCCCTGGGAATGGGGGAGCCGTGGGGGTCCCCGCCCTGGGGCCGTGCAGCAGCAGCGAGGCTGAGGCCAGGTTACAAACACGCCATTTATCAGCTTCCCCCGAGTTTAGGAGCCCCTGGTGGGGCTCCGGCTGGTCCCATCCGGGGCTGACCCGGTACCGGGCAGCGGGGCTGGCCGCCCCGGCTGCGCTGGGGCTGGTCCCGCTGTCCCCGGACGGCGGGCGGAAAGGCGTAGTTAGCGGTCCCGGGTGGTGATGAGCGGTCCCGGGCGGCAATCAGCCGTCCCGGGGGCCGGCGGTTCCCGGCGCTAATGAGGAAGGGAGATCTCCAGGGCGGCTTCTTCATTGAAGCCTCTGTGCCAAGGGCTGCCGGCACCTCCCGCTGTCCCCGCACTCCGCATCCAGCCTGGACCAGCATCCCCGAACTTGGGGGGGTCTCGTAAAACTCGGGGGAAGGTCTGCCCGGCTGTTAACCCCTTCCTTGCTGAGTGTATCTCTCGCCACAACATCACCCCTGGGGCTCCGCGTGGCATCAAACAGGTGGCCGGTGCAGGACGGGGGGACAGTAATGAGGGACAGGGTTTGTCACCGGGTCCCTGCCAGGGCTGGCGGGTTGAGGGAGACAACAAAGCTGAACCGGCTGTGGTGTTTCCAGGCCAGGAACCAGGCTCCGTGTGCGATGCTGCACGTCCAGATCTGTGGAGGCAAAGAGAGCAGGTCGATGGGCTGGGTGCGCTGTCTCCCAGGCAGCCCCCGATTCCCGTGGTGCCAGCCCTACCAGGTAGGCGATGAAGGCCACGTAGGCAGCCAGCAGCAGACCCAGAGGGATATAGTACCCCAGGCCTTGCAGCGTGGGCAGGAAGTCCACCACAAAGTAGACGTTGATGGCGCAGACCAGCCCCGTGATGAGGGTCATCAGCACCTTCCCTAGGCTGCAGGCAGCAGAGCAGACATCAGCACCAGGGCAGAGCCCACACCACATATGCCAGTGGGCACAGCGGTCTAGGGGATCTGGGGTTGTAGGTGAGCAAGACCCTAACCAGGACATCTGCACCCCACGGCCGTACTACACCCCCATGATGGGGCTCTGGGTACCCTTCAAATGGAGAGCTGGCAGTGCCAGGAGGATGCTGAGGACTTGTGGGGGAGACCAGATGTAGTGTTGGGATGAGGATGGAGAGAGGCAGTGATGGAGTCTATCCTGCTCCAGATGCCCTGGGCACATGGGAACGAACATCTCCCCCCTTATCACCCCCTCCCCCCTCCTCCAATGCACATACACCAACTGCCCCAAGGTGTGGTGTGCAGGGGATGAATAGGCAAAGGGAGGGTGCTTGCAGCTGGGGCACCCCTCTCTGCCTCCTGTACCTCCCTCTGCCCTGGCACTCACAGGCCGTTGGTGAAGTCCTGCATGAGTGGGCGCAGGCTGGTGAAGGTGAGGACGGGCAGGACAGCAAAGGGCAGCTGAAAAGAGAGCAGGGTGAGGGGGGCACGACTGCTGGGCTGGGCTGGGCTGTTGGGGGGCAGGAAGTGCCCCCCACCTTACCAAGATGCTCTGGAGGACGTTGAGAATGTCATTCATGCCTGTGAGATGGCTGACATCCTTGAAGGCAGCCACGAAAACAGTGGGCAGGATGGCGAAGGAGCGGGTGAAGAGCACCCGGGCGAAGCGGGACCAGCGCAGCTGCAGGAAGCCCTGGGGACACGGCAAAACCTGCACCCTTGCCCCTTGCTGTGCACCGTGCAGCCCCGCCATCAAATCCTGGCTTGGACGAACACAGGGGGCATCACCCCCTCCTCTGTGTCAGGGCACTGGGCAGGTCCTTGCAGGGCTGCCAGACCCCACTAGATGTCAGCTCCAGCTCATAAAGCGAACAAGCTCATTAGGGAAATACCGCATGGGGCACCCATAGGGTGCTCTGGGAGGGGATGTCACAGGGGCGAGGGTGGCTGTGCAGCAGCAATGGGTGGGCACTGTCCGCATCCTACGTCCTGGGGACCAGGACCCTGGTGCCAGCAAGTTGTCACCCACCAGGTGGGCAGTGCCCCATGCCCAGCTCCCTGCAGGCACTGGGGGGCAATTAACTCTGCTAAATACCCCTGGATGGCTGTGCCCATAGGACCCCCCCCCCACCCAGAGCCCTTCTGTTATTCCCCTCCCTCCCAGCTGCTCCCCATGGGGGCGAGGGCCAGCATCCCCATCCCTCACCTCCATGACGAACTGTCCCGCATAGGTCCCAGTCATCGTGGAGCTCTGCCCTGCTGCCAGGATCCCAATGGCCCAGATGTACAGTGCCACCGCTCCGAAATAGCACCCAAGGATGACACCCTGTGTGGGGACACTTCTGTGGGGGACCCCAGAGCATTCCTCTCCCTGGGCACCCCCACCAGCATTCAGCCTCCCAGTGAGGTCATGGCAGCCACCAGCCCCAGGAGTCAGTAGGACGGAGCGCTATGTCCCTCAAATGCATACAGATGCCTGTTAGGCATAGCCTGGGGCCACTCACCCCCTGGTAGATATCCACAGACACCGTCTCGTTGTTGGCAGGGAAGATGCTGGCGTAGTGGCTGACACTGCTGTTGATGCATTTGTTGCGCTGCAAAGCACAGTGGGTACGAGTATGACAGACACCTGGCAGCCCCCACAGACATGGGGGGACCTCCCCAACATCCCAGGGGACAAGGACCACCCACTCTCCAAGGGATGCTCGTCCTGCTTGTCCCCACAGCCAGGCACAGCCATCACCTCCCCGCAGGTGAGGGGTAACACTCACTATGTCTTCGTTTCGCTGACGGTAGAAAGCCTCACCAAAGACAGCCATGACGAAGAGATTGATGAGGAAGGAGACGAAGAGAGCCAGGCAGGACTCAGTCAGGAAATACATGTTGGCCTCCCGCACTGCCTCCTTCTTGGACCGGTCAATCGCCCGAGTCTGGTCACAGTGGGTGCCATGGGTGCCATGGGGTCAGGCTAGCATCCTCTGTCCTACAGCTAGGACCAGTTGGTCCCCGCTACGTGTCCCCTGAGACACCCCAGGGTGGCAGTGTCCATGGCAATGCCTTGGTTTTACCTTGACCAAGGAGGAGTGGAGGAAGATATTATGAGGCATGATGATGGCACCAACGATGCCCACAGCCTGGAGCAGCTCCTCTCGCCCGCAGCCTGGGCAGTACGGCAGGAAAATACCCTTCAGCACCTCCACCTGCCCTGGCCTCACCAGCACATACTGGGAACAAGTGTGAAAGGGCACCGTGAGCTGGCAGCCCCCCACCCCCACTGCAGCCCCGTGCCAATGGGGGCACCCTGTGGGGGTCCCCTGCCAGTGCTGTGCAGGGAAAGGGGTGTCTCCATCTCTCCCCTTCACCTCGTAGCCAAAAGTCAGGGCCATGATGGTGATGAGGATGCCAAAGAAAGCCTCCAGTTTGCGAAGCCCTAGAAGTGTCAAGAGATGGGGTGGTACAGAGCAGGAGACACCAGTGCCACATCAGCACCAGGGCTGCCTGGGTGAGCGTCTCCCCCGTCCCCCCACCCCAGAACTCACCATACTTGTCGAGGAATAGGAAGAAGAGGGTGTCCACAATGGTGATGAGGACCCCGCCCCAGAGGGGGATGCTGTGGGATGGCAAGGGGGCATGTTAGTTGTGTGGCCCTTGGCAGAAAGTGGCCATCAGGGAGGCTGAGAGTCCCCATGGGGTGGCTCACCGGCCAGCCGAGAGCAGGCTGAAGGCGATGGCTGTCCCAATCACCTCCTGCATGTCAGAGCCAATGATGGCGATCTCAATCATAAGCCAGAGCAGCACACGGGGCACCTGGTGGGGCCAGGGCACAGTGAGGTGCCTGAGCCCCGAGTCAATGGGCACAGCCTCCAGGCTGGAGACTCCTGTCCCCAGGCTGTGGCAAGCCACCCAGAGTAGCGTGGGGACCCTGAGAGATCCACCCTAGCCTCTCCCACAACACAGTCTCAGGGTACAAGGGGACAGGACCCAGCTGCCTGGATATGATGCTCCCGGGGTGAGGGGGGGGTCGATGCTGGGACAGAAGGATGTGTCCGGCACTCCTTTTGGGGACCTGTTATTTAGCCATTCACCCCCATCAGAATCCTGCTGCCTAGATGAGACCTCTAGCTCCTCCTTTCCTCTGCTTTATGACCCCCCGATCTCCCCAGCTCCCCACACCAACACACCCAGGCTCATCCTGCATCTCAGCTGCAC
Organism: Nesoenas mayeri; assembly: GCF_963082525.1. Classification (NCBI taxonomy): domain Eukaryota; kingdom Metazoa; phylum Chordata; class Aves; order Columbiformes; family Columbidae; genus Nesoenas; species Nesoenas mayeri. The sequence continues at coordinate 27,895,720 of NC_137545.1, forward strand.
ATCGCTGCCCTGAGGGATGTACTCATGTGTCCCCAAATTGGACTAGGACACCGAGGCAGCTGCTTCCTTCCTGCCTCTGCCAGGCCCCTGTATTGCAGGGGTGTGGGGGTGCTAGCGGGTGGGCACCGCGGCTGGGGAGCTTTTGGGAGCCCCTAGCAGAGGTGAGTCTCTCACAGCATCTTCCTGCTCCTCTCCACCCCCTAGGCAGTCCTGTCCCCCCAGTCCCTGCCAGGGCTGCCACCAGCCCAAGTGTGACCAAGGTGTGACCGCCGGGGAGGGCCCTGTGATTGCTCACCTTGGGGTAATAGAGGTAGCAAATCTCACCCAGGTCTTTGCCCGTCACCACTCCCAGCCGGATGGCCAGGCGCTGGCACAGCAGCCCCAGGACGGTGGCCCACAGCAGCACCCACAGCAGCTGGGGGAGGAGGGAGGGAGGTAGCAGGGGCTGAGCACTGGGTAGGAGCTGGCTGCCCAGGGCTCCCAGCAAGGGTGTCAACCAGCCCAGGGACACAGGGAAGGAGAAGCCTGGAGGCAGTAGCAGTTGTCCCCAGCCCAAGCAGGAGGGTGGCCCTTCCACACCCCTGGATGCCCTGCCCCAGTGCCAAAGGAGGGCCCCCCCATTCCCTTCCCACTCCCTGGGCTGGGGAAGCTGGTTTGCCATAGGGCTGGGCGGCCGTTAGCGCAGGAGAGGTTACGAAACCCCCCGCTGCTTCCTGACCCGGCTGGGGGGGCCCAGGGCTCACCTTGAACCCCGCCACTGCCCCGCACTGCAGATCTGACTCCACGTTGCCTGGGTCCAGGTAGGCAATGCTCATGAGGAAACCGGGACCGGTGAAAGCCCAGAGTTTCCTAAAGCTGAAACCAGGCTGGGACGAGGCAGCAGGTCAGAGTGGGACATTCCCATTCAAAACCAGTGTCAACCAGTTGCATTCCCAGTCCCCTTTAACCTGTTGCTAGGAAGTCCTGTACTGCCTGCATGGGCACATTTCTCACACGGAGAGTATTTCTTCTCCCTGTTTTGGGGAGAGAACCACTGCCCTCCAGCCCCTCTCCCTTAGCAGCAGTGCTGGAGGACAGCAAGACCCTCATCCCACATGGGGTCAGGTTGGGCAACGATTTACAGGGGCATCCTAGGACTGTCAGGCACCATTAATTGCACCCCATGGGATCCCACTGCCAACCCCTGCTTTCGCTGTACTCTGGCAAGGTAACCCCCATTCCTATCCCTTCTCTTTTCCGTCCTGGGATGGGCCAGGACTGGAGGGGCTGGTGGGGCACAGGCAACCTGGGGGAACCCTGCTGGGCTGGGCATGGGTGGCCCAAGATGAGGGAGCCTGCATGAGCAGTGGGTTGATTCCTGTGGATGGATAGCACCACACCCTGTGCCTCAGTTTCCCCCTCTGGAAACCTCTAAGTGTGAAAAAATGCAGGCTGGGGCTGTGATCTGCCTGAGCTGGGTCTGGGGACACTGAGGTCCCCAGGTCATGTCACAGGCATATCTCTGTCCCTGCAATGGCTTTTTGCACCCTCACCTCAAGCTCCCTGTGGTACCATCCCCTCGGCCCATCTCTGTCCACCCTGATGGAGGTGTCAGCCTGGCAGCACCTACCCCACTGCCCTTGGGGATGCTGATGAGTTCGTCCAGGTAGGTCTGATCTCGGATGCCAGGGTGCTGCGGGGACACGGGGCTCCCACTGGTGCCATAATCCTGGGCTTGGCCCCGGTTCAAGGACCCAGAGAGGCCTGAGGGAGTGAGGAGGAGGGAAGGTGGCAGCCCGTTGGGAGATAAGGACACTGGTAGTCTGGTAGCCCTGGTATTGGCTTCCCCCAAGTCCCCCCTGCTCCAACCTGGTGAGCCCCATGAGGAACAAACTCCATTTTTCCAGGGGGATCGTGAGCATGGCTGTATGGGGGCTGTCAGTGGCTGCCCAAGGAGTCAGAGGCCACCTTTAGCTCAGGTGTCCCTAAAAATTCCTCGTCCCAGCCCAGTTGTCACCAGTCCAAGGTCCAAAGTGCATTTCTGGGCATGAGGGACAGGAGGGGACCTTGCTCTGGCTCCTGCAGCTGGGTGGCCACAGAAAGGGGACAAGAAACTTGTACTGCTCCCAATCCCTCCCAGCCTACTCATGTCCTGGGAGAGTGGATGAATCACGGATGGGCTTGGGCAAACAGAGGACAGGGCAGGCGCGGAAACCAGGACAGTCTGGGGGGACAATACCCACAGGGTGGGGGAGCAGATCCAGGGGTCCAAGGGCAGTATGAAGGGGGTCTAGGGGAGGAGGGGAGGTGCAGGGGGACCCAAGTGTCATGGGGCTCACCTGGCTCCAACGATGCCATGTCTGGGCCTGATCTGGTGCTACAGAGCCCTGATCTTGACACTGGGTGCAACACCCACTGTGCAGCTTTTAAAGGATGCCCCGGTTACCCCCCCGAGGAGAAGAGGAGGAGGAAGTTCTCCTTCCCCACTTGCTGACCTAGGCTGGGAAAGGGGCCCTGCCTGGGAGCGAGCGTGCTATGAACGTGCACGGTCTCAGTTCCCCCACCCTTTGCCAGGAGGGGGGGATCTAGTGCCTCCCTCCCCTTGGCATGCACACACCAGCGTGCCCAGGGCTGTGGGAGCGTGCGCATGTGTCACCCTCCCTCACATGCCAGGGGTCCTGCTCCTTTGGGTGGCTGGGGGGACAGGGAACAGTGTCTTGCAGGGAGGGGAGGGAGAGCTGGCCCCGTGGGAGTAGGGGAAAGGCCAGACGAATGGGAGCAAGGAGGAAGCAGGCATGTGTTGCACAAGTGCCTGAGCAGGTCAAAATGCACCCTCAGCAGCGGGGAGGAGCACCCAGCCAGGCAGCCTCTGCGGTGCAGGGTCATCACACCATCCCTGCCTGGGGGGACCCTCCCCCCAACGATGGGGTGCTCAGCCTCATGGCAGGTCAGGCTGTCCTCACAAAAGCAAGGCACCAAGACCCCAGGACCCTTGTGGCTGTGGAGGTGGGAGGAGGAGCACCCCAGGTGCAGCTGTGGGTGCCTGAATAGTACAGACTGCTACTAGAGCCCCCCCTCTGCCACCGTGATGTGCCTCACAGAGAGGTGGGCATTGGGGCTCTGCCCCCAGGGAGAGGTGGAGTGGTGGCAGGCACAGGGATTCCAGTCTGGCCCTGCCCCAGGGTATGTCCCAGGCACCCCCCACCTTAAGTAAGAGCTGGAACAGCTGTGAGGAGGACAGGATCCCACCCAGACTTGTGTGGGGGTTAGCATGAAACTCAGCCTCCCCCTGGCCTCCCCGTGACTCAGTTTCCCCAAAGTGAACGAGCCTAGACAGGCAGCACTGGCAGCTTTATTCCCCATTAGCTGGAGGGTGGCGAAGTGGGGGGCTGGCAGCCCTGGCAGAGGCAAAGGGTGCCCCAGGGGAGGACTGGCAGGCAAAGGGGGCGAAGAATTGGGCAGCAAAAGAGACGGGGTCAGGGGGTTGCTGCAGGAGCAAGGCCTGGAGGAAGTCGGCCAGCAGCGCCAGGAGCTCGGGGTGCTGCCGGACATAGGTGGTATGGGACGCTTCCAGCTGCTCCTGCAGTGGGGTGGACAGGGTGGGCACAGCCACCGATGTCCCTCCCCCAGCCACCATGACAGCAGGGGGGGAACAGGATGCCTGGGTCCTCTTCCACACTTGAGGAGCTTGGGGGGTACTGGCCAGCCTGATCCCCACTGTGGCCCCTGGGGACCCCAGAGGAGACCCTGCTGGGAAGTGACACAGCCCCATGGCTCCCACCCAATCTCACCTTCTGGTCCAGGAACCAGGAGCACAGCTGGATGTCCTCCTCCCAGTCCAGGGGCTGTTTGGGGAAGGTGAGCTGGGGCTGGACCCCACCTGGCAGCAAAAAGGCAGGGCAGGGCATTCCTCACTGTGCTGCCAGACAGCGGGCAGGGGCTGCCCGTGCTGGTGGGCACAAGCTTCCCCCTGCCAGTACCTATCTCGCCAAGGACAGACTCATCCTGCAGAAGCAACAGCCTTGGGCAGCCAACCTGTACCCGCCGGGCCAAATGCCTGCAGGGAGAAGAACTTGTGACCCCATCCTGGGTCCCTGTCAGGCTGGCAGGGCTGGGGGTGCCCGTGGCCGTACCCGCTGGGGAGGAAGCTGCTCTGCCAGATGGTGGAGATACCCAAGCTGGTGTGCATAGCTCTCTCGATCACAAACACCTTCACCTCTGTCGAGCCCACTGCCTGCTGCTGGATGCCCAGGGCACGCTGGGTGGGGGGTCACAGGCAGGGGTCAGCCCTATCCAAAAGTCACCCCTGCCCCGAGGTGCCATCCCCATGTTCCCCCATGCTGTCATTCACACTGCTCACCCACCACCTCCTGCATCACACTCTGGCACCCCCAACCTGACCCAGACCCCCCATCCCTTGGGTCCCCCCCAGCTGGCAGCTCACGTAGCTGGAGGTGCAGAGGTGGCCCTCGGCATCGATGGCCGGGAAGGTGAGGCTGGAGGGCACTGCCTGCCGGCATGCCAGCACCCGCAGCAACAGGATGCTGGCGCCTTCCAGTAGCAGCCCCCGCACCTCATCACAGCTGTAGGAGAAGCTCTGGCACTTTGGCTCTCCCTGCAGAGATACATGGCCACCTTGTGAGACAGCCACAGCCCCACGGTCCCTGGGGATGCCATCCTCTGGAGCCTGGGGGCATCCCTGGGTGGGACAGGCCAGCCATGCACCCCCCTTTCAGGATGTGCCTCATCTAGGGGGCAGAGGGGAGAGATGCCCCTCAGCCTCACCTCTTGCTCCTGGAGCATCTTGGTGACAGTCATTCCATGCTGGTGGCTCACTATATGGGTCCTCCTCTCTACAGCATGTGCTCTAAGCTGCAGGACAAGTAAGGGGCATAGGGTGGGGGGGTAGAGCCAGGGCACTTCCTGTCTGAGGTGGCACAGCCCTGCACTCTTTTCAACCAGGGTATCCTACCAGACGCATTGTGGGAAACTTCCCACTCCAGCTGCCCCCCAGAGTAGAGGAAGGGGACCAGGTTAGTGGGACAGAAGTGTTGTCCAAGCCAGGGAGGGGACAACAGGCTGTCCACAGCGACCTTGCACAGGACAGGGAGGAAGGACAGGGGGAAGGGGACATGCCACCACCACACTGGTCACCTGCAGGTGCTCCTGCTCCTCCTGCTCCAGGGTCTCCAGCTGCGGGGTCACATAGGCTGGCAGAGCAGAGTAACGCTCAGCTCATCCCACTGGCACTGCAGCAGTGCCCCACATACCAGCCCTGGGGCTGGTGGGACCGGGATGCTCCAGCCCTGGGGAGGGAGGGGACACCCCACACCACCCCCGACTCACCTTTGAGGGTGCTGGAGCAGGGCACACCGTCCTGCCTGCCGCGGGAGCCAGCCTGCACCAGGAAGCAGCTCTGCGCTGGCTCTCCCGCCCGCTCGTAAGGTGCCCACCGGACTGCCGCCCACCACTGGCCCCCGGCCTGGTCCCCCGCTGCCACCACCTGCAGCGTCTCGGCGAACAGGCAGCACTCCAGCTCCTCCAGCCCTGCCCGGAGGGACCGTCACCCCGGCCCCGGGCACTCCCCCGCCTCAGCTCCCCCCACCGCGCGGGCCGGGCTGAGCCTCTCACCGTTCACCCGGCTCAAGCCCCCACGACCTGGACCCCGCTCCTGCCAGGCCAGGTGCCCCCCGGCCTTGCACCCCCAGGACACAGCTTTTGGGGGGCACCCACCGATGAGGCTCAGGAACTCCGCAGCTGCCGCTGTCAGGGCTGGTGTCTCCTGCTGGCACCCGGCGGGGGGCTCCATGTCTCACCTGGGGGCTCCCGCTGCCGGATCCCCAGGTGAGGGGGCAGCATGTCTCCCCCAAACCCCGGTACAACTCCGGTGCCCACAGTGACCACCCCACCTCCCCGGCCTCTGCAGCTCCTCAGCCCCTGTTGTCCCCTTAGCCTCCCCTACGGACCCCCAACCTTCCCCCCCAACACCCGCCCCAGCCCCCGGGCGCCCCCAGACCTGCCCGGTTCGGATCCGGGTGCCTCCCCAACGCCTCAGCGGTTTCCGTAGCAACGGCCTGGCCCCGCCTCTTAAAGGGGCAACGACGCCGCAGCGGGACTTCGCGCGAGAGGGGCAGCAGCTCCTCAGGAAAGGGATAAGCAGAAGTAAACCCGACCCAGTCTTTTATTTTGGGGTTTGGTGAGGGGACTTCAGTCCCCAGTACAGCAGCATGCTCCCACACCTCACCAGTGTGCTCTCATGGCCTCATCCCACTGTGTGTATGGGGAGGGGGGGTGTCTGGCACCAAGCATGGTGTGCTGGAGAAGAACCACTTGACTAGAGGTAGTACTGCCCTCCCACCCCTTGCTGGCTCCATCCCAGCCCCACCCCAAAGGAGATGCACAGCACTGGGGGCTGCCAGGGAAAGGGGGGACTCCCTGAGTGCTGAGGGTGAAATTGAGGGCTCCCAGAAAAACAGGGGGGTGACAGGAAAAGCCCTTGGAGCTGTCTCTACAGCCTTGGCAGTGGAGTTGAGGGTTATGGACCCCAGGAAAGGGGATCGAGGTGCTTCTACATGACAGCTGGTGACCCCCAAGTCTGGGGGAGCAAAGGCAGGGATCACTTACAGGGTGCCCACATGGAGAAGAGTCCACTCTTCCTACTCTCCAACCCTGCACCCCAGGAGGGAGATTCACAGCAAAACAAACCACAGTCCCTGGTCCCTTTGTGCCCGAGCAGCACCTGGCTCCATGGAAAGTGGGTGTCCAGGCAGAGGAGTCTAGGTGGCTTTGTAGAGGTCCTTGCGTCTCCGCACCTCCTTGAGGACACGGGCACGGAAGGCGTCAGGGTGTTCTCCGCCACCCTGCTGCAGCCCCAGCGCTGCCTGCAGCTCGGGCCGGTGGGTCCGCAGGAAGGGGTTGTAGGTCTGCTCCTCCCCCAGCGTAGAGGGGCACTGCGGGGACAGCCACTCAGCCCCCCCCGCCGGAGGCAGCACCCCCTGGCAGGGAGCTGGGAGCCCCCCGCAGCACTCATGCAAGAGGGTGCTGGGGTGCAGCATCCCCGCTGAGGGAGGGGAAACCCTGCAAGGGGCTGGAGTGGGGAGGCTGCAGCCAGGGACATCCCCCAGCCTCACCGTGCTCCTCTTCTCCTGCCGCTGCTGTGCCGCCCACTGCAGCTTCTGCTCCAGCGCGGGGTTGTCAAGCTCTAGGAGGCTGGCGAAGGTCAGGCACTCCAGTGCATACTCATGCCCTGGGGACCCCATATGCCTTAGTATCGCCCCCGTCTGGCTTCCCAGCTTGGTAGTGTGGGCTAGAGGGGGACATCAGCAACTCTGCCCCGCGGTTGGAGACGCTCACCTGGCCATAGCAGTGTGTCCTCACCCAAGCCCATGGCTACATCCAAGGAGGCGAGCATGGTCTCAGGGGAGCCCTCAAACAGCCTGCCTGGAGCCCCACACAACCGCCCATCAAAAGGGGTGGACTGTGGAGTCCCCCCAAGCCCTTTTCAGGATGGGCATCCCCCTTCCCCCCCTAGCCACCCAAGTCTGGGGTTGGCCACACTCACCACAGCCGGCGAGGAAGAGGAGGTCCCCGGAGAAGAGGCAGGGGGGGCCACCAAAGGGCCCCCCATCCAGCACATATGCCGTGTGGCCAACAGTGTGGCCAGGTGTGGTGAGCGCCTCGAAGGTCAGGCGGCCCACGCTCACCTTCTCCCTGTCTGCAAGTGGGCTACGCCAGGCAGAGGGGTGCATCATCAGGGTGCCCCCCACCCCACCGAGCACCCCAAAATCCCCACCTCCCCGTGCAACACCTCCCCAGTGCACTAGTGTCATGAGCCTCCAAGATATCTGCCCATCAGGGGGCAATGTGGTACTGGGGGGAAGGACCGGTGGGTGGGTGGAGCAGAGAGTGATGGTTGAGGGTAAAGCCTCCACCCCTCAAATTTGCAGGGGTGCTGGGAGAGCCATAGGGGTGCAGGACTTACTTGGTGAGCTCCGGAATGGCATCGAGGGAGCTGCCGTACACCTTGCAGGAGCTGTGCCGCTGGCGGAGTGATGCGTTCCCCCCGCTGTGGTCCCTGAGGACAGGGAGGTCAGTGTCCCCGAACGTGTCCCCTCATCCCACACAAGGTAGGGATGGGGGTCACCTCAGCTGGGGCACCCTCCAGAGCAGTCACCAACCCTCCCAGGGCCCCCACTTGCCCCTTACCAGTGTTTGTGGGTGCAGAATATGGCCTCCAGCATCACCCCCTCTTCTTCAATGGCAGCCTGGGAATTGGGGGGGGACACACACAGAGAGATTTGTGGGGATGGGGACAAAGCCCCAATACTGGTCTCCCCCTAAATCCCCATCTCATCCTTGCCCAGCTCTCCAGGTGCTAGATGAGCCCCATCACTCCTCCAACCTTGCCCCAGGCACTAGGGCTGCAGATTAGCAGCAGATTTGCCCCCTCTGCTCCTCAAAAAAGCCAGAGAACCCCCCTCTCCTGGAGACACCCAAACACCTTGTCAGGGAGGGCCAAGGTGTTCTCACCTGCACAGCCAGAGGGTCAGAGGGGTCGACGACAGCTGCTCGGCTGGAGCCAGTGTCGATGACCAGGTAGCTGTAGTTGTTGGAGAGCACAGGAATGGGCAGGATTTTCACCCCTGGAGGGGGATGGACAGACAGATATCAGGGCATGACACTCTGGCTTGGGAAAGGTGTGGGGGGACAGGCCAAACTACCCACATGTTAAATTAAATTCTCAGTGAAATACACTTTGGGCAATAAGGTGATGGCAAACCCTCCCCACTCCAAAGTGTGGGGGACATGACGGAGTCATGGTGGGGGTGGCTCACCAACACTCACCAGGGAAGTGGCAGGGCTGGGGTACGGAGTGACCGCGTGGGTACCGCTCCCGGGCCTTCTTCACCTGCCACTGGTAGAAGAAGTAGCCGAGCCGTGTGCGGGAGTACAGACTGTACCTGGGGAGGGGAGATACCCTCGGCATTAACGACAGCCCCCCAAGGAGCCCACCTGGGGAGAGCACTGCTGTGAGGGCCAAGGCAGTGCCCAGATCCCTGCCAGGGGACACACACGGGGTCACTTTCCCACACAAGGGGGCCAGAGGTGGAGTGTCCTCACCCTGCCCCAGATCTGCAGCAAGGGCAGAATTGGTTCCCCAGGCAGGTCCCCTCCCCAGCTGCTCTGGGCAGCAAGGACCAGTGGGGTGGGCATCACTGTGGTGGCATCCATCTATCCATCTGTCCAGGAGGGCTCTGCTCACTTGAAAGAGCTGGAGCCTGAGAGCTTTGCCTGCATCAGCACTTTGGCTGCTGGGCATCACTGGCTGTACCCCCCACCCTGGGTGGGGGGGGGCATGCCCAGGGCTGACCCTGCTCCGAGGGCCTGCCCTGGCTGCCACAGCTGCCGGGAAGAGGGAAGCGGCCAGCAGAACGGGATGAGGAAAAGGGAAGCAAGAAATGCCCCCACAGCATGTGCTACACAGGAGTGCAACAGACGAGGGCCGTGGGGCTCAGGAGTAGCACCCTATTTATATGGCAGTGTTTCAGGTCTGGGGAGGGGAACTGATGTTCTGAAGGACACACAAAGTCAGAGGTTGCAAAGCCCAACCCCTGGCCAAGAGCATCCTCCTGAATGGTTACATGCTCCCGAATGGTTACACGCTCAGCGCTGATCCCGGCAGGTACACCAGAGAGGGATCCCGGTAGGAGCCAGGGCTTCTCTGCATCTGCGGGGGGTGGAAGTCCAAAGCCGGGGGCCGGGGGCTCCTGCCAGCACTGGGCACCAGGGTCACGGCCAGCGCGGGTTAATGATTAGACATTAGACGAGCCCCGGGGGAAGGATGCCAGATCCGAGGATGACCGCTACCGTGTTGGGGGAGCCGATGGCTAATTCCCCGGCTCTGAGAAGCAGCCCCCAGTAGCCGGGCTGACAGCGCCTGCCCTCGCCCCTCCGGCCCGGGAGTGCTGAGTACCCGCTGGGGGCTGCCCCCAAAAGCCGCAGCCCGGCCCCCCTGTGCCAGCAGGACCGGAGCACACCACGCTGTCCTTCCCCGAGAAGCTCCGCACAAGCGGGAAAGGACGGGCCCTTCCTCACGGAGGCAGAACAAAGGCGGGCGGACCCGGCGTCCGTTACCGGAGCGGCAGACACTCACCCCACGCGGAACAGCAGCGGGCCGGCGAGGGCCATGAGGGCGGCGGCGGCGCGGCGGGCGAGGCGGCAGAGGGGCAGGCAGCGGCGTAGGCAAGCGGCCGCCAGCCCACAGACAACTGCCGCCACCACCGCCCGGCGCGCAGCCCCGCCATGCCCCGGGAGCCGCCCCCCGCTCCCCGCGGCCATGCCGCGCGGACACGCCCCTCCCACTCGCGTCACGCTGGAGCCCCGGACACGCCCCCGCCGCGGCGCTCGGCGCGGCCCCTGCTGGTCAAGCCGCGTCACTGCCGCGGGAACCGGAGACGGGGAGGGGGACACCGAGTGCGTCACCGGCAAAGAGAAAGGGATTCCCTCCACCCTGTTGCCGTAAAGGGTGTCCCCCCGGTTGACGTCACTGCGTGAAGAAGTGACGTCAGAGACGTCAAGAAGGTGGTCCCGTGTGGGTGGCTGGGGTTCCCTTCGGCGGGCGGGGGTCAGGGGAGTCTGTGTCGAAGGGCAACAGGACGGGGGGCGCATCCGGCCCCAGCTCACCCGGTTCCTCCCGGGAGCAGCGGCGCGGACCTGCCGAGGGGGGGCGCGGCGCGGGGGGGATCGAGGGGGCGGGCGGTGCCTTCCCCCGCCCCGGCCGCCCCGTCCCGGCTCGTCTCGGCCCGGCTCGTCTCGGCCGCAGCCCAGCGGAGCAGCGCGCAGCAGGTAGGGCGGCCCGGATCCGCTCCGCACCTCACGCCGCTTCCAGTTCCCGTGTGGGGCCGCTGACGAGGGTGAGTTATGGGGACCCTCCCGGCCAGCTGTCCTTCCCGTTCCCCCGTCTTCCCCTTCGACCCGTTCACCGCGCCCTCACCCCTCCTTACCCGCCCTGTACCGGCCACCTCCGGTGCCACAGCTGGTGGAGGAGTGTCCCAGTAGCGGACCGAGCGTCCCGGCGGGCGGCGGGAACCGGGCGAGAGTGGGAGGCCGGTCCCTGAACAGCGGGGACGCGCTGCGGTCCCCCACACCCCCATCCCCGACGCGGGTGGGGGCACTTCGGGGAGAGGTCCTGCACGGCGGACGGAGCGGGTCGGAGCGGGGTCCCACGGTCAGGGACGCGGGGTGACAGAACCCCCACGGACGGGACCCTGCTGTAGGGCTGGGGCCGGTTTTCCAGACCCCACGGGATCGCGTGGGGGGTTATCGGGCCAAAGAGTGGGGCGGTCCGGCGGCGGCACCGTCCTTTGTACTGTGGGGGGTGTCCCAACGGACCTCCCGGAGTGTCTCAGGAGGCGAGGGCACGGGCCCGTGCCCGGCAAGGTGTGGGGTGCGTGGGGACTGGCTCTGAGTGATGTGGGGGCGCCTTGCTTGGGCACAGGAGGACAACCCTGTCACACGCCCCTGTGTCCCGGGAGGGGGCTCGGAAGGGGGAGGCGGAGAGGCAGCGGCGATGCTGAAGTCTTGCAAATTCGTGTCCTGTGTGAGCGGCATGGGGGCGGGCAGTGGGGAAACCCGGCTTGGGTGGGCGGTGCTGACCCCCCCCTCCCGGCCTGAGTCCTGCCGAGCTGGGCTGGGCTGAGCCAGGCCAAGCTGTGTTGTCTTGCGTTTTGCCCTACCGAGCCGTGCCATGCTGTGTGGAGGAGCTGTGCTGTACCAGGCTGTGCTGTACCAGGCTGTGCCGTACCAGGTTGTGCTGTACTGACCTGTGCCCTACCAAACCGTGCTGTGCTGTACCAGCCCATGTTGTCCTGACGGGACCTTCCAGGCTATTCTGGGAAGTCAGATGATTTCCCAGGCAGCCTCACTTTAGGGACCCACAGGGAAAGTGGGGAGCCCTGGCCCCACCCCAAACCCTGTTCCCCCACCAAGGTGGCCCTTGGCACCCCAGGGTCCCCTTGGAGCTGGTGGCAGGGTCCTGAGCCTGGCAGGAGTGCTGGGGTGGCCAGTGGGGACATTGCCTGGTGCCACTTACGGGGCCATGCCGAGGGTGACAGCCGCCTGCACCCCAAGTCCCTGCCATGTGCACCTTATCTGTGCTGAGTCATGGTGCCAGCGCAGAGCAGCACCCTTGTTCCCAGGGACGGCATGTCACGCCAGGGCCACCGAGTCAGTCTGGGTGTCCTCGTGGCTGGTGATCTCTGCTTTTGGGGCACCACTGTACCCCGGCTCGGGGTGTCAGGGAGGGTGTGGGGTGCTGCCTGCCTCCCTGGGTGTGGCAGCCGCAGGGACCCGTTGGGCTAGTTCCTTCCCAGCCCTGAGGCCACCCTGCTGCGATGGGGACAGGAGGGGCTGGGGCAGCCAGTGGACCCCTGCCACAGGGTGCTGGCCATGGGCACAGGGTGGGACTTCTCAGAATCCATGTGCTGCTCAGAGCCATCCCGCTTTCCCGAAATGCTTGGATCCCCTCCCATGGATTCCAGTCCCCCCCTAACTGGTGCCAGTCACAGGGGTTTTCCTGGGTCAGGGTCCTATTTTGGGCCCTTCCCTCCCTGGCCCTGCAGACAAGGCAGTTCCAGGGGGCATGAGGTACCTTTTGGAAAACTGTGGAGCAGCAAAAGCAAAACTTCCTGGCTGGGGTGGTGACTGCCATGCAGGTT